>NC_071286.1:782541-835041 GCF_943735745.2 Anopheles bellator | reverse complement strand
TGTTTAGCCGGTGTCAATCCGCCCCACAGATTCACGTTCGGTGGCGGCGGATGTATGATGCTGTGCAGACCGGAATAGGCATAGTTGACGTCGTACCACTGGGGCAACGGAACTACCGTGTTACTGCTGACCGTTTGCTGTTGCTGTTGAATGGCCGCCTTGCAGTAGGTCAGAATGCGTTTGTATTTTTCCTGCTGCGAAATAGCTGCAAAAGAAAGAATAAAATAAGTTAGTGAAAGCGAATTAACAAGGCAACGAATAACGGCACTCTTATCATACGATTGTTTAGCAGCATAAAAGTCACGTCAAGAAGTTTATCACAGTTTTCAATCCGGAACTGTTGAATTTCTCACGTTGCTCTGAACATTATGCCATTAAAAGTGGCCAAAGAAACCCCTCGCAAACGATAAACAAAACGAACGGACGTGAGGAGAACTCAAAGCGTTGAGGGTAAATAAATGTAACAAACAATAAACGCACAAAAATGTTAAAAAGGCACCATTCAGCAAATGTAGCTATTTTCACACTTACCCGTACTCGAAGACGCTCCGATCGGGGCGATTATCGACGCCGGCAAGTAACTGATCGGTGAGGCGATCGTGAATATCCGATTGGCGGCGATCATTCCGGCTGCCGTCGCCACACCAGATAAACTGCTGACCGCTGGCGGTGTACTCATTCCAACCGGCACTCGCGAACCACCGCTCGTGTCGTCCTTGTCCGGTGGAGTGTCTTCATTCGGACGTTTCTTTTTCTTTTCCGGGTGCTTAATGTTAAGGAACTCTGGCTTGCGCCGAATGCGGAAACTTCGCGTCCGTCCTGTCGACCGCCGGCCACCGGTGCAGCTTGACTCGGTCAGTTCGTCGCTTTCGTTGGGCGTGTCCCTCGAACGACGGTTCGATCGCCTGCGCGGAGCCGAACGATCCGTATCGTTCGAATCCGTATCGGAATCGGTTTTCTCCGGTGAGGCAAGCTGTTTGTTGATGCGCGCCGTTGCGAGCCTTTTCGAGCGCCGCATTCGCCCACGACGGTCGTCGTCTTCGTCCGTCTGCTCGTCAGAATCATCGCGGAAGGTTTTAATCGGCGTAACCGGAGTATTTACCGCACCCGGGCCATTCACGACACCGTTCCCGTTCGATGCGGACGGTGTTACAAGCTGTGCCGCAGACGGTCCACCGACGGTCGCTGTCGCCGGTGGTTTGACTGGACTCGTAAGAAAGACTAGGTTGGCCCCGATCCCGGGCGGAAAGTTCAGTAGATTCGGATAGAGCGGATTGGTTGTGATGAAGCTATTGTTTTTGAGAATGAATGCTGCCATTGTTCCATTCGCAGGCATAAAAGAGGCAGTGGAAACGGATGGCATCACACCGACATTGTGTACTGGAGGGGATCCTGCTCCTTTCAAACCGTTACTATAAATGTTTACTGGAGGATCGTTATTCGTCGGTTCACTGTGCAATCCTGCCGTTGCTGGCGGTCCCGAATGGGTCTCGGCAAGTGGCATAGGGCGAACGGCCGGAGCCTTTGTCGCCATCTTAGCGATAACGTGCGCCGGAAGCTGATACTTGATTGGCGTGATCAAGGTGAGTGCCGGAGGATAACGATCGGGCAATTTAGGGGCCGCCTCGTACAGCTCGAACAGTGCACTATTGCTCAAGACCACTTTGACCATCTTTTGATTTTTGTCAGCAGACTCATTCTTGCGCTCGGTATCGGGTATGGCCGATGGGTGAGATCTGCTTCCAGAATGGACTAAAAATGGGAAAGTATAGACTGTATTGTTAATGTAACACGGAACCAGTGGCATGAGCAACTTACATTCCTCCGTAGACGCGTCGGTTAGTCGGTTTTCTCTCACAGTTGCTGGATCATGCGACACAGTAGAATTCTCAAGGTCCAGCTCCGCTTCCACGGGACTAAGAGGAAAACCATTTTCATCTGCCATGGTCTCATCGACCGTGTCAATGGCATTCCTTTTTTCTGATGCCATCGGTAAGCTTTCTTCTACCGAGTGATCGACCGACATTTCAGCTAGGATCGCTTTTTCTGCGATCGGTTGAAAATGATCATTCTTATCGTTGCTACAGAGATCCCCGATTGGGTCCACGTCTTGACCGATAGGTTTGAAGTTTACACCCACTTCCATCTTTTCACTCGCCTTCTCTGCTAGGTCCGCGGTTTCAGACGGAATCAGTTTGATAGGCTCACACGATACGAAGGGGGACAGATTACAAGGAACATTGGCAAGTTTATCATCGCTTTCATCGACCACCAACGGTTGGTCGTTTGCGTCCATAGCTTCTGTCTTATTTGCGTGTTCATCTTCAGGGTTTGGGTTTGATTCGGGTAAAGTATCATGCTGTAAAAAAACGCCTCTATCGCAATGACGTTCATCGTTTAGCACCGGGACCTTGAGTACGTTCCCATTGGTCGGGTTAGTGATGAAAGGTTTAGTGGACGAAAGACCCTCAGCGGCGAGTTGGTCCGGTTGGTGTTGAACTTCATCGTCCTTTTCTACAGTATGCTCTTCGATCACACTTGCTTCTTCAGTCTTGATGGTTTGGTTCATTGCGCCGTCACAAGCTTCTGCTTGTATCCTTTCCTCGTCTAGCTGCCATTCTTGCTCCCGCCAGGAATCTTCGCTTCCCAAATCCATTATCGTTTCATCCGGAGCGGCATTCCAATCGGTCGTTTTACAATCATTATTAGTTATTCCGTTTGTTAATGGTTCCTTTCCTTTTTCAGTTGTTCCATCTACCGAGGCAATGGCTTCTTCGATCGTCGACATATCCGGCCGAATGCTGTCATTTGTTTCTTCACTAAAAGTCTTCTTTTCTATCGTTTGTTCGCGATTGGCGACGTTATCCGACTCTGTTTCCGCTTTTTCAATCAAAGGCTTATCGTCGTCGACTGGCACGTTATCAAAGTTTTTTGATTTCGAAATAAGAGGGCTACCTTCGGGATGGATGGTCGGAACGTCAGTAACGAACCCGTTGCGCTCGTCATGCGATGGAGAAGATGCGACATCGCTTGTTACGCTTACTTTTTTGTCGTCCTTCAAACGGTCGCAGTTCATGTTCGATATTTCCTCAGCCGGTTCGTTTCGTTCATGTGGCGTCCTTTCGTCGCCTTTCTTTGGAGACGGATAGGGGTCGATCGTAGAACCACTGTCCACCTTGTCACTTCGGACCTGGTTTGTGTCCTCTTTTGAGGTGTGTTCGCTTTGAAATAGAAGGTTGTCTTCTGAAACATTGACTGCGGCTATTATAGGCTTTTCAATATCGCATAATTGAATCGTCTTATTTGTCTCATCTTCGGGATCATACAATGCAGCGGCAGGGGAGCAGTTTCCAATATCATCACGAGCATTATCCTGCTCTGTAACTAGTTCTTTTTCGATCTTTACTTGCTTGGGTTGTTCTCTTGCATCTAGTACCTCTTCGTGAGCCATTCGATCTTCAAAGGGTTCTTGTTTCATACCAGAATCCGCTGGGGCTAGCTCTATTAAAGACGGATTGCTTTCTGATACTTCATCGTCGTTATTGCCAGATATTTCTGATGCAGGTTGATCTGCTTCAAGCTTGATTCCATGAATCTGATCGTTCTGTTCCGGGAGTGCAGTGTGCTTTTCGTCGTGATCGCTGCTTAACAACTTTACTTGTTGCTCTTCGTCGGGAAGCTCAGGAGTGCTCGGTGTAGTGACTTCTGTATCTTCAACCACTATTGTGCCTTTTGCCACTGATTCATTCTCAACTATTTGAGTACATTCGTTGGCGATGCTGTCGGTTGTCAAGTCAAGTGATTCTACCATCGTTGGCTGCCGGGGACTAGTCACAGATTGAAGCTGTTCTCCATCATCTCTTCGTAAAGAAATTCCGCTAACTTCCAAAGCATCTGATTCAGACGTCGATGTTGCTTCTGTGCCCGGTTGCTTTGGGGGAACGTTTTCGCTCTCGATTGAATTATCTGAGCTATTTTCTTGGCGCTGCCTTTGAAGATCATCTGCCTGGTCTAAACTACAACCATTCCTTTCTGCGGCTTTCGATGAGAATTCCTCCACGCGCTGGTGACCAGCTACGGTTTGGAAAATCTGTTCCGGTAGCTTTTCAGCCACGGTTAATGGCTCGTTCATTAACGATGCTTCGCAGGCCGTTTCACTTGCTTTCGGTACCACTTGATCATCACTTTGTGATTTACTTGACTCGTTGTGGTGATGCAACGGTACCAGACTGGGAGGGTTACTGACGATCATCGGTTTTACGATCAACTGTATTTTGTTACACCGTGGCGGAAGCGAAGGCGTGTTCGAACCATTCTGTTCCGTCACATTCGGACCGTTCGATGGTTTCTGTACAATCGTTACACCAGGTTGCAGTAACAGCGGCAGTGGAACTGAAAGTGCAAATGAAAAGGAAAAGAAATTAACATTCGAATTGATAAGATGAATTACGTCAACATTGGAATCGATCGTTACAAATAGGTTCGGGCGATCGTGCTCCCGAGAAGCTGCTGTTTTCATCGACCATCGTGCCACACTGAGAACCACCGGCAGCATTGCTTCCCGAGGTGCTGGCATTGGAAAGATTGATCGCACCGAGCATATGCCGTAGGTTTCCAAACAGGTTCGAAGCGGTGTCAATTTTGATAATGTTCACCGGTGGAACCACAGCTTTCGAATCTGGCGTGTTGTGTTCCGCTGCGGGTTCGTCGCTCGATTCTGTCTTCACTTGTGCTGTACCTGGGACTACGATCGGTGTCACTGAAGACATACAGGGAACTAGGGGAGGCAAAACGGGTCGTACGTCTGGTCGTTTTACCGAAGTGAGCAACATATTGTAGCTACTGGCCAGCTGCTGCTGCTGCGCCAGTAAAAGATTGTTTAGATACACCTGCTGGGGAGAGACGCAGGACGTCGTCGCAGCGAACGTGGGTTCGATTTTAATCTCAGACTGATCGGGAACTGATTCTTTTTTAACAATATCGCTATTTGTCGATGAGGGTTCTCCGTTCGACGCCGAAGTTTCCTCTTTGGCAGTGCTTTTCTTCAGTGCCGGTTGTGACGCCGTGTGCTGCTCCTCGGCCAGCAACAACGTCGCGTGGGCAAAGATCGGATCCTTGAGCCGATTGTAGGTCGGCACCTCGATGCACAGGTGTTTCATGACAAGTTTCATGACCTCATCGCACCGTCCGTTGATTTTGAGAGTCGAGACCTTATCTTTCGGAGTCCACTGCAGATTGACGATAAAGATTTTCGGTCGTTTCTTGATCGGGCGATCCGTGGCCCACAGCCACGTGTACTTGCGGAGCACCTTCAGGCTCGAGCCAATGCAGAGGATCAAATCAGTCTTCTCGGTATGGGGTGTAATGCCGGCCCAGTTGAGCGGCCACTTGAGTTGGCCTCGCTCGCCAAAGTGTACGATCGTGTCGATGAGGGGGCCTCCGCACCGCCGGCATCGTCGGTTCGTCTTGTGATAGTGCCGTGCGGTGAATTGGGTCGTGTCGAACAGGCGCCAGTACTCGACGTTCGGTTTGCATTGCTTGCACACCTCCACGTACATGTTGCCGTGCACTTCGGAGAGCGAAAAGCGCGACAGTCCGGAACGCAGGTGCAATCCGTCACAGTTTTGCGACAACACGTGCTTCAGCATCCCGCGCTGGTGAAGCTCGAACAGAGCCATGTGCGTGAAGGTGGGATCGGCAAGGGAAAGATCGTACTCGCCAATGTCTTTCCCTTGCTCCAGCAACGTCCATATTCCTTGGCTTCCACGGTAGTCCGGTATCTTGGCGGAGGTACTGATGCCGGCGCCAGTGTACACGATCAGGTGGTTTGCCTTCGCTATGGCTTGCGCCAGCTTCAGCGCTTTGCGTTCGATTACCTCCGGCTCATCTTCTGTCTCCAGCACACGTTCCTTGTACTCTACGTTGCGCTTCCGCCGTGCCAGGACTTGCTTCACCACCTCTGGCTCTTTCTCCAGCAACCGGATCTCTTCGTGTGTCCGTTTGGATTCACATTTGTTCAAAATTGCTGCAATCTGTGGGATAAAAGGGAGGCAACTTCAGCATCATTAAGTACATCGTTCCACGCTACGCGCCAACGTACCTTGCGCCAGGAGTCACGTTTTTGCTTCTTGGGACACTCTTCCTTCGGCGGTGATTTGCGGCGCCGTGTGGTGCCTTGCTCGAGAATGGCCGATAACGTCAGTCCTTTCATATGCATGATTCTGGTCACGGTGGATGCGATTCGTTTGGGACATTACATTAATTAGCGCTAATTGCCTTCCACACACCGCTGGGCTTTTGTTTTGGGCGACAATCCGACGAGCGCTTCCTATCATTAAACTGCGCGGAAACCACGTGCTTCACGCCAAAGGACACAATCACGCGCACCCATAGTCGATTCTCGATGCTGATGGACGATTTACGAGTTTTCCACTACCAATTCATGAATTTGTGGTTCTTTTTGTGTTCTCGTAAAAGCCTCGCGAAAATGACAGCTACCCAAGCGAATGTGTTTAATATTTTTTTATTATTGTTTATCTACTGCCTGCTCTCGCCAACTGCGAGTGCGCAATGCTGCTTTCTCTTTCTTTGTTATGTATGATTCTCATGACCTACGCGTTTATATTACCTCTTCAGATCCGCTTGAAGCAGGTATTTCAACAGCGCTGTCAGCTCAATCCAGCTTGAGAGGCTGTGTGCTGATATGAGGATTGTGTTTGTTCTGTTCGAATTAAAACTCAACTCTGCTTGTTTATTATGGGATTCAATGCCAGTTAGATTATCTCCTTCTTATTCTTCTATATACAGGGTGATCTAACAACGGTTCCCTTTCTCATTTGGTTATAAAACAAAAACGGCTTAATATTTTTCGATGGTTGAACATTTATTCGAAAGGTTCATTCATAACATTTATGTATAAAATGGTTGCAGAAAATTGGTAAATATGAAAAAATAAATCCAAAGTGGAACTGCGGCGCCAGACAGTTATCGGTAGCTTTAAAGCCAAAAACAGCCGGTGCGAGTTTTGGCATGGATCAAACAAGAAGGGAGAAGAGAAGCCGATCAGATCGATCACCGCGAATCCGGATCGCCTGAACAGGGGGAGCAGCGGGAAATGAGAAGGGAAGCCGGTCGGATACTTCACCGGCAAGTTCGATCATCTGAAGCGCCGGATAATCAATAAATGAGGAGTGGCGACGCACGCCGGGAACAGCTAGTTCTACATATTTATATTGATTTCAAGTTTTTATCATTACCTAAAGAACGCAACGGCGTGGCAACGGAGAAATCAAGGGAACAAATAAACACATGCAACTTCAATCTAAGACAAAAGAGTAAATGTGGTCCGGAATCGCTCCAAACACATCTATCAGGAACTGTGCCCAAGAACTTATGAGCGAGCGTTGTGAAGAGCGACAGATGGTCTTTACTGATATCTGCGCCGTTCTTCGCTGTGTTCTGCTATTTGATAAATCTATCGACCATATCATTCTTTTCATTGCATCGCCAGCGAAACCGATCCATCTTTTTTCAAACGCCTTTCGCACGTCGTGCACAAATCTGTAAAAATAAGAGTATCATAGACCTGCTTTTCTTGTCAAACAACGTGGGATGCCTGTTGTTACAATTTTACTACCTGTAGACGTGTAAAATCGAAGATTTTTTGAAGTTTATATTGCCCGGAATCGTCGCGCATTAGAGCCTTCGAAGCATCAGGCACCATAGACATAATTTTGGGGTTCTGGAAAATAATTCACTATTATACCTTTAAATCCTTGCTGAACACTGACTTACTCAACACCATCGTCTTTCGTAATTCATGCCGAAGACTTCATTTTGACTGCAATCGTCTATTTCTGTGCAGAGATATGGTAAATTCGTCCGCTTACGGTTTGTTTACTATTTTGCGGTACCTTTTGACAGTTTCCCTTCCAGAAGAAGAAGAAGTTGCTGTCAAAGCCCCCAATGCCAAACACACAGTTTGGACAAAAATGACCAAATTCCAGCAGATGGACAACGATGGCGAGCAGATAAAACGGTTTGTTTTTGGCAGTAAATCCAGAAACGGTACTGCGCATAGTGGAGAAAAGCTGGAAATTCTGATCCCCGAGGTAAGCATAAAAAGCAAAGGCACCGAGAAGGGCTTGTTTTTGTTTGTTTGGCCCAGTTGACGCTCGGAGTGTCAAAAAGCGAGCTTTCGTCACACGCGTGCGAAACAAACTGGTAGTCGCTAGTAACGCTTATATTGTATCGGTTTCCATAGCTCCCATTGCCGGGCTACTCGTTCTACACCTGGCCCTCTGCACACGTGCTGGCTTGGTTCTTGTGGGAACGACGAAACTCACTCGTCGGCAAACGGATACTGGAGCTTGGCGCAGGCACCGCGCTACCGGGCATCTTGGCCGCCAAGTGTGGTGCTCACGTAACACTTAGCGATTGCAGTACGCTGCCCAAAACGCTGGAACACATCCATCGGTGCTGTCGGGTGAACAATCTGCTCCCGGCTAAAGATATCGAGATCATCGGACTGACGTGGGGCCTCTTTCACGATCAAGCGCTCCAACTCGGACCGGTGGACTTGATCATCGCCTCCGACGTGTTTTACGACCCTTCCGTGTTTGAGGAAATCCTTGTCACTATCTCGTTCGTGCTCGAGTCGAATCCGGGGGCCAAGTTTATCTTCACGTACCAGGAGCGCAGTGCGGATTGGTGCATAGAAAATCTGCTCAAAAAGTGGGATCTGGCGTGCTCGGTGATTAGCTTGGACAACCTCAGCGAAGAGCTCGGTGTCGATCCGCAGGAGTTGATGGGCAACCATACGATCCATCTGCTGGAAATCGTGCGACCATCGCGAGCTTAGTTACCGACGGAGCGAGGGAGGTGCCACAATGTCTTCCAGTACGGCAGCCGCGGCCGCGGGTAGCATTGCTCGCGGAGTGCAGAAACTGTTCGTTGGCAACCTGCCGTGGACCATCAGCACCAAGGAGCTAAAGGCGTACTTTTCCAAGTACGGGCACGTTCACTCGACTAACGTAATCTACGACAAGACTACCGGCATCAGTCGCGGGTATGGATTCATCGTGTTTAGCACCCGGGAAGGTTTTACCAATGCTACGAACAATCGACTGCACGTGCTCGAGGGCCGTGTCCTTGAGCTTCAACCTGCCACTTCTTAACGTTCAAACGCGTTCACTAGAGTAGAGATAACTGTTCTTTAATAGAATCTATATTATGTCTTAACAATCTGCACCCGACTTCCGCTCAGTCCGATTCATCCGAAAACTGGTCACCATCCAATCCCATCTCATCGTCACACTCTTCCTCGGTGACTTTTTTCCGCTTCAGTTTCTTTAGCATCCGAATATCCTTCGCGAGCTCGTCCAGGTCTTCCTGGGTGAACTTGTGGCGCTTCCGTTTGGCTACCGGGGCCGTTTCGCCGGCTTCGACCGCCGCTTTCCGTTTCTGCTTCTGCTCCCGACGCTTTTTGCGGTTCTCTTTGCGCTCCTCGCGCGCTTTATTGGCCAGCTCCCAGGGAATTGACTTCTTTTTGATCAGCTTTTTCTTGCCCTTCCACTCGCCGGTCTCGTTGTAGATTTTCATTTTACCTTCGAACGATGCTTGCTTCTGTTTGTCCTTGTAACGGAGCTTCCAAATGTCCACCGCCGGATCCGGTCCCCGGAACGACTCGCTGAAATGGGGCTTCATTTCGGGCATTCTTGGCAGCTGCAGCAGCCCATAACTGGTGGCCACCTTGCCCAGATCGAGGTCCTTTACGCGCAGTATAAGATTACATTCGTGTTTACTGTACGCTTGAATGTGCGACACGAAAGCACGGTTCGCTTTATCGAACCGCGCTCGATCCTCCGTTTGCAGTCGGTGCAACGTGGCCAGGGCACTGTCGGCGTCGCACTGCTTCGTCTGCAGTTTGAGTTGTTTTAGGGCAACGTTTTGGTTGCGCGTCAGAAAGTCGACGTACGCATCCTCCGACGGTAGCAGCATCAGTAGAGCGTTCCCATCCGATCCTTGGCGTGCGGTACGACCGACACGATGGACGAAAGCAGCTGCATTCGACGGTGGGTCCCATTGCAGCACCCAGTCCACCTCGGGAATGTCGATTCCCCGGGCTAGCAGGTCGGTGCACAGTAGCAGCGCACTGTCTGCGTCGCGAAATGCCTTCAGGATGCGTATTCGCTGTGATTTCATCTTGCCGTGGAGTGCCATAACGGCCATTGGCTTAACGAGCGTTCCCATGGCAACGGCCCAATACTCGACGCAAGCACACGTGGGAAAGAAAACCATCGCCTTCTTGATCTGACGGCTGCGCATGAATTCGAGCATCGCTGCCAGCTTCATGTCCGGCTCGACAACGACGTAGTAATTCTGCAACCGCTTCGGCGTACTCGTCGAGGCTTTCTCGCGCACACTCACCAACACCGGATTGCGGAGACCGGCGCGCATCAAATCCTTCACCTCTTTCGTTTGCGTCGCGGAAAATAACCCCGTGCGGCGCTGGCGAGGCAAATATCCCAGAATGGTGTTGATCGTTGCCTCAAAGCCCAGATCCAGCAACCGATCGGCCTCATCCAGGACGAGTAACTCTAGGCTCTTCACCCTCACCGCCAGGTTAAGGTCTCCGGTACGCTCGAACAGATCCTGCAAACGGCCCGGCGTGGCAACGAGAATGTTTGTACCGTCCTGCATGATCGATATGACGTCATCCTCCACCGAGTTGCCACCGATTACGAGCTTCTTCCGGAAGCTGCGTAACTCATCGTGACTAAGGAATTCTCCCAACACTTGGTCGATCTGTGTGGCCAACTCGCGGGTCGGCGAAACGATGAGGGCCCCGATTTCATTTCGCTTCCAGGCGGCGGTTTTCTGCCGCTTCAGCAATAGCTCCAGCAGCGGAACAACGAACGCTAACGTTTTGCCGGATCCGGTCACGGCTTCCGCTGCCACATCCTTGTACGACAGAAGCAACGGAATACTGGCCGCCTGTGGTACGAAAAATACTGTTTACTAACGCACCAACGTGTAAGTGTCTTACAGTACCTGCACAGGGGTCATTTTCTCGAAACCAAGACCCTCGATAACTTCCAGAACCGGTTGGCTTAAGGGTGTGGACAGGGCGCCCCATTTCGAGGCTGGTCGCGCCATTTAAACACGCCGAATCCGAACTTTTACCGAGAATCTGCACGTGTGTTTTGCTTCCCGGCCTACTGTGAAGCTGTCAAAACACAAAGCGAAGCGTTTTTGACAAGCCGGTCCGCAAATCATAAACAAAGCCCGTGCCGCGCGAGAAACATTCGCTGGAGGACACAAAAATTGAATCAATTGTGTGTTAGTTCTTAGCCGTGTCGTTATCAAAGGGAACCCCCCAAGAATGGCACAGAAACGCACAGCGAACGGAACCGGCGTGCGCTTGCTGAAGGAGGAGAGCGATCTGATGGTAATCCGGCCACTCGGTGCGGGACAGGAGGTGGGCCGTTCGTGCATAATGCTTGAGTTTAAGGGGAAAAAGATCATGCTCGACTGTGGCATCCACCCGGGACTGTCCGGGATGGACGCCCTTCCGTTTGTCGATCTGATCGATGCGGATCAAATCGATCTGCTGTTCATTTCACACTTCCACCTCGACCACTGCGGGGCGTTGCCCTGGTTTCTGCAGAAAACCTCGTTCAAGGGCCGCTGCTTCATGACGCACGCCACAAAAGCGATTTACCGGTGGATGCTGTCGGATTACATTAAGGTCAGCAACATCTCGACGGACCAGATGCTGTACACGGAGGCGGACCTTGAGGCGAGCATGGAAAAGATCGAAACGATCAACTTTCACGAGGAGCGTGACATTCTGGGGGTGCGCTTTTGGGCGTACAACGCGGGCCACGTGCTGGGTGCGGCCATGTTCATGATCGAAATCGCCGGCATACGGGTGTTGTACACGGGGGACTTTTCGCGCCAGGAAGACCGGCATCTGATGGCCGCCGAGATACCGGCCATGCGACCGGATGTGCTCATCACGGAGTCCACCTACGGCACGCACATCCACGAGAAGCGTGAAGATCGTGAGAACCGGTTCACGTCGTTGGTGCAGAAGATAGTCACTCAGGGTGGCCGTTGCCTGATTCCGGTGTTTGCTCTCGGACGTGCCCAAGAGTTGCTGCTCATCCTGGACGAGTACTGGAGCCAGAACCCGGACCTGCAGGAAATCCCGATCTATTACGCGTCGTCGCTGGCCAAAAAGTGTATGGCCGTGTACCAAACGTACATCAATGCGATGAACGATAAGATTCGCCGGCAGATTGCGATCAACAATCCGTTCGTGTTCCGGTTCATCTCGAACCTGAAGGGAATCGACCACTTTGACGACGTGGGTCCGTGCGTGGTGATGGCGTCGCCCGGTATGATGCAGAGCGGATTGTCTCGCGAGCTGTTCGAGACGTGGTGTACCGATCCGAAGAACGGTGTCATCATTGCCGGCTACTGCGTGGAAGGAACGCTCGCGAAAACGATCCTCTTCGAGCCGGAAGAAATTACGAGCATGAACGGCCAGAAGCTACCGCTCAACATGAGCGTTGATTATATTTCGTTCTCGGCCCACACCGACTATCAGCAGACGAGCGAGTTCATCCGCTTGCTCCAGCCGACGCACGTGGTGCTGGTACATGGCGAGCAGAACGAAATGGGGCGCCTCAAGTCGGCCCTGATGCGCGAGTACGAGGCCAACCCGAAGGTCCAGATCACGTTCCACAATCCGCGCAATACACAACCGGTCGAACTGTACTTCCGCGGGGAGAAAACGGCCAAAGTGATGGGGACGCTGGCCGTGGGAGAACCAGTCGATAAGCAGCGCCTGGGCGGGGTGCTGGTAAAGCGGGAATTCAAGTACCATCTGCTCGCACCAACCGATCTCTCGAAGTACACCGACATGAGCATGTCGATCGTGACCCAACGTCAAAGTATCCACTGGCCCGGTTCGACGGTGGTGCTGAAGTTGCTGCTCGAGCGGGCCAGTGGACCGGGGAGTGTTGCCGAGTGTCCGATACCGGAAGGCAGTACCGCTACGGCCAAGCTGCGGGTGTGCGATTGCATCGACCTGACGGCGGACGGGAAGATTGTGATACTGGAGTGGCAAGCGACCCCGGTCAACGACATGTACGCCGACATGGTGATGGCCTGTCTGCTGCAGTGTGACATCGCCGGCAGCAACGTGGTGAGTGCTCGGGCGTCCAAGGTAGACGAAAAGCACTATCAGAACTGCCTCATCGAAACACTCCAGGAACTGTTTGGCGAGCAGTCGATGGAGAAGTTTATCGACTCAAACCGACTGACGGTGACGGTCCGTGGCAAGCGTATCGTGATCGACCTCCAGACGCACGAGGTCGAGTGTGACCAGGACGAGCAGCTGCACCAAACCGTGCACATGACCGTGCGCAAACTGCGCCAAAGCTTGATGCTGTAGATTGCGGACAGCGGCATCGGGATTGGCATTTAAGGTACAAAAATACTGTTCACTTGATTCAAAGAAGCGGACGCGCGCTGTAGCGCAGTTCTCAACATGTAAAACGGCCCGACGAGGAGATTAGCGATAAGCGACATTAAAATAAAGCATGTTTGTGGTGCAAAGATAAAGTCAAAGCAGTTGTTTTTATAAATATATATTTATGTTGATGTATATTTTTATATACGAATAGTCAAGCGACTACATTTATTGAATATATTCAGTTTCACTCGAAACAAACGAGGCAAGATGTTCGCAGATTAGATCGGTGTCCACGCAGTCCAGGAACCTCATGTTTCTCTTTAAACCAAAAAAGCGGATGGCGACCTTGCGATTTGAGAAGAAATGCAGATTCTGATCCTGTGGTTCTCCCGAAGGCTTAGAGGGGCTGATCGTGATCTTGGAGCCGATAGAAAAGACAGTGTTTGCCGTTGCCAAACTTGGTCAACTTGAAAGTGGAAAACCGACGCACAACCAGACACTGCTCCGTATCACTCCATCACAGATGTACAAACACTATCTCCGAACACAATAGCTTCGTCTGCTTGTTTGGAAATATCGAGATAAATATAGTCTTTGTAGTGGCGCATAGTGCCAGCAAGAGAGGACTCTTCGCTTACTTTGTGCACTAATCGCTGAACTAACTGTATAGCTGCATCCTGACTGGGAAAAAGGTCCTACGTTTCACTCAACATTCGCAGGTGCTCAGTCGTCAATCTCGACATCCTTCTTCGTTAGCTCAGTACACTCATACGCTTTGCGCAAAGCGTATTGACACAACTTTTTAATAATAGTTTTTACTTCTAAACGAATTTTCATAAATACATACTCAACGAAATTTAAGCGA
This sequence comes from Anopheles bellator, assembly GCF_943735745.2. Taxonomy (NCBI): domain Eukaryota; kingdom Metazoa; phylum Arthropoda; class Insecta; order Diptera; family Culicidae; genus Anopheles; species Anopheles bellator. The sequence continues at coordinate 820,693 of NC_071286.1, read as the reverse complement.
TGTGCGTAAACTCCCGCTCAGCGCGTGGAGAACGGCAGCCCGAACCAGCCCGCCCGTTGCGGATCGGATTCAAAGAAGGAGCAAAATGGCTGAATAAATTAGTTGCGCATTAGCTGCCTACGTGGTTCCTAAACAATGTCTATAAATATCTGTGTATATACTGTTGTAGTTAACGAGGTCAAACCCACGGAACCGTCGGAGTTCACTTTCGTTTCTTGTATCCTTCGGCGTACAATCAGGAAAATGGGTTGCTGCGACGCTTCAGTGAACCAAACTTTTTCTCCGCCTCCAGCAGCATCTTTTCGTTGCGGATCACCTCGAACGGAGCCATCTTCATTAGCTTGCTGCCGGCCGCCGCCACCACTCCGCTCAATCGATGCCCATCCGTCGTGACCACGTCCACCTCATCGGCCAGTTCGTCAGACGGGAAATCCTCGAAGCTCATGTTGCTGAATCCCATCGTTTTGCACGCCTTCGGTTGCTTGGATGAATGGTGGTCGTCCTTTTTGCTTTTCCCGCTGCCTACTACGCCGCTGCCACTCTCCGACGACAGCACCTTCCGGTAGCCGCTGACGTTCGCTTTGACCTTCTGCCCGATCGTGCTGCTGACGGACGATGCAGGGCCAAGGGCGACGCCGATATCACCATTTCCGTGATGGCCACTTGAGCCGCTACCGCCCCGCTCGAGCAGGTGGTTGTATTTTACCTTTTGCTTTTTCGTCAGAAACCCTTTGGAGGAAACCTTCGACACCGGATCGCTGCTGTTGTCCTCGTAGTCATCGGACTTGAGGTTGCGTACGTCGTCATCGAGATCGTCGTCCGGCCGGAAGTTGACGTAGTTGTTGTCTGGCGAAATGTTTCCGATACTGTGAGACGGTATTTGGCTAAAGTTGACGTAGTTCCGCCTAGCCGATGATACGGCGGCTACCTGCGGCGGCGGTTGGTGATAGTAGTTTAACGGGAGAATACTGTTGTTCGTCTGCTGGCTGGCAGTCAACGAGACCGGTGGTGGCGGTGGCGGTAGTGGTGCGGGTAGTACCGGAACCAAAGGACTCAGCGCGTGCGGGACGATGTGTGTCAGCGAGACGGACCCGGGTTCGATCGTAACCCTACTGATTATCGGTTCCTGAGAAATTACTGGCGGAGGCGGTGGCGGAGGCGAAGCCACCGGCTGGCCACTTACAAGGCTGGGCGAAATGGTGACCATCGTATTCACCGGAAATGGTTCCGAACCAAACAGATCCCGTTGGAAGTGGGGCGACTTTTCGCGCGACGATGGTGGGGCAGACGGTTCATCGAGATTGAGCAAATCGTTACACACCGGTAGCCTCGGTACCGGTGGCATCGGCATCGCAGGTAAGGGTTTTATTGGCGTTGAGGTCATAAAGTCATTCGCAGGCAGAAGGGCAGAAGGGTTTTCCGGAATCGAGTGAACTTCGGGCAAAAATTTCATTCCACTTGACCGCTTCGGTACGAACGGCTTCCGAAACGGGGCCATCGCAAACGGATCCAGTTCGACGTCAGCGCCGTCGTCTTCCGGTGGACACTCCGGGGGGTGTCTGTGTGGTTTTTGCACCGCCGGTGCCGCACTGACTCCATCGTCATCGGGAGAGAACGGATCCATTAGGATCTCCTCTCCGCTGGTGTTGTTTTCGGCGGCTGACTCGTAGTCTAGCTCGTCGTCCAGCAGGAGCGGCTTCTCGCCCTGTATCATGTCCTCTTCGGCCGAATCGTCCTCATCGATCACGCTGTGCTTCGAATCGAGATGGTCACGCTTCTTGACACGCACCCGCGTCACGATGCGACTCGTGTTGTCCTCGTTCGTGGTCACACTTTCACACTCCGCGTGGTAGGCACTTGAACCGCACGTTCTTATACTCTCGCTAATGCAGTCGTCCACGCTGCCCTCGCCACCGGCGCCGAACGCACCGCGGCCGAACAGCTTTTTCTTGGCCCGGCCATCACTCGGAGGCACCGGTTCCGGTTCCTCGCCCTCGGGAAAGTCGTCGTTGGCACGAAGATCGGACGCCGACCCGATAGAGTCATCGTCCGATGCCTGTTCTCCCGTTCCCGCCGTTGCCCGACGTTCGTCCTGCGTCGCCGAACCCTTGCCCGAACGCTTCCCTTTGGTGGCTATGTTTGGCGCACCCCCGGTCACTGTGCTGCCGTGGGCCACTTTGCTTCTTAGCTTCTTCACGATTTGGACATTTTTTATTTGGCTCTTATCCACCTTATGGTAAACTGCTTGCAGTTTCTCCGGAATGTTGCTCTCGACGAACTGCTTAAAGCTTTGCTTCTTCGCACTTCCGCCCACACTCGCACCACCGTGGCCGGAACCGGATCCCAGGCTCACGCCACCGGGTGCCACTCCGCTACCCACGATCGATCCTCCCACCGATTCCGGGTAATACTCGGAATCACTGTCATCCGAAGTGACACCGTTGGAGTTGAGCTTCTCGTACTTGTTGCGATCGTCCAGCGGCAGCTTTATGAAGCTGGGCGAATCCTTCTCGCCGGCCCCGCTGATCAGATCGTCCAGTTTCAAATTCTTTGGTCCCCCGCCAATTAGCGTCGATTTGTCCAGCGCTCCTTGCTCCTTGTGCTTCGTGGCCGACGCTTCGATTCCATTGCCGGACAGCGGTTCGACGGGAGTGCTTTCGATCAAACTCTCTTTCCCACCCTGGCCACCGACGGCGTGTCGCCACCGATCGCTCAGCTTCGACGCTAGCTTTGAGGAGCTGCTTTTCTGTTTGAACCGTTTCGGCAACGTAAACGGTGCCGAGCCGAAGGGATCCTCGTCCCCGAGCTGCAGACCCGAGGCCCTGCTGGAGTTACCGCCGTTCCCGTGGGCACCGGTCGCTGCCGCATGCAGCATGCCAGTTGATAAGGCCTGTGACAGGGAGCCTCGCGTCTGCGATCCCCAATACGGCGCACAGCGGTCCGATTTCATCTCCTCCGGCGAGGTCACTATGGACGTTTGGCTTCCCTCGAGCCGCAGCTTATCGAACTCGGCCCCAAACAGCTGATCTTCGGTCAGCGTCGAAATGGGGCTGAACGGCGACGGATCACCGAACGGGTTCCAGGTGGATGAGCCTGACAGAGGAGATACGAGCGACTTTTCGCTGTTGGAGTTGCTGAGGATGTGCTGCTGCGATGGAATCAGTGCCGTCGGCCGAGGACGTACAGAAACGGTGGTGGTGGATGTCGACATGGGTTCCTGCTCGAACGGAGACAGCAGGGCAGCTGGCGAAACGGCATTCGATGGAACCGCGAATCTGCCGAGGGGCGATAAAGGGCACATGATTACTTCGATCCAAGATGGTTGAGCTTCAGGGAAGAGCTTACCTGAAGGACGTCGAATCACCTTCCAGCGATAGGGGACTCTGCCGGGGAACTGAGGCAGCGAGAAATTTGTCGTCAAAGTTGGCCACAAACTTCCCGCACTCTACGTTTGCGGTTGCCGCAGGAACGGGAGAGATGACGTTTTTCGGCGACGGATTCAGCGATATCGGAGCCAAGGTCAGCCCGATCGAGGGTGTAGTCGAGGAAGACGTTTGTTGGGTTGGCTTAGGTCGTGATCTCGGTGCTACGCTTGTACCGTGCCCACCCGGTACGGTCCCCGTCGTAATGGTAATGTTCGATGGCCTCGCGTACGAATCGAACGCCATGCCCATGTCACTGTTCCCGACTCCAGTGGACATCGCCGACGGAAGCGGTTGCTCCGGCTGCAGGGAACCGCACACTCGGGTGCCGCTGCTTTGCAAGCTAGTTGAACGTGGCATCGCACGGCGCCACTGCACTGCGCTTACACTTCGATCGGCCAATCGATCGTTTTACCTGCACCGTTTCAACATCCGTCTCCCATGGCCTGCACGTGATGCTGTGTGTGGTTGGATGCTATCTGTGGCAGAAGAAAAGCAGGCAGCGTGTTATGCACGCGAGAATGATTCGCGCCCCAAACCCGTGTAAGCTCTAGATGTGAAGCGTCGAAACGAGGGGAGCAATTATAACAGGACTTTGTTTACATTCACCGATAAAATGGGGCGAAACCGTTGTTCGGGTTTCATGTGTGGGGGTGGTATGATAAAGTGGGCTGCACGCAATCATCCGTCCTCCTTCGTCTGCCGCACACTGTTACGTTTCGAAATGTAAATAACAGCTGCTTGCCCCGAGCCTCCCCGAGCGAACTCACTTCTTGCTACGTAAGCGGCAGCCGATGAAGCGGTCAAAGCGTACACCGATGCAATCGAAGTGTGCTTTGCATCAGACTCGCAATCCGCCAGGGATCGCACTATTTCCGACACTTTCACTTACCACAAAATGTGCTACAATGTCCGTCCTTTATCATACGTTGCACTATTATCTGAGTCGCCTTTAGTAGTACCTAAACATTTTTTGCATGCACGATCAATGGCAGTCCGTATGATCAGTTCGCACAAGCACGGCACCGCGACGGAAGCAAACAATAGAGGGACCGAAAAAAGTGATCGAAAGCCGATAGTAAAAATTGGCAAAATTGCATCGATTGTTGGGCCACCTACGTTGTTGTGACAAATTTGACGAACTCCCGAATGTCAGTGGTTGTCAAGCGGGGAGAATCAAATTGTAGAGAGTGTGAAACGAGGCTGAGAAGCACTGTCCTCTCCGCTGTAGCCGTAGCGTGAATTGCGTGGGGGAATGACCACGGCACGGTATTTCAAAGCGATCTGTAGGATTGCAAAACACTGATATTTACGAAAAGGAGCCATGGGCAGGATAGTAAGTTTCTTGCTCCGAATCGTTCGCTCCGAAAGTTTCGTTCACGATAACGTAAACATACAACATACGGTTCCGTTTGGGAGAGGATGTCTCGTACGGGTTCTCTACTAAATAGCGAGAAGTGAGAGCTACAAAACAAACCGACCCGCCAATGCCCTCTCCCGTGGAGCGTCCTTTTAATTCAAAATTTTGTGAGTTTTACAAACCGCTCCTAGTGGAGGAAGTTGCGCTCATCGATCACCCTGTTAAACTTCACCATGGAAAGTGTGCGGTCATAGGACAGCTGGCAGAGGATGGTGCGAAACTGATGTCGCTGGCGATACCTGAACTACCGAAGTGAGTAGGCTACGGATTGGCATCGACAACATAATTAGTTCACTCAAAATCGTATTAAAACTTCGTGGTTGGTTTCAGGGAAATACAGCTTCCGGATTGCTCTTTTGCTGTGGACATTTCTGTGGCCAACTTCCACAAAGTAATGCCGAACAGAGGCAACCATGTACAGGTGTACGGTGAACTCTTGTTGCACAATACGTGCACCCTGTTAGCTACGACACCGGCAATCTTGAGGAGGACTATCATGGAATTGAACGGAACAGAACTCTGTGAAGCAATCTTGAAGATAAGTTCTAGTCACAGACCTTTTATTGAAGTCGACCATATAGAGCATACTGCACGCCCCAGGGAGCTACTGGCTTGCAATCTAAGAATGAGGAAAATTGGGTTAGAACAGCTTAGGAGGCGGTTTAAGAAATTAAAATTTTCAAAGACTGTAAAAAGCAGGGGAAATCTTGACGAGCATCCTGTAGCCCAAGGGGTGTTGAGTGCGAAGTTTAGACACCATCGTTTGCGCCTCCGGATCGGTAGGATCGATAATCTCGTTCATTACGATAGCGTAAGGTCTAATATGTTTAGGAAATAATGTAAAGAACTCCTTCGTGGGTAATTTTGTTTTAATAAACCGTACGAACGCAATCATCAGTGTTTCGGCCCTATATCCCTCGTGTTCAGCCAAATAGGTAAGAATCACGAAGAATGATGGGCCAACCGTGAGGCATCGTGAGAGAAACTGGAATTCTGGGCTTGACTGCATGGTTTCGTACTTTGGTTCTTCGCTCTGCAATAGGTTGCCCACAAAATGATTCAAGTACTCAGGATAAGCCTGAGAGAGGACTTCGATAAGCGTGGGGACGTAATGACTTACAGCATGATGCCAGAGCCGTTTGAAAAATGTAAGAAGCGTTACGTCGTGTTGATATTTCTTTACAAACGGCATCAAAAGATGGACCTTTGCTAAAAGGGACTCATTGACGATCGGTTCAACATTCAGTTCTGCTAATCCTGCGTCCACGATGACTGACAATCGCTCGGAAACGTTGCGGCATAGGCAACAACCGCTATCTGGGGTGTTGTTCGACAGGCTTTTCATCACCCCCAACCGCAGGCCATCTCGTGAAAGATTAGCATCAGCAGTAGTATCGTAGCTGATCGCATCGTCCTCACATACAGGTGTTTGGTAGGTGTTTTGAAGTTTGTGTACAGTTCCGATCTAAAATTGAATTGAAACAAGGCATTAGTCACACCATGGTCGAAAGAGGCTTCTAAATACGCACCATCGTCAACATTGCCTCACTATCTTTGTCCTCCCATATGCGATCAACAATCGCATCAACTGTTTCTCTCCAATCGTTTTCCTTGCGTTTCTGGTGCAGCTCGTTCACCGTTAAAGGAAAGCTTTCTGTGCAGGAGCACGAATAGCTAAATTCAAAACTCATTTGATAAAGTTATTCTTTTTGGAATGAAAAAAACGGTTTGTTATGTTGTCGAGACCGGTTCCGAACCATTTGTTAACGATCTTTGGTTTGACAACTGGCTTCTGTCAACAATCGGAGCTGCCTCAAAAGAAAACAATATCCTGAAACGGTGATATAAATATCGGTCAGATTGAAAGCAGATGGATTAAAAGTATCGTTCGTTTTGGTTTCGCAGCGAAGGCCGACAAAATAATGTCTACTGTGCTTTCCGAGGTGGAGGCATTGATTCAAGGATATGTTCCTGAGTTTGTAAAATTATTGACCGGGTTTGATGTAAGAATGTGCAATGTGTTACACAAAACAATGGTGGGTTGAATCTTTCGTTTCTATTCGTTCTTTCCGTCTGCAGGAGGATGAGGAAAATTTTGCATTGTGCCACCAGTTCACGATGGGCATGTTACGAAACCATTCCTTTCTGTCGGTCAACAGCCACGAAATCAGCAGAAAGATGGAAGCCGTAATAGAAAACATGGAAATATCGAATTTCGTTACCGAGGCAACGCAGCTGAGGCGCTGCTATGAGGAGTTGATTAAGGATCCCATTTGCTTGGATCACTACGTACATGAGATTCATTGGTCGGTGCTATTGTTTTTGTTAGCTGTTGCCTACAATCCGGTTGGCGCAATGAAGGAACGGCTACGCACCGGGAAGGCTATTGAGCTGTTTCTTCCGGAGCCCGTGCAACAACGGCTGCCTGAGAAGGACAAAGATGATCTCGTCGCTGAATTGATGGAAGACAATGTGCGCTTCGAAGCTGAGAACAACGACGGCTCGGACCTAAGTGACTGGTCGGATCCTGAAGATGAGGGAAAGGAACCGTACGATGGCTTTGAGCAGAAAGATACAGAACTGGAGACGATTGAAGTTGGGCATATGGTCAATGGTCAATGTGCACCGTCCAATGAGGTTGTGATTTTCAACAAGATTGAGCCGCCACGACCGGAACCAAACTATCTGGCATTCGACCAAAACCATGTGGTTCATTGGTTGGAGCAAAACGTACACATGAACTGGTGGCACGATCCGCAGTTCAAGGTAGAAGTGGTTAGCAATCATAGAGGTGCATCCTTTTGCGATTTTTGGTCCGAATGCGTCGCTAAGGCATCGCACGGATTCCTTAAATCGGAACCCGTCTCCACCATATCGGAGCTCTGTGTGTTGAGAGAAATTCTGTGGATGTTCACGTCGCCAGTCGATTGTAAGCTATTTCGAATCGACGATGATCAGATTTGGATCAATTCCAACGTGTCACTGGCCAGCACAACGGAACATGGCATTCAAACATTTCTGCTAAACTTCACCGAATTTATGACTATTACATATCGGTTGCGCAATTTCTGCAGCAGAGTGCTGGATGATACGACGAGCACGGTTCTGGCGCCTCATTCTTTCGAATGTTATGCGGCTGGCGTAAAAAGTTTTTTGGTTAACATGGAAATGGTGATGATAGCGAAGGAACAGGAACTGATGCGGCAAGAGCCGGGCAAAACGCACACCATTATCACACTGTTTCACGAGCTGGAACCGGAGCTGTTTGTTTTAAAGAAGCTCTACGATATTCATCGATTTTCGGTACTGGATTGGACAAAATTTCCGGCCCACATTGCCGTAGCACACTTGCTGTCGGGCTTGTTCCGGAGCGTGAAGTTGAGCGCCAATTTGGAGAAAGGCAATCTTGCCTTCGCACTGCTGCTGGCCACACTCAAGTGCTACATGAACGTGATCGACATCTGGTGGACGGAAGGTCGTCTCGACGACTGGCGAGAGGAATTTTTGGTGGAGAAACAGTATTCAGAAAATGCGCCGATCGGCGTGCTCACAGGCTACCAGGCACGGCTGTTTTCGAAGTGCAAGAAACGTTCCTTCTACGTCAGCTCTGCGATTTCGGAAGTGATTGAAAACGATCCCATCATCAAGCTCCTGCTTCACCACTCCCTCGAAGCGGGATATACTTTGAACATACTGAACGGGTTGGACAGGATCAGCGATATGCGACGGGAGCACGAGTCTGAAGACGAAAGCTTAGTATATTTGAGCTTCTTGGAGGCAATCGTCGAAGAGCTGCAAAGATTCCGAACGGAAGACGAAGTTAATACGGATAGCAACGCTGCAACGAAAGATGAAACGGTTGGTAGTGGTCTGCACAAGTAAGTTTTTCCTGCTGACACCCGATGTAACCTTCTTTTATTCATCCTTGCAGGGCAAAGAAAATGCAAAAATGCTTCAGTTGCGTAAAGAAATTCAGGAAATCTGTAGCGACGATCTGCTCCTGATGGCGCTAAATAGCACGATTTGCTTGGTTAGTGAACACACGGATCATGATTTATCAGATAAATCGTCCACGGTGGTGAAGGAACCGAACCTCACAAACGCGCACACGGTATACGTGACACTGAACTCGATCACGACGCTTCCACTGCCTCTGGAGCACGTGCTGTTTAATGCGATAAAGAACTTAATGGAAACTAAGCGACAGGCCGCAAACCATTACGTGACGTACATCTACAAGGACGAATTCCATGTCATGGACCATTTGAGGAACATACGAAAGGTGCTGCTGCTGGAGGCTAGCGATCTGATGGATTATTTCTACAGTGATCTGTTTCGAAGGATCGAAGCAGGAGAAAGTTGGGCCAATCCGTACCTGCTCACGACTCAGTTGAGTGACATCCTGGCGTCGCGATACAACGACATGATGTCATTGTTTACGGTTGAAATCGATCGCTCACGCGGGTACGGGCTAGACCATCCGACGGTGCTGCAGGCGATCGACACCATAAGCGTACTCTACATCCCGGGGCATGATCTGAGCAACATGATCAACGATGCAACACTTGCGAGCTACAACAGCGTGTTTCGATTCCTGCTGAAAGTAAAATGGGCCCTGGGAACTTTGGAAATGCTGCGTTTTCCCTGGTCGCAGAAACGGCGACCACCGTATGCGGCCTTCGGCATGATGGATCTGATACTGAAGCGCCTAGCGATGCTGAAGTTCTGGATGATATTTTCCTTGCAATGTGTACATTCGCACCTGATGACCCACGTGCTCCAGTCATTCGGTGAACAGCTGGATGCGAAGCTCGATCGCGCCGACAATTTGAGCGACATGATAACAGCTCACCAACTGTACATTAGTACGATCTTTGAGCATTGCTTCCAGCAGGAGGACAGCAAACCGGTGCTCGAGGGAATCACACGCATGCTAGAACTGGTTTCCATTTTGCGAGACGAATGGCGCACTACGGTTAACTTTATTGAAATGGATGCGAAGGGTCAAATCGCCGACAACAGTACGATCGCCGACTTTGTTGCCAAATCTCAGGTACATGAACTGGAGCGTACATACTGCAAGTGCCATCAGCAGTTGGCAAAGTTGCTAAGTCGTGAAGCGTACGGCCGCCAGAAACTACATTGTAAGTTGCTTTTCATTGTTTATTGGAATATTTTAGATCTGCGGGTTGTCACATCATTTTTTACCCCTCCCAGTGACAGGATTGGCCGATGCGTTTAGTTACAATGTTCCTTACTGAAGCGCGCTGTGCCCCGGACTTAGTATTGTAAACTGCGTTTTGTGCCGATGTCGTCCAGTATTTGTTGCAACTCATCGTCCTCGAAGCGACCCTCGAGGGAGGGAATCAGTGCTTTCGCTTCCTCTGGTGACGCTGGACACAGGTTTCCGAGCGCCGCGAGCTCAAACTTGTGTAGCTTTTTCTGCATCAACAAGCTGGAATACAAGCAAGAAGAAGAATACATTGAACTAGGACATTTCAATGAAAGACCGGGTTGATCATTCTGCTAACCTGCGAACGCTGGCGATGGTTTCCTTGTTGCGGAACTTTCGGAACTCGTTTGTGTACGTGTATGTTTTGTGAAACACTTCGGAAAACTCTTGCTCTTCCTCCGAGGACTCGTTCTGCATCTTCCGGTGCTCCAGTAGCATGTGAACTTCGCTGATCAGAAGTGTTTCCGCAGTCTCGAACTCTGTAAACAAACGCAAGGGTCAGCTCCTTCAGGCAGTATTCATACACCTATCGAAGATCTACCTTTGGGAAACTGCAGGTCGGCCGCATCTTCCTCGACCATGTCCACTGGATTGAATCCGGCCATTCCGAATAGGATTGAAACAATACACCTTTTCCGCACGAGACAAAACACACGACGCTTTTATTTTGCCGACTGTTTGGAATTGGTGAATTCAGAGGTGTTGAATTAAGAGGGGTTTGCGGTGGTGAATTAAGTTGAAGTTCGCTTATGAACGATTTCAACTCGTTTGAATGAGGATTAATATCAATAATATAATATCAAACAATTTTGAATTGAAATTAAGCCAAATCAGTGAATTATGTAAGTTCTTCCGATTTTTATTATCGAGAGCGAAAGAAACGTAGCGGTTGTTGTGGTGAAAATGATTGGCAATGTGCTTGAAATTAGCCCACCGTTGGTGTGTTTCCTGTCAGTTGGTATAGAGATTTTTTAGCCCTAAAACATTTTACCACGCAAAGCGCTAGTCGTGGAACTGAACTTGAACCAGAACTTTCCAGTTTTTCTCACAAATAGTACGCCGCAACGTGCGCTCATTACGGAGTTTTACGCTAAATCAATCGAATATCGAATAGTTCGCGGCCGGAAGAAAGGCGCAGAGGAAAAAACTAGAAGATGGAGGATAACAAAGATGAAGTAAGTATGGCCGGGAAAGAACGGTGATGATGCGCTAGCAAACAATTTTGTCTCGTCTCCGCGGGGGTATGCTATCAAAATAGTTTTGGGATGCGTCACGGGGATAGCAAACCCTTCACGCAAATCGGCTTCGTTTCAAAGCCGCAGAAACGACTGTGGTGGCCACCTTTCTGGTTCGATTGATAGGGTTACGAAATATTGTTAGCCGTGCCCGAGTGCTATGTTTACTAGATGTTGTAAAAGAACGTATGAGCTAGAATGTTTTTTCGGTGGTACTCTGTATCGTCAAAGATCCCCTATTTAGCAAATGCCTCGATTCGCATATTTTCGGGTGAACATGTCAATAAGCTGTGTGCGGCATGATGGCGTTCCTTTCCTCCGACGTAAGATGAGCGTTCCGTCAAGGAATGCTATTTAAACACCCTTCGAAGGTGCGAACATTTTTTACGACTGATGGCACTTTGTCATGCAATTGCCGGGCGGCCTCCAGTTCCAGCAGCAGCCAATGCTAGGGAGCGCGTTCCTGCGATGTGGTGACCCCGTTGGAACACGCAGCATTTTAGTTCGCACTAGGCCAGAAATTGATCAAACTTCGGCGCGAAGTAATTCGAGTTTTACCGCTGAAAAATGATGGCTTGATACTTTACGCAGAACGAGGCCGGAAGAAGAAATGCCAGTATTTGAATCGTGACCGTTAGTTTCCCGGTACATGCGAACCGGACAGGATCAGGCTTGGGCGGAAAGATTCTTTTATTTTTACCCTATAACAAGTTCTAACGCAGATCATGTTAATTGTTCAACAGCACCAGTTCGTTGTGGACGACGTTAGCAAAATTATAAAGGAAGCGATCGAAACGACCATCGGAGGAAACGCGTACCAGCATGACAAAGTGAACAACTGGACCGGCTCGGTAGTAGAAAACTGCCTTGGAGTGCTTACGAAGCTGCAAAAACCCTACAAATACATCGGTAAGTAGCAGTTCAAGAACTATGCAATGGCCACTCGCTGCGCTCGACATGGATTCTTTAGTTTATTCTGATTGCATCGTGCGGGAGGGATCGGTTAGCCCACAAACAGTCTGAGCCCACCACCAAGTCCACCGGAAAGACCTCCTGTGCCGACGCCAAGGCCACCGCCAAGGCCGGCACCGATTCCGAGGCCAAGGTTGGACGAAGCCCCAGTGTTGGCGGACACCTGTGAGGCCGTTTTCACGGCACTGCTCGCCGCAGCATTCAGTCCCGCTCCTACGCCGGTGATGGCACTGCCAACGCCTCCGATAAGACCGCTGGCAAGGTTGGCTACACCACCCAAGAGGCCTCCGGCGAGGTTCAGTCCTGATCCGATGATATTACCGGCGGTATTGGCCACTGCACCGACGACCGGTGCAACAAGGTTAGGAAGTACGCCTCCTGTGCCACTAATACCGGCTCCAATGCCTCCGCCGATTCCCAGTCCACCAAGTCCAATACCTCCGCCAAGACCGATCTTTATGCCAGCTCCGCCGTTGCATCCTCCGCCTACGGTGGCGGCTTTAGTGGTGGTGGTGACAGTGGTCGTGGTAGGCGCGGCAGTCGTCGTAGTAGCTGAACCCGACAGGATCTCGGTCAAGATTTGGCTGATGAGCGTCCAGGTGCTGGCGTCACTTGCCCCCAAAACAATAACTGTTCCATTGATGTTAATATTAATCGTAATGGTAATTGAGCCCGATCCACTGCTGCTGGAAGCGGTAGTTGTGGTGGCACTAGAAGCGGTAGTTGTGGTGGCACTAGAAGCGGTTGTTGTTGTGGCCGCCGCCGTTGTAGTCGTGGCCGCCGCCGTAGTAGTCGTGGCCGCCGTCGTGGTGGTCGTGGTGGGCGCCGCCGTGGTAGTAGTCGTTGTGGCCGCTACAGTAGTAGTAGTTCCGGCGGTCAGCGCAGCAATGATTGCGGCTATTGTGCTGGTGTCGGATGATGCGACTGTTACGATACCTAAAAAAAAGAAGCAAAAAATTTGGAACAATAGGTTTCGGGCAGAGATCGGTTTCGGCTTGTCCGCTTCTTACTTCCATCGATGTTGAACACGACAGTGTTGCCGGTTCCAGAAGAGGTAGTAGCTCCGCTGGCAGAGGTTGTTGTCGCGGAGGAAGCCGTTGTTGTTCCGGAGGCTGAGGTGGTTGTTGCAGAGGCCGTGGTCGTTGTTGCGGCTGCGGCTGCGGTTGTTATTATTTATTTATTATTTATTATTTACAAAAAATGTTCGCCGTTCAGGCTTAACGTAGAAGAAAGAGAAAAAATCCAAAGAAAATGCTAACAGACTAAAGAGAGGAAGGATGAGGAATACGGAGAGGAAGGAGGAAAGAGGGTATTATAGAAAGGAATCCTGGAGACGAGAACGGAAGTGCTCCTGGGAGGCATTGAAGTCGAACAGGTTATTCGCTTCATTGAAGGCCGAAAGGACACGCAGGAACGGATCGTTCTGACCGTGGCGTGATCGACGAGGGGAGAGGAGATTGGGAGCGTCAGTGTTGTCAAGTAGGAAATTGGCAACAAAGAGCGCTTTGGCCATAGTAAGGCGATCCTCAACTCTAGGAAGACGAAGCATACGGCATCGAATGTGATAAGGGGGACAAATAGAGGAAGCAGCACCTCCTCCTCTGAAAACCTCCTCTGAACCTCCTCAAGGTGGCTCACGGCATTGCTGCCGGTGGGGGACCACACCACACAAGCACACTTCAGGATGGGTCGAACCCAGCGACAGAAAAGAGACCTAAGGCACCAAGGATCACAGGAAATAACACAGCACTTGGGAGGACATAGAGAAAGACCGTTCGGGGCACTCCAATCGGCAAACTCATCAATAGCACGTTGGATGGTGCCGCTAGAGGACGCAATTGGGAGCCAGAATTTAATTGTTGTAATTTAATTGCTAGAATTTACTTGTTGTTGTTGCGGCTGCGGTGGTCGTTGTTGCGGCTGCGGTGGTCGTTGTTGCGGCTACGGTAGTAGTAGTGCCAGAGCCTACGCTGATTACCGAGGACGAACCTAAGACAGTGACACCGATTCCTCCAACTCCGATGCTAATTCCGGTGACAGTTGGGCCAGTCAGCAGGCTGACGGCAAGAATAGTGGTAACGAAGAAGTACTGCTTCATTTCGTTGTTATTTTACCGAAATGAGGATGCTAGTAATCGGAGATCTGAGCTGATCTGCCGAATGTTTTGGTTTTATATACAAGCTTTCCCGATCGCCCGGCAGCTCCGGAGCACCGGACCAATCAATAGGCGTTGCTGTTAAAGGTGGCGACGCGGATGTTTGACGAAAGCTTGCAAAAAGCCACGACGTATGAAAACAGGGCGTGCTTGTTCGCGCGAAGAAAGTGCGTCACTTGCATGCAAACAGCGAGGGTTTTCGCGATCGTAATACTTACCCGTTGATAAAGGGGACAATTGTTTGATTTTTCTTGTGTGTCACCTAGAGCTGCACTGTTTCGTCTGAGGCTCAAGAGGCAACCAAACGGATCCAGAACTGGCTCGGGATGCTTTCTTTCTAGACGAAGAAAAAGCATTCCAGACTTGTTTATCGGATTGATTGGTTGTTGTACAGGGGGGCAAGATCCTGTTATCGGAATTCATTTGCGCGGTTTGCTTAACTACTGATCCTTGGAAACGATCGTAAATTTGATCTGTTTTTCTGTTTTTCCTTCCCAATCCCTTAGTAACCTGCATGATAATGCAGAAAAACGGAGCCGGGCTGCATACGGCGAGTTCCTGCTATTGGAACAACGAAACGGACGGATCCTGCACGGTGCGCTGGGAGAACAAAACGATGTACTGCATCGTGTCGGTGTTTGGTCTTTCAATTTAAACACTAGCCGCAGCTGCTTTTCGAATTTTAATACATTTCGACACCTAATTTAATACACATACACGAGCACACACACATACACACTTGGTTCCATATCTTTCACGTATCCGATCGTTTTTTCGATCATTGCTTTCCTTTCGAACACTTTAAGATCGAACATTGCATGGCACAATGAAGCGCTTCTAGAGCAAAGACTATAGTTACGGCTCCGATGCCGACGACTGTGAGCGTTGATAATTTATTTTTAACTAAACATAATAATGGGCAGTAGCTCGGTGCGACTCACACTTTCACCTTCTTGCAAATTGTTAGAAGCAGAAGAAAGCTCTCAAAGGTATGTTTAAAAGTGTACATGGATCTGTAGGGTACGTAGGTTGACCAGAGTTCTCCCCGAAGGGCATCGTTAGGATGGAGATTGATTTACCGCACCGCCGCTCCCTAAACAGTTTGTTCTAGAATTGCCCAAAATGTTAGCAATTAATATTGTTTCTGAGTTCATTCTTATCCTCTCAGCTGGGCAGCGGCATTCGGTGCGGTCAGATATGCGGAAGACAAGGTTCCGCGCCGACAGAGGGCCGGAACCTGCGTTAAGCCATATGTTACAGGCATGGCCAGGCACAGGAGATAGCATTGCAACAGGGCTGTGTGTGTAAAAACGAAAATTAGGATTTGCAGTTTAATAATAGCATTGAGGCCAAAGTGCGATCACTTGTTACGAGCCTGCATCGAACTTATCGAACATGAGAACTAATCAATTCAGCAAAGACAGATCGCTTACTAGGTCCAATGTGTACTGTGAGACAAGTGGGCCGTTAACAGATGTAAACTATCACTCGAATGCCTGGACAGGAAAGCATACGGGCATGTGGCGCTGGTAAAACGGAGCGATTCCGCTAGAAACGCGTATCTTGTTTCTATGCACTACATTTTCCATGTAATTAGGTTGTACGGAGACGAAGCTCCCCTGACGAACGGAAGCTGAATGTACGTTTCGGAGGGAAACTGATAAACAAATAGAAATAAACACTAAGTGCTGATACAACGAGAACGAAATAGAGTGCTTATAGTCTTTGATTTACCTTTGTGTAAGAACCCATCGGTCAAATGTTTCACCAAGCCACCATTTTAGTTTCTATTAAGTTCTTAAACAAAATGCGTAGCTACGTGGGCATGCTGATAAGCTTATTTAGTTCGTTGGAAGCTTCTGAAGCATAGTTAGTTCGTCTGCCAGAAGCATATGTTCATTACTTATCGGTATGACCACGTGCAAGGATAAGAGGCTATGCTTTTTTATGCTTCAGCCTTTCTGCCGAACGTCCATAATTACTCATGAATTTTCATGAATTTCCCTCCGAAGCCATTCGATCTTTATGGTCTATTGCACCACCAGCTGATATGCAGCACATCGGAACGGAACCGTCCGTCGAATTTTAAACGAACGATAATGTATCTATGCGAGAAAAGTGGAGCCAAAAAATCGAAGAGCCCAGCCCGCAGACTGCTACATTGCAAAGGGTATCGAATCTTTCCCTCAAAACTATCCTCCGCCGGAGAGAGAAACATGTGCAATAAATAATGCATCGTCGGTAACGATATTATCAGCCTCAGCAGCGGACGAATAAGCGGCCACCAGTGATCCTGCGCTATGCCCGGAGTGAAGACGGAAGACGGTTTAAAGTAACACAGTAGGCAATGGGAGCATACCTTCGGGCTAGTGGTACATCATCGATCTTTGCTAAAGATAAGAAAAACGGGTCACCAAGAGGAAAACGAATGTGAGAATGTGTTTTAAAACGCAGATAAGTAGTGAAACATTTTGTGAAAATTGGGCACTGTTTTGAATTCCTGTCTGTCGGTTCTTTTTAGTTAAATAATCGAAATAATTTCTGTTGTCATACCGGATGTGATTTTAAGCCCATTATCCCCATTTATCTTCACACGTCACGCATTGCACAGTAATTACTGTGCAATTGCGCTTTCGGCATGGACACTGGAATTCGCCGATGGTCGCTTACATCGCGTACGAAGAGTCATCTTCTTGCCGAGTCATGCCACAAATCTCGAACCAACCTAGCGAGTTTGAATGATGGCACATACGTTGGCTTTTACGAGAACACGTTATGCTCCTTCCGTCGAGAGTGTATTATGAATGTTTTAAACTTCCAAACTACGTGCCGCATAGAAAAACGGTAAATTTTTGGCGCTGGATAGTATGTCTTTGAAATAATGAGATTTTTTTAAGTATTCAATTCGACCACATTTATTCGTCAGTAATAAATTGTAGGTTTAACATTCCATGTTTTGCCAAGTTTAAAACCAAATTATTGGCTCTTGGTTAGTTTGTTAACTTTTGTAACATGGGCACTAAACTTGCTCACACACATGAACGCGCATAACTTTTGAATCTGTTTTCCGAACTAATATTCGATCCTATGACACAATAGCTTCATAATCGAAGATAACAATTTGAATTTCAAACAACGATAAAAACGAACATCGACCGTAAGAAGTCGTCTGAGAGCAAGCAAGGAGTTGCAGCGGAAGTTGCATCTTTCGGCCACCGAAAAACGTGGCCACCGCGTAAAACGCACGTGCTTCGAAGCAATAGAAAACATCATGCGAAAAACAGCTGTTTTTCGGCGAGGGATTTTCCCGGCATTGAAATTGCGAGAGAGATAGACACTAAGAGAGAGAGAGAGACAGTGCGCTTTGCACACGTGGGCGAGAAAGAGACGCAACGAACAACGCTTCCAGCGTAGAATGAGCAGAAGTGAGAGGGAGAAGTGAGCGCCCCGATGTTATGTTGTGAGTGGCATTCGGTTCGGTTCGGTTTTACGTTATGAGAATTTTTTTGTACTTTTTTATCATAGAAATGTACTAATTCATTATTATCACAGTAATTTTAGTGTGCTGTGCGTGAGATTTTCATCTCATATACAATGCTGGGCAATAAAATAGGTATAAAGCTGAACTGTGCTCAAACTACTTAACCTGTGATACTGTACTTATATACTAGTTTACCCCATTTTTTAGCTATGTTGTGAACGTGAACGGTGTGTTACCGCCTATTTCGACAGCAGTTTGATTTGGCATGGTCAAGAGAATAGGTACTTCGTTGTATACGCTGCGATTTCACCCAACTTCTTGAAAGGAATTGGTTTATTTCATCTTGCTTCAATGAATTTATCAGGACTTTTCACTAGAATGGCTATTGTAATAAGCGAATTCGTAGAATTTTTCACCTATTTTACATTACCTTTATCTTGTTTTTAGTACTACTATCTTGTGCTATCATTGTAATACCTGTGAATGCAATAGGTATTGAGAAATGATCAAATAATGCAGCCTAAATACTGTTTCCTATTGGCCAGCAGTGCATATATTTTCTTTCACTCAATCGTACATTTACACTCGCTTGCTGTTGTAAATAATATTTTGTATTTATTCTACAATTTGTCTACTATTTTTCTACAATTGTTTCATCTTTCTGCTTCCGGGAGGCCGAAAATGTGAACACATGCACTTTCACTACTCTTCAATTCACTTCATTTAATTTTAAAGTTCCCTACTAGTGCTTAAGATCAACTATACAATATGATTTATGATTTCCGCGCACGATAATTTGTTGACGAAGAGTTTGTCTCTGCCGAGAAAAGAGTTCCGCGTGAGAAATCCCGTCTCACTGTGAAGAAAACGAGTGCCTTTTTGCCCCAGTGAACAATTTCGCTCTTCTCACCAAAAAATCCAATCCTCATCCGCTCCTCATACGCTTCTGAACGGCTGTCTCGAATACTTTCTCCCATATAGCCTTATATGGGGGAATCGCTGTGAGGAGCCGTTAGGTCCATGCCCGAACAAAAAAGTCAAATCATATTTTCTATAGTGAGACGAAATATCTGAGCGCCGATTCGTTTCTCACCAAAGGCCAGAAAGAAAGCGCAACACCGAACAACTTTTTTGTCTCTGTCACGCTCATGTAGCATCCAGTCCGGCACTCCAAACTGTTAGAAACTTTTAGTTTCATATCAACGTACGACGCACGACGCAAGCAATTCAACGAGGTAAAAATATTGGTGTAAAAATAATGTTTAATAGTGAATTCTAAGCTGTTGCTTATTTCGGTAAGTAAATTTAAGCATCGGGAAGCATTTCTCGATAAGTATTTACTTCTAAATAGTGAAAGTGCACCGCGTTTGTTTACATTTTCAGCTGACCATTACAAGCGTACGGGACAATTTCGATAGGGCAGATTGTACAGGATACATGGAATACAGGATTCAGGGATGGATACACTCTACGTACACGCAGAGATAAGTGAAAAGTGCATGTACATGGTGGAATAGTGAAACAATTGTGAAAATATTGTAATTGTAAAACATTTGTGGTTATGAATAAATGCAACACTTTGTTTACAACATCTGAACGATTTGACAATTCATTGAGAGTATGTAGGTGAGAGGTGTATGGAATGAGGGGAAGAGAGAATAAAAATGTAGGGGAAAACGCTCACGGCGCCCATACGATTTCTTCCGCTATAAGCTTCAGGATTCCGCTATAAGGCACTCCCTCGCATACAGTCTTCCGCTATTATTTTCACAGAACTCCTTTACTCCGGTAAAACCGGCATACTGAGAGGGGGCATCTCACGAGTCGAAATCCGCGGCTAGAAAAATGAAAAATTGAGCGATTTTTTTGTTCGGGTGGAGTGAGTAGCCGCGGCTACTCACTCCATGGACCTAACGGCTCCTCACAGCGATTCCCCCATATAAGGCTATATGGGAGAAAGTATTCGAGACAGCCGTTCAGAAGCGTATGAGGAGCGGATGAGGATTGGATTTTTTGGTGAGAAGAGCGAAATTGTTCACTGGGGCAAAAAGGCACTCGTTTTCTTCACAGTGAGACGGGATTTCTCGAGAAATCCCGTCTCACTGTGAAGAAAAAGAGTGCCTGTTTGTTTGGGCCGTGAGTGGCCGGAATCACCGCACCGCATCGGTTGTGTCCAGAAATCATTATTCGCGATTCGCCGTGCAACGGATTCGGATAAACAACACGCCGTGCATTCGGATAAACGCGGAGTGTTTTCGGTTTTCGTGACCGTCGTGCTCTTTCGCGGCCTGCTCTGGCGGTCAGTCAACGGTTCCAGTGTGCGAGGGTTAAGTGCGAAAGTGACACACAGTGACAAACGGTTGGCGGAATGCGAGCGGAGAAGAAACAACCGAGTATCATTAATAGCGAGTCAATTTTGCCGTTAATTGCAGCCAACACGCGAAGGAGCATTGTGCGGGGAGATTAAATTGAATGAATAATTAAAGAGATTGGCGATCGTGTGGACCACAGCCGCCGCCTTCCCAGCCAGATAATTATCCGCGGCACGCCGCCCTTCTACGATCGCTAAGTCGTGATCACGTTTTTGCTTGAAACCGAGTGGTGCTGTTAACGTGTTCGTAGCGGGAAAATCATTGCGAAAGTTGTCGATATCTCGTGGCGCTGAGAAGGCAAGTGAAACGCCGAACACATTCGGAACACGTTTGATTGCACGGCAAACAAACAGCTTTGATAAGAAAAGCCCAACCCAAATGGTACCATTCCAGCGGATGGGGGACGGGCGCGAAGATTGCCAAATACTCCAGACATTTGCTTTCTGGTAGTTCCGGCGCGCTGGGCTATTAGATTCCGTATTCCATTTGTTTTCATAACAAGTGCGTTAAGGCTTGTTGTGCACCGTAGCACGTTTTATAACTCCAAAGCGTCGTCGGTCAGTAGTGAAGTAGATCCAAATTCAATTTGTTTGGGGGCCGAGGCCGAGGGAAAAGTCGACAAAGTGGGAGTGAAGAAAAACCCGGCCTCCGTAAAGGATAGAACTTTTGCTCGCAATCGTGCTCTGGTCCTATTAATTATTCAAATTTTTGCCCGCCGCGCTGCAGAGTGGCGCACGCACGGAGGAAGTTTCTAATCCCGAATGTAAAGTGTGAAGAAGCTGCAAAACGCAGCGTAGGCGATCCGCGGCAGAAACGGGAGATTAAAAAAAAGTATTCGCTCCAACTCCACGAAAATGTAAATTCTTGCGCCATGATCGGAAAAGTAAGCGGTTTTCCCCCATTTTCAGAGTGTGCATTTGTGTGATTTCAAAGTGCGTGGTTTTTAGCGGTTCCGTTTGTGTGTTGGAAGCAAATAGAAGAAGCGCGTCTGTTGGGCCGAGAAGTCGGAAGTTGCTGGGCGCAGTGGTAGAGTGTCGTCATTGGAAGAGTGTGCGTGGCCTACTTGGCGGAAACGGTTCAATCCTAGAAGCCACAGCAGGAAGCATCCATTTCCTCAACGGCCTACGGAGGAAAAAGACGTTGAGTGGTTTGCACTCGATAAATCATCGCCATTCTTCTGGACGGACTGCGACGGATCCAACATGAGCTACATCAACGCACTATCGATATTAACTGGTAAGTCCCGTTGTGTTCGATGGATCGGAAGATTCGTACCCCATTGATTAATTATAGATGACAGAACGCAAATTGAGACAACCGGTCCGCAGCGATCTGTTTGATTGCTTCAAGCCAACCATGGCCGATGACCAGCTCCTTCCGCACACGCTTCGCGGCCGCCTTGAGTATCATGTTAAATTATTCGTAACATTATAAATGAGTCCGGATTATTTCGATACATCATTCCCCAGTCTGGCGCTTGCTTCGATCGCTTGATTGATTGAATGTTTGCCTCGCTTGCTTTGTTTTTTCGGTCAACGCCAGAAGCAACACACTTTCTCAATCGTTTTGCCAAATAATCGATTGAAAATTAATCTGGTTAAGACCGTGCGACTTTACGATCGACTCCGTGGCTTACATATTTGAGAAGGACAAATCGCGCCCATTATTCGTTTCCAGCTTGTTTGCATTTCGCAGCTTTTGGTTTGCTTTACGGTTCGGCAGTGGTGCTATTTGTTTTGTGGCCGAATATTGCCCATCTGTTGGCCCCGTCTGCCGTGCAAGAAGTGTGTTGCTGCGCCTCTTGTGTCAATACATACTGTACGATTTGAGGCGTCCACAGGACCCCACTGCTGGGCTGGCGGCCGGTTTCTTGCCTCGTTCCTGCGTTCATTACCGGCATTCGGGAAGATATTGCCACGATAAGCGATGCTTTTTTTTGGCGATGCGCCGAACGACAAACAGGAAACGGCGAAAACAAGTTCTATGATGGGTGCCAGGCTGAAGTGGCCAGACTCGTTTTCTGGCTGTGCCGTGCGTTCCCTGCTACGTTTTTTTACGGAGGCCTATGTCTCTGGTCCGTACCTTGACTTGCTTATCTTGGCGCTAGAAGACGGTCGACCACTTGCGATGCGAGGTGGGCCGTAAAGAATGTTGAAGTTTCCATTTTTTAACAACTACACCATCCATTAGCTTCCATCGGTGGCCGCACCTTCGGCATGATGGGGTCTCAGTTTTTATGCCGATATGCTGTTCTGTTCTAACAGGCTCAATTCAGACCCTGGAGGGCTGAAGGTTAAGGGCTCCCATCGACGGGGAATCGAGTTGTGTTGGATGTATTGATTAACATGCGTCGATTATCATCTCAATCAACAAATTAGGACGATTGATGAGCTATCATTAATATCGTCGCTTCCAATTCTGCTTTCGTGCGTGATCCTAATCAGCGTCTCCAAAAGGGCGTAGCGTCAATGTCATAATCAAAGGCAAAGCTATCAAAACCTGTGACTGTGGCCTGATCGCTGATCGGCTTCGAGGCCTGAATAATAACGGTGCCAGGAGGTGCTCTAACGAACCGTGCTGCAGAGTCGTAAAAAAATGAGCAAAGACACACAGTCACGAAAGGCCCTTGACACAAACCAGCAAGCCCGTTCATTTGTGTGCCCGAAAAGGAAAGGCGAACCCACCGCGCGGGAGGGCGGGCTGCGGGCGTCTTAGGACCGGAAATAAAAATACGGACCTACGGAGGAGGGATTAGAAAAGGATACCCGGCTACCGGCGGCGTGTTATGGTCGGTGATTTCGGCTTTTACCGAACCCGGCGAAGGATGATATCTTGCTGTGCGGCAAGGGAGGGAGACGACGAGGTTCAGGGACAACCGTGTGTCTTTGAAGGAGCAGCAGTAATATGTTCGCCTGGTTCCGATGTCGTGGCGCTAGGGTGCGAAAGCTGAACTAAGCTAAAAAGCTACAGCGTCCCCTTCCGTTGCCCTGCGGGAGATGGCCCGGGGACTGGGACCCGGCGAAGGTTTATCCCGAATCTTGTTTGATAGTTGGTCAAAGAAAAACAAAGTGAACCCAAATTAATGGTTTCCAGAATGGTGGCAGTCCCCTTCGCGTTTCGGTCGGTCCGGGCAAAGTGGCCACTCCGGGCCGGGGTTCCGTTGCCGCAGAGAGAGGCAGAGAGAGAGAGACAGCAGCACCGTAGTGCGGACGAAGAAAGTTCTTGCCACGTTCGGTGTTTTGGGTCCGATGCGATAATGAGATAATCAATGGAGATGATCTTTAATTAGGGTTCGTTATTCGTTCGCAGCGTCCGTAGCACAATCCTGTAACGGAGCCCCCTAGTAGTGCCTAGGAACCCGAAAAACGGCTGTCTTGTTCGATTTGTAGAAAGCTCTGGCCGTCGTCGTTCTGTCCGTTAGAATAATTACAATTTAGCAACAATTTTTTTCCGATTGTGGTCTGTTGAAATTAGCATAGTTTCTTCATAGTTCATAGCACTATTTTTAATACTTACAGCGAATTGCTTAAATGTGACAGCGAAATGTCAATCATAGAAGGCATTGATTCAAAATTCAACCGAACCAAACATCGAGTGAAGACAGTTGTTGCTCTGAAGCACCTTACAAAACGTAGTAGGCTTTGTTATAAATTACTTACGTCTGTTAATATTCTTCTTATCAGGTCGTAAACAAGGTTTCCCATACTGTACTATCGTTTTTTACAAAAAATCTCATCACACAGCAATGTGTGACGGCTCGATCGGATCTTAACTTCAAAGGTATTTATGTTTGCCAAACAGAAAAGGATTGACGTCAGGGCTATCGATAGCACGATAGCTGATTGATAATAAATGTGTCACTTTCAGACGATAAACGATGATTGATCACTCGATCGCACATGTTACGGGAGTCGTGCGTCGATAGGCGTTCTCCGTAAGATTACTGAAGCAAGATAGTAATAGCATCAAACATACCCCCGGGGGGGCGTCTACCGCCTATTAGTGTCCTCTAAGTAGGATAAGAATGTTTACAAAGGTAGGCAGTCACGCGATCGTGGTTTCGTGGTGGCCTCGGTCACATTTTGGCGCCCACACCGCGCCAGGAATTCCGTTCCAGTGTCCACGATTAGCATTATGTTGCCCGGGTCTGTGGAGCCTGTCGGGAAACTGCTTAATCCCTCGGTAATAAACTCGTCAAATAGATCAACAGATAAAAACGGGAATATAGTTTCGACTCGTCGGTGCACAACGGCGGAAGAGCGGGGCCGGGGCTGGTTGTTGATGGTAATCGCATGGCCACCGGATTGGTCAGCCAGGGGAACGGGCAACAATTCAAAGCTCTCGCTCGCGGTTAGGTGTGTTACTGTTTTTGGGGTTGTGTTCCGGGGCCACAGTCAGGGGTAATAAAATTAATTCCCTTTCTACGATAAATCTGTTTAAAGCCTCGGTCTGGGAGCGTGCGTGAGACGGGAAGTTGGTTGTTTGTCTGGTTTTATATTTTAACGCGGTGCACGGTGGCGGCGCAACGATGATGGCACACGGCGGATGTCATCGACGATGCCAGAGACTGCCGAGCCGATTCGGATCCCTCGGAGGGCTTCGGATGGTGAACATCTGCACGCCGCAGTGCGCTCGCAGCATACGCCATACGCCCCATTCGGCCGTGGGCATTAAAACGGGATCATTCCCGCGGTCAGAAGTTGTACGCTTTGACTTTCATTTGATAACCCGCTCATTTTTTGTTCCTTCAGCAGCATATTTTTCCTGTTTCTGTTCTGCTTGTTTGGTGTTTGGCTTCAGTTTTTGTGGACCGGTCAGTACCGAGCAGCAGTTAAACGAGCAACAAACGAACGTGGTTGCATTAAAAATGATGTATTATACGGGGCAGCATCCCTCGGACTCTCTCGTTTTTGATGATATTTTCATTTCAAGACTCGAAGCAATAATTACTATTTTTTTGCGTACCTCAGCCGTCAGACGTTTTTTTCTGCCATTGAATTCCAAAAGTGGCCTTTTGGCTGTTTCGCCAAAGGTCGCGGTGGGTAGGCCATTTATTTGGTAGTGATTTTCAACATAATCCCTCCCCGCAACCGATGCATTACAGCGGGACGCGTCATGAACAATTTATTGATCGGAACAATGATAATGCCCCGCCATTGGGTCCACCAACGAATTTATTGTACTTTGTTTTATCGTGACGCGCTCGCGGAAGGATGTTTTATTTTCGTCCCTGGCAGCCAACAACATATCTTCCGTCGCATCTTTCGCTTCTCGTTCGCGTAAGTAAACACACGCTGGCCAAGCGTCATGTTTGTACAGGCCTCATCAGTGTACCGAAAGGGCGCCGGGACGCGCCATGCAACAGGATTAAGTGAGATTGTGAGGCTGAGAGAGCGAGCAATGGTCCAGCGACCGTCGGGCGACCGACAAAACAATAATAATAATTCAGTGCCCGTCGATTTATGGGGCTATTTAAAATTAAATATTGCTCGCCTTTCGATGGCAGTATTTTGTAACGGACCGCGCTCGTTGCAGCATTCGTTGCTCACGAAAGATCGTTCCGTTCGATCAGTATATGGTTTGATCGCTCACTCGTTGCTCGCAGATTTAAATGTTTCCTTCGCTAAAATAGTACTTCAAGCGCAGAGATTGATGCATCAAGCCACGGTGCCGCCGTGGTTCAATTATGCCACCTGCGGCTCTGCGGTGCGTCATGTCGATTGGTGGGATTGAAATTTTGATGAAATACACAACGCGCATCAGACTGTTGGGCTCTGTTGCGCGTCCCGAGTTCCGAGCAATTTATTCATGTTGACGCGCGCCGGGGGACCGTGGCACTGGTTCCTTGAGTAATTCACCTTCCATCAATCGCCGACGGCAAATGGCCCCAGTGAGTGACGGATCGTTTGAAGCACGCGGAGTGTGATTAAAAAGTAGACTAATCGGAACGATGCTGCCTTGACACGGAACGGCATCAATCAGGTCCGCTCCGCGACTAGAAAATCAAATTAAAATCAATCACGCTCGAAACGGAACCGCAAAAGTCGTGTACGCGCGCGGACACAGGACTCGGAAATAAGATCGGCATTCGCGGTTATCGGTTGAAGACAGCGGCAGAAATGGGAAATAAATAATAAAGCACGGCGAAGGACCGTATCGGTCCTTCCGTTTTCGGGACAAAAACAATACCCACTTCCGATTTGGCCACAAAATGTTTCACCAATGATGAGATGGACCAGCGGCACGGGGTGATTGTTGACTTTTGGGGCTCTACGGACGGGGCCGTTCATTAATCTTGTTTTATGAGTGGAGCACCCCACCCCAGCCGCATCTCGCGGTGTTGGAACTTTTTCGATCGATTCGGTTCGGAATTCGGTTCGATTGTAAATTCAATTTAAAAGTTTCTAACCGATGGCATCCTTGGGCCCTGGTCGTGCTGCTGCTGTTGCCGCGTTTCTATTGTTTATTCGCAGTCGATTCTCTTTTGATTTGTTGCCGAAAAAGTCGAAAGAAAGTTGAATGTTAACTTTTATTCTCCTACTATTCCCGGGGTTCCCCCCCCCCCCCGTCCTGCCTGCCGTTCATCATTATGGCGGACGCGGAGCGTTTGTTTTCGCGTGCTGCTGGGGCTATCGGGATGCCAATTAGGGAGCTTTATCCATGTCAACGTGGAACGACATAATCGTGTTTCAGTTCGGGCGGTCCACCAATCTTTCGGTCCCATCTTCTAACGGTTCTGTTTTAAACCTTTTTTCAGATCGATTGAAAAATCAAAAACGATGCTGCGGTGGTTGGTGCTTTGGTACTGACGAGGCTAAATTTACATCGTTCGCATCTGATCGATGATCGAGCGTTATCATTGGTGAAGTTATCAGCCGCGGGACTCCGGCCAGCCGTCGTTGTTGGTGTTATGAATTGTAAATCGTTCGACTGTCAATTACGCTTTTGGCAGGTGTCTGACGTGAGTTCATTAATTAGAGCCAATTAGAGCCGTGGGCGACACATAATTGAATCATTAGTGCAGAACTGTGTTGCTGCGTGGTGTCACTCCGATGGTTAACCCTTTCTCTGCCCTCTGCACGAGTGTGTGGTTGCGAGCTCTCGGTCGTGAAGGGATCCGCCGGCCGGAACCAGAGATTATTGCAGTTGCACAGTAATGTAATTACTCCGGGCGCGCACCATTCACCGTGCGGATGATTGTTGCGAAAATTTTACGACTTCTACCTTGTTTGTCGCGCGCTGGGTGATGAAACCGAGAAACGCGGGTAGCACGAACACTTGCAGACAGGGCGGCCACTTTTATTCAAAAGGATAACGAGACACGTGATGTCACGGTCCGGGGGATACCGCAGCAGCATAATGAAACGGACAGAAATGACGCACGACAAACGCTACACGGTGCATGAATGTGGCAAAAGAGGAGGATGAAAATGAACAATGCAATGCCCTTTTTGTGTACCTTGCTTCAGCTCAATCCTGGTGCCTTAAAAACTACCTTTAATTTTAAGTATCTCCAGTACCTTTGTGCGGTAAAAAGGTGTCCTTCTATTTCAGACGTTTCTTCCAATTTGGCCATTCAAAAAGGTTGCATAAAAAAGTGTTACAAAAATTCAGAAACGTCAGTTTTGACGGATCGTCAAAAGCCAAGTTGAATCACAGCAGTCTAGTAATCGTGTCGTACATGAGCTCTTTTGAGCTAATGAGAGTGAGACACCTTCGAAGGTGAGACGTTCCCCCTTTCACTATCTCACTATGGAGACGGTCAATAGTCGAAAAGTAATAACTGCTCCCTGGCGTTATGGATCCGCTGAATAAATGTGTGTTGACTTTTCAATTGAAACGCACCGATGAAACATAATTTCCGTTGCCACGTGACTTTTATCGCTCGCCGCAGCCCATTGTTCGAAGTGATTATCGGGGGAAAAGAATTCGGTATTATGCTGGAATTTAATCGGGCATAAGAGTTAATCAAACGGCAATCGATTAATCAACTCCATCTGGGCAGCCGGTTTGTTTATAACTGTTTTTCGGGCCCCGGTTCCGTTGTGTCCCAGGTGGGGTCCCAGGTTTCTGTGAGTTGAGCACGCAGCAGCCACAGCAGCCGTAGATCCGTGATAATATATGTATTTCGCTTCGATAAGTCCCACGGTGGTGGTCGGTGTCCCGGTGATCGGGAGCGCAGAGCAAAGGTGAAGCTTTAAATAATCCTTTGATTCGATTCGAATATCAAATGTCGAGCAGGGACCCCGGGCATATCAGATCATGAAAGCGATACTCCTCGGTGCCCTGAATTCTTGGCCCGGGTCCATTCCACCGCAGCCTCCCGGTGGGGCGACGATGCATAAATAATTCCTCTCGTTCCTCCACGTTCGGTATCGGGCTAGGGGATGCGAAAGTTGCCATTCGAGCAGAGCGTGAGAGAGAGAGAGAGAGAGACTGCGATCCATACATGCGCTTATCAATGCATTATAGATTAGAAAGTAATCAATTTGTGGCCAACTCCGGCGGGGCGTGGATAAGCAGCCGCAGCGCCCTTTGAGGTCGAGAACCGATCAGGAACCTTGTCTAGACTCGCAAGCGCAAGGATGCAACTTCGGAGACATCGGCCGATATGTGGTTATAAATTTATGAGTTGTTTTTGAGTAGTGTTCGACTCCGTCTCCTGTGGAATTCCTGCCCCACGCTGCTGGGCGGCAAGGACTATTGATAAACTTTCGCTCCCAGCATCAGCAGCAGACGACGGACATCCGTCGCAAGTTTATTGTTTTCTTTTCCGTTGTTTCACCCGCCGGCTGCCGGAGTTGGCCCCTCCGGCTCCGGCTGTGTAACAAGTGAGTGAGAATTTTGAAGTGGTTAGCAAATATTGATTCGGAATGGCTTTAAGAGGGTGGCGGTCCCAAATAGGGGCGGAAACCCGGCTTCGGCTTCGGCATGATGGCGATATCACAATTTGTTCTGTGGGAAGTTCAAGAACCGAGCGTGAACCCGGAACCCGCTCCAGGGCAGCGGGAGCATGATTGGCAAAAGCCACCGGCCAACTAATAAAGCTCGCCGGCGAGTGGCAAGTGTTGCGTAAAGTCCCACGTTCGACAGCAGCAGAGGGTCGAGGTGATGATTTACCGCGGCGAATCGGCTTTTACGACCTTGCGTCCGATCAACCAAAACCGAACGGGATGCGATGCTGGCCAGTCGACGGGTGGTCGACAAGACACGGCGTTGGATCTGTGCGGTCATTAATAACATTTTAAGCGCGCGGAACATCGGCGAAGGTCATAATGAATTTATAATGCGAAGCGATTATTTGAAATAAAATTGCCTATTGCGAATACTTTTTGGCCAACGCACAGAAAAAACTCGTCCAACCGTCTTAATGAACGGACTCGGCAGGTTGTTGTCGTCTGCCGCGCGTGACTACGCATTAGCATAACAAATGGACAAACCCCTCTACATGCCGCCGGCCAACCGGTTTGGTTTGATAAATGGGGCACAACCACCGCTGGCTGGTGTGGCCGATGACCGTCCGGGGAATGTGTGTTTCCGGTTTTAAGTTCGTTTCGGTCTCGGATGAGCCTTCCCGGCCCGATAGCCACACGCTCGCCAACCCGTCAAAGTGGCCAGTGGTCACCTCGGAATCTTTCGGCAGGAATCGCAAAAAGAAGAAATTTGCATATCGAAACTCTCGTAAGCGAGAGCAACATGACGATTTTTGGCACCACATTTCGTCGCCAGCAGCAGCATAACGGCGACGGGCGGCCAACTAAACCCGGAATGCAAATGAAAAATCAATACCGGACCTTTCTTCGGCAAAGATTTCATCATCCTTCCGCTCCGGGTCACGCTCGCCGGACCGCAAAGTGGCACGTTGCACTTTTGCACTTCGGTCTGGCCGGTCGGTC
Source organism: Anopheles bellator (assembly GCF_943735745.2). Classification (NCBI taxonomy): domain Eukaryota; kingdom Metazoa; phylum Arthropoda; class Insecta; order Diptera; family Culicidae; genus Anopheles; species Anopheles bellator. The sequence continues at coordinate 790,507 of NC_071286.1, read as the reverse complement.
GGGCCGGTTCGACATTCGGATTGGCAGGTTGTGGTGTTACCACGGACGGGCGGTAAACCGAGCAATTGTGTGATCGCAAATTTGACTTCTCGACGCGGCCGGTAGCAGGTTGGTCAGTAAATCGATTACACTCGCCCGCTCGGGGGGCTCGGGGCGAAAATCAATAGTTTGCACCGCCGAGTGGCCGTTCGACGATGGGGACAATATTTTCGCCCCGGTTTTATGAATATTAACCGCGCGTCGCGGCTTTCGGTGATGAGTTTCGCCATTGTCCGGTGGCCGAAAGGAATAAATGCTAATGACAGGCCAGGACACTCGAGCGACAGACGGACTGGGGGAGCGAAGAGAGCGATTAGCGACTGCGCTCGGTCACCGATACTCGGCAGCATTCCCGGGTAGAATTGGTTCGTTAAAATCACTGTCAATTTTTGGTCCCCTAATTCCTTCTTGTAGAAACGTGGTCCAAAAAGGCGCACAGCTAGAGCTGCGTGTTTCGGGAGGGATAAATATTTGAATTCTGGATCTAGAAGCATCGAAAGCGGTGCAACAGCAGACGACTTTTAGACAACCTCCTCAATAAGGATCATCAATGGAGCTTAATCCAATCAGTCCGATTGCTGACCCTGTGTTAAAATGACGGATTGCTGCCCTGCCGTAGAAAGTGGCCCAGCCGCGGGCCAGTAACAGCGTATCTATCCGTTTGAATGGGACGTCAGCATCAGATGACGGAGCAAATTTTTAAATGTCCGTTCGTGGCGCGGCGCTGTATCGCCGTTTCGCTTCGCATTTATGCTGCCATTCAGCGCCCGGAGCAGCGCGGCAACAACAACCAGCTCGGTTGGGAACTCGGAGCGAAAATTGGAACCTTAATTGTACACATTCAGAGCGCCGATCTGGTGATCCTGGTGCCAAGATAGTTGGGTCTTTCGGTAAGTGACGCTTACAGAGTTTTTTGCTTCCTTCAAATCTCTCGAACCGTTTACTTTCACCGACTCGCCCAAACGGCCGGGGGACTGATTTATCCGGCCTTGGCCGAAAGGTTTCCTTGTCGATGTTTTTTTCCGTCTTGATCGCATGTTTTGTTGTGGTGTAACCGAAACTAGTATAGCAGCGCGCGGTTTGCTCCCTTTATCAGTTGCTCTTTATCAGATTTGCTTGCGTAGCAGAAAGATCACGTCATAGAGACGGATTGAATCGCTTTCGCAATCTTCACTTCCGGAGCGACCTCCACTGAGAAAAGTGCAGAAAATAAGACATGTTTATTCCCGTAAACTGTTATCGGAAACTGTTGTATGGGAAAAGTTCAAATATTTACGTCAAGACTAAAATGTTTCATTTTATTCATTTCGTTGAACTTGGATGGCTGTTCTCATTTTTGGGAAGATCTCATCTCATTCTCAGCTGCCCATCGGCATGTTTTCTCTCAACGCCTCCTTCGGTTCGGATAAGGCTCGTAACGAAGGCATTGACGTTTGTTGCTGTCAAATGACCAAGTTAGCGATTTGCTACATAATAAATGCTGCTTATTGCTGCTAATCAACTTAAAAAGAGGCAATTCATGTACAGGCAAATGATTATGCCTTCAAAAGGCTGTCTCTAACTGTCTGTAATTTAAATACAGACAGTAACAGAGCAGGGTCAAGCCCAGATGTGTCTGGCCTTCTTTTCAAGTTCACCAAATACACAGTATAACCTTCGTGGCCGTTAGTCCTAGTTTGGCACAAAATTGTCATAAATAACATTCACAATTTCAGCTCCCTGGCTTCCATTTTCGCGGTAAAATGTACCGAATTTTCTGTTTGTTGAATTACATTGTTAACACCCTGCATCTGCCACAACTGAATGGAACAAAGAACCGCAAAATGAAATAGATCATCTAGCGAGAAAAGAATGGATTTCTTTTCGCCCAACCTTATATTTTCAACCGGTTCAATACCAGTCATTACGAAAGGCTGCGGTTCCCGTTGATTGTAGTATCATCCAACCAGACGTGATTTTGAAGGATGCCGCATTGTCTATTATCTGCGCAAGGATTGTGGCTAAAATGCGAATGGAGCTCCTGCCGTGGGAAAAAGGGATACAATTATTACAAGGAAGACCTGGAGGCTCTGTGGCTGCGCTGTGGAGGGGACCCGCAAGCAATTGCTACAATGCGAGTCCTGAAAAGTCCCTTCGATTGCTGTCCGACCGGCAGCAGAGGAGGTGCATCCGGAACATACGTAGGTACGTCAAGAGCATACACATGTTTTCACTTCCGGACACTGATTGGGGACCGTTGTACCATTCCATTCCGGGTGGCTGCACTCAGACACACATGGTCAAGTACGCGAGGTCAGAGATAAGCGAGGCGGCGCTGGAGCTCGTGGGAAAAAGGCTTGGAGCTTCACACATGGTCCCCGCAAGCGGCGGGATACATTCGGCATTATGTGCAATTGAGCAGGAAAAATGCTAAAAGTCGAGGCTTCGCCGGCGGTCCATTGATATGCATTCGTTGAGCTCGGCGCCGCAGATGATTGCCATTCGGTGGTCCGGTGCTTCCGGTGCTGATTGTATGTGTTCCGGAAAAAGGCACACACACAGGATTTCGGGTGGGCAACTTGGGTGCGGAAGACGGACTTGCCAAAAGTATCATCCACTACCCCCGAAAGGATGCCGGGTGGGCCGGTCTCGGTAGCGGTAAATGAAGAAACAAAAGTTGGAACTTGCGGAAAACGTATGATGAAAATGAAGCTTTGCGCAGTGCCGGCGGTGGCCAGATCCGGGCGCGGGTCTGCCACCAGATCCGTGCTGCTGCTGCTGCTGCTCGTCCGTTCGATTGGAGAGCAATATTATGGGGACCACACCGTTATCCATTTTCCGGCCGTTTTCATCGAGCGCTCCGCTTTCTGTCAGCGCCCGAACCCGGAGGGCAACCTGGTGACGGAACCGGTGACCAGGTTTCAATGAATTTCGAATTAAAACAATTCCTGTTCCGCGAACGTGGACCGGCCGCGGTGCAGAATTTTTGATCAACTGCTGACCAAACGTCGGGAGCTGGCATTAAACTTCCGGAACGGAAGATGTGTGACATGCAGAATTGGCCACATTTAAAATGCCACTCCTGCGCCACCTAATCGGACTTGCCACGGAAAAAATAGCACCCGTTGAAAGAGGGGTTCCGGGATCCTTGTCCCGCGATTTGTTCGGATGCCAAAAATATAGCGCCCCCGGCTTCAGTGGCCAAAAAATGTGTGATCCCCGGGAGCCCCACGTAACCGTGAGTCATGCATGGAATTTGTGAAGTTTTTCTTGAAAAGCTGCTAGCACTCTGAAAGGGCGAGAGAGTGCCTTAAGTGCGCCTCGACTGCTGGGGGGGGCATTTTTTGGCAGACGCCTTCTCTGGCCTCTGTCTGGCAGACGTCTAGCATGTGTCCTCTGGTGGGGTGGTCGATATTTGGCATCGGTTTTAAAGCGCCACAAACTCTTTTTGGCCCGCGTTCTACTTTCCGCTATTTTTAATCTGTGTCGAACGTTGAAGGCTTGGCTTTCATCTCGGCGTATGCAGAGGGAATCCGGAAGGAAAATTCCTCTTCGCTGCAGAACTTCGCCCTTCCTGGCGCGCGGAGCATAGTTTCGAAACTTTGGAGAAGAACCGATGATTGAAATTTTAAACGAGGGTTTTTCGGGGGGAATTGTTTTTAGAAGATGTTTTCGCAGGTTTGTTTGCTTATCGGTCGCTTGAGCTCGTATATGCTTTTACATACCGAACACCGCTGCAATTTCAGCCTGCGACAGCTACACCGTCCCGAGTGCGGAGACGCCATCCGGTGGTTGGCCGAACAGGGGTTTGAATATTTAAATCCCCGCGCCCTCCAGGCTGGGCGTTTTCCCTGTCCTTCGGGCCATTGCGGTGCAGTAATGGCCGCTGCAAACAACAGTTACTCTTTGGGGAAGGTGCTGCATTATTCATAAAGTTTGTTAAAATTTTAAAATTCCATTTAGAAATTTTGTGACCTGCTGGGGGGGGGGCTGACCAGACGAGAGGGACTAGGATAGGGACGAAACTAGGTTACCTGTTGGGATTTTGTTTACGATCGGAACTGTTTCTCGATGTGAGGCATTCGGAAAGGCTAGGCAAATCATGTGCAAATGTTAATCCATTTATTTTTGCTTCTTTACAGGTAAGTTGCGTGATGTTTTAAGAGACGTGCGATAGATGCATACTCTCGTAAGTACGATAAAACTGATCGCTGCTTATCATATTTTATTTGAACGAGTCAAATACGATTGTTGCCGTGATTCTAAATCTTCCACCAAAGGAAATTGCAAACGGGGATTCATTAGGGCTAAAGGAAATTGAGCTACTTGAGCTAATTGTGAAATGCCATTTTTTGGTCACTTAAAAGATAATTGAGCAAAACGCAACGCGAGAGAATGATTAGCCCAATCGGTAAATTCGTTAACGGATGTTGACGACTGGCGAGTCAAGGCATCACAGGTTGCCAATTTACCGACGTAATATTTCTGATCCGACCGTCCTTTTTGCGACTGCTAATTTCCGTTATCAATTTTATGCCGACTGATTGGATTATTCGCTACGAAGCCAATCAGTGATCCGGCTGGTTTCCGGTCGATGGGGAGAAACTTCAAACTGTGTTGTTCTATTCCGCTGAGCAAAGTCCCCTCGTCGAACGCATGATTCATATCCAAGGCGTTTTTCCGCGACCGGTTTCCGTTTCCTTGGTAACCGGTCTCTAGTAGGGAGGCTTTGACGCCCCTTTCGGCCCGCTGACTCATTTCTGACGCGGCGATGTCTACCTGTATGCCCACAATCTATTATCCCTGTTGGCGGCTTCAAAAGTATGCTAACCCGAGGGCAGCACACTGGGCAATGGTAAACAATTCGAATAAAAAATCAACCGACGGAATGGTTTCCCGTGTTGCGAAAAGTTTGAAGCACTTTGCGACGGTGTTAAGAATGACAGGATGGCGGCGGCCGGCGCGCTCTAATGGAAACCGCCATGAATTTATAACGAGGGAAATTGACTAAAATTTGAGCCGAGTTCGCTCTGGAACACAGCAGTGCATAACGAATTAGCAGCGCCATTCCGCCCTTCGCCGGCGCCGTGCGACCGAAGTTTGAAGTTGTATTATGCATGCATGCAATGTGTATGATTTTTGTTTGAGAGTTTGAGAAGATGGAGCTCAGCACCGCATGGAAAGTGCCGACGTGCAGCAGTTGGTTCGGTCCCGTCTTTCATTAGTTCACCTCACCGTTGGCCTCAACGAAAATCCCACTCCGGTCAGGCGGCGATTGATAGAAAATGGCTACCTCTTTCGAAATTTAATCAAACCCAGTGTGTCACTGCAAGCGAGCCTGCTACCGATGCATTTAGACCGAGGAAGGCTTTCATCACCTTGACGATACCCAAGGTCTCTACATGCTGGCTGGTGCACTTTGAGCACCATTTTTACTGGCCGAGGATGGCCTGCTGTGGATGTGGAGTGTCAACTTACGCTCTTGATCAGGGAAAGAGCTTCGAGAAAATGAGATTATTCAAATTGCAATTATTAAAAACAGGAGCGGGCCAACTTGTGGCCAACGCTCAACACTTCAGCAAACCTCTTCGTCTATGGTCTTTCTCTGTCCACAGTTTCTGTGCAACGGAACCGGCATTTTGCGAAAAGAACTTTTTAAATAAAGAATGTGCTGGACGATCGAAATGTTGCATATGAAACAGGCGTGAGTCAATCCAGAAAGGCAACAAATTGTTCAAATTGTCTTAAATCGTAATATGCAAACATGGAAAGGTGTCATTTACCATGGTTTCTCCAGAGACTCCAATCGAACGAAATATTCTTTTCCGAAGTGGTTCCCTTCCTTACCACGTGGACTGCAACATAATCCTATGGCATCGCCGGCGATATTTACAAACATCTTTTTCGCGCTCAGCTACCGGGCGGTCCGAATGCATGTCTGGTGAACCTTTTTCTGCTCAAACAGCCATTTTTGTTTATTTACGTAAAGATGGCTGCATTTATTGAATAAGCTGGATTCGAACCATGCGAAACAAACGGCTTCATTGTTGGCGTTATTGCGCCCCAATCGATCGGTAAAGGTTCGAGAAGAGATGTTCGTCTTTTGAGATATAAATTAGTGTAGAGGTGTGTGATTGCGAGCATTGTACGGTGGCAGTGTGCCTTATCAAGCACGCAACGATGAAGTTTCTGTGGCTGCATTTCATATCGATAGGATATGCCTTCCTGTCAGTCGGGTCATTCGCTGCGGACGATGTTGGTACTACGAGAGAACAAAGTAAGTTTGCAGGGGTCAGAAGATGTATTCGATAGCGTGCAACCCAGTGACTTGGTCGCAGGTCTTACCTGTCCCGCTGGTGCTTCATCTACAGCGGGTTCTACGACGGTGTCTTCGGCGGTCACAAGCGGTGCAAACGGAGCCGAACCTACGAGACGATTGGTATCCTGTATTCGAAAATTTGGCCATCAAGCAGGACGCGTCATAATGAACGAGCAAGGGGAACCTCAACTTCAACGCTACGATGCAGTTACTAAATGACCGATTATCTGCACGAATATTTTTGTTTTTTCATTAATGTCCTATTTCATTAATGCCCTGGCGGCTATTATGCCCAATTTACTGTTGATACTTAAACAATGTAAACGGAGAAATCTGTAATAAAAACACATAGTTTTGAGAAAAACTTTGTACCTTTTTTAATATTTTAACAAAATCGAAACGGATTATTGTACTGGCCGCAACTGTCCGTTATTTATTCTTAGAACGAACACAGCCAACCTAAAGGTTTCCACTCAAGTTAGATAAATGTTCACAAGCGAAATGACTTAACGAAGAATGGGTCCATTTGATGAGCCTCTTTTTGCCCTCAATGTACTACAAGGCATCCAGGCCGACAAGTTCATGGTCAAACCTCGTACTAGGTACTAGTTACGGAAGGCTACTTTTAGCAATAAATAAATGCAACTTACCGTCAGTCTAGTGCCCTGTCATAAAAAAAAAACATTTACTCCAATTCGATACTTTTGGTCATCCATCCATACATGCTCTTTGATTCAGCTCTGTTACTTTCTTGGCGAACAGAAGAACGGCGGCCATTGTTGCGTATTGGCTACATTTCGGGCGCTCCTTTTTTTGCACCCATTTGGGTGTTTTCTTCAGACAGATCGTTCTGATGCGTTCATTAAACAGCAAAACCCGTTGACGAGTAGTTCAAAAAGAACGTTTCAGATCGTGCCGTAGATCAGATCGATTTCAGAGTTATTGACAATGTCGCGATCTGCACAAGTGTCGCCCTCAATGATCGACCATTCATTACGCACGACACGTGTCTCCAAGGCCCACGACAATGAGAATATTTGTACGGGTCCTTTTGCAAATGGGCTGGGGACAAAGTTTGCCATGTGGCGTCCAGAACGACACCAAAGGCGTATATAAAGCACCGCAGGGATCGCCAGTTGCCATAGCTTTTCCTTCAAGGAGATACCGTACAGAGATCAACATGAAGAATTGCTTGGCTTCTCTGGTGCTGGCTGTGTGTTTGATCACCGGCCCGGTGGCCAGTGCTCCGGCCGCTACGGTGTCTTTCCAGATTGGAGGAAGTAAGTAGTGGACTACCGGAGACACTTGTCAGGACAACAGGGCACGGAATAATGGGTACGGGCATATCCCCGCAGGCTTTGTATTTGTAGCTTCGTCGGATTTGTCGGTGATATTGTCTATTGTAGCGGCGCTGGAGGGTTCCACAGGAACCACTACCACTGCGGCGGCCACCACTACAACGGCGGCGGCTACTACCTCTGCGGCGGCTACCACTACAACGGCAGCGGCTACTACCACTGCGGCGGCTACCACTACAACGGCGGCGGCTACCACAACCACTGCGGCGGCTACCACTACAACGGCGGCGGCTACCACTACAACGGCAGCGGCTACCACTACAACGGCAGC
>NC_071286.1:758665-782441 GCF_943735745.2 Anopheles bellator | reverse complement strand
ACTACAACGGCGGCGGCCACAACTGCGGCGGCTACCACTACAACGGCGGCGGCTACCACTACCACTGCGGCGGCTACCACTACGACGGCGGCGGCTACTACAACGGCGGCTACCACTACAACGGCGGCGGCTACCACCACCACAGCAGCCTCTAGCATTACAATTACTATCAATTTGGGCGGTGGTCTTAGTGTTAGCAGCAATGATTCTAGTTTGTTGAGCATATTCTCCCAAATTTGGGCCAGTTTAACTTCAACCACTACAACGGCGGCTGCTACAACAACAACCGCGGCGGCTACAACAACAACTGCGGCGGCAACAACTGCGGCGGCTACAACAACAACGGCAGCGGCTACCACAACAACGACGGCGGCTACAACAACAACGACGGCGGCTACGACAACAACGGCGGCGGCTACAACTGCTGCGCCGACGACGACCACCGCGGCCACAACCACCACCACAACACAATGTCCTGGCATCAAGATCGGTGCCGGTGCCGGAATCAATATTGGTGGGCTTGGCGCAGGTATCCGAATTGGTGCAGGACTAGGAGCTTCGGGCACAGGACTTGGGGCCGGTGCCGGACTAAGCCTTGGCACAGGAGGCTCGTTACTCGGAACGGCGGGCAATTTGCTGGGTACGGTAGCTAATACGGCCGGTAATGTGGTCAACACCGCCGTCGGAACCGGACTCAATTTGATCAATACCGCAGCCAACGCGGCAGGTTCTCTTGTGGGCACCGGGCTCAACTTGCTCGGTTCGGTGGCCAACACGGCCGGCAGTGTCCTCGGTAGCGCCCTGGGAAGTGGCTCTGCAAGTGCTTCTACCGGAACTGGCATGAAGGCCGGACTGAGCCTAGGAGGAGGCGTAAGTCTAGGCGGAAGCGGTGGTCTCTTGGGACTGTTGGGATAAAACGGTTGAATCAAACGGCTGCGCGTTGATCTTTCTTCTGTTAATGATGCAATAAAAATACCTGAATCCTTGTCGAAGCCACCGTGGGAATAGCTTATTCGCTGACGCAACGAAACGAACCTTGCTTTCGGACTTACAAAAATGTGATCCAAGCACTCCGATGTTTTTGTAGAGTATCCGACGTCAGATCATCAACTTCAAGGGGTTTTGTTTCCATAGCGGCCAGCGGTGCGCAGGGCCCTGATGAGACCAGCGGGTAAGAGTTCCAAAGATTCGGTGATCGCCTTGATCATGATTTATGTACCAGAACTGTACATAACCATTCACCTGTATTTTTAGGACCGGCCATGGTCTACGAACAAATCGTGCAGCGATCTGTGATGCTATCAAATGGCCTGCGGAGGAAAGTGTTTTATGGATGGCTTCAAATTCAATATTCCCGCCGTTGGAGCTCTTTGTGACGAAATGGCCTAGGCGCGTCGTATCTCGAGTTAAAATCCCATACAAATTTCATCCACCCGTTGAGCTCTGTGTGTTCAAACAAACGCTGCGTATTTGTCTGCGCGCAGCCTACTCTTCAGTCTTGTTTGTCGAGTCCGGATGACACTCGGGGGCTTTGGCAGATTTAGATTACGTCGCTTGTTTTGGGTCATGCTCAGTGCGAAGACAACTTCAAAACGACACTTAAAACTACGGTGGTCATCCCCTTAAGTGGACATAGTATTTGACGGTAACGGTTAGGAACTGGATGTCAGGTTTGGCTTTGAACACTGCATTACTGCGGTTGTTGCAGTAAAGTGAATGAAATATTCAAACCAAAACGAACAAGTTGTCCCCGAAACTATAGTATGGCCGATGCGCGTAACGTGCATATCAATTACGCCAAAGCTTTCGTATTGTCTCTGCCCATGTTGCATAGACATAAAATAACTTGCTAGCCTTTGTTATGCTTAATCCTGGGGCATATCTTTAGCTACGAACCCTAGCCTGTGCGGAACCGTTTAGTTTCAGACTGACACTCGGGCTCGGCTGGCCGTTGAAGCTTTCATTTTTTCTTGACGCTGTAAGGCCCTGCTGCTGGTGCCGTGTTCCATTAATAACCTGTCCGAAAAAGCCCTCACCACGGGCGCCACGGTTTGCGCTGGACTGAATGGTCACTGGATGGACCTCGCTGGTTCGGAGTTCGTTTGGTGTGTGCGAAAACACTGGAAACCTTTTTTAATCTTTCCAATTTATCACCCCTTTTGTTTAGCGCGCCAGGACGCGCTCCCGGCGCGAGCGTTTTATTGAATTAAACGAGAGAAAGCGAGAGCGAGATTCCACTCGGAAAGCCACCCGGAAAACCCCCGGCTTTCCCAGGTGTAACAACATTTTCATCCTGATTACATTTCGGAACCCCGTGTAAAAGGGGGACGGTAAAGGCTGAAGTGATTTTTATGCTGAGGGCTGTTTGTGGTGTGATTCAGGAGTGTGTTAGAAAAGTGTTTTGCGTTTTTAGGCCGCCGGGATGGCAGATGATCGATGTGGAGTCCGTGCTCCTTGGGGTTTTCGCGGCATAATAGAAATCCCTCCTTCAGGGCATGTCCTCCCTTCTACTGACATTTTATCCAATCCTTCAACATAAGGCGCTGGATGTATGAAATGGCAACAATTTAGGATGGTTTTGGAAGATTTTTCAATAGAATTTTAAGGCTCCACGGGTCGCTTCTGAGCTGCACGGGAAGCGTCCTTACGAGCGTCTCAAAATAATTGATCGCAAGAGTGGCTGCCTGCAACTATCGCCACTTCTCGGCTCGTTGTCAAGCCCGCGTTCGACGACTTTCCGTCCCCGGTTCCGCTAATTAGTAAGTGCGCCTGCAAAGTTTCGCCAGACGAGTCTAAAACGAGGCACGTCGCGAAAAGGGGGTCCCTTCGGACGGAAGCGAAGCTCGCGGACGGCGCTGCTGCTGTTAGTAATATTAGTAGTTAGCGGGGCGCGAATAATGAAGAATAATTAGACTTTCCGAACCAACCGGAGGAGTTTTTCGGCTGCGCGCGTTTGTTTTTTCAACTAATCATAATTTAATAAATTTCGCTACCGTTTGTGGATGGCGAACGGTGATGACACCATTTCGTTTGTTTGTCGATGACAGTCGGTGACTCAACGGGCGAATGAGTCAAACTGTTGTCCGCTTGCGATTCCTTGAATCCGAACGGTATCATATGCTACTCGCATCGTTAGCTAGATCTTTCCGAGGTCAAGATCAATTAATGGTGACAAACAGAGCATCTGATAGCTGGTTTCGTTTATGTGGAAGCTCGTGAGATCGATTGTCGTAAAACTCTGCAGTTCATTCCAATATTGTCGGCATCGAATGAACGAATGTACCGTCTTCGAACAACACTCCGTCCTGTTCCGGTTTCCCGGAACGTGGATCGATACAAACTGGAACCGGCGCCGGCAACAACTGCGTGTGGGAATGTGGTGCGCCAACGCGCAAATGTTTGTTTTTAATTTCCTCCCAGCGGCCGTCCAAGCGCAAGAAGCATGAAATCTTTGGGTTTACAGTTAAAGCCGCTGGACGCCGTTGGCGAACGGTGAAATGGAATTCAATCTCACGTCATGTTCAATCCATCGATCCATCGGCTTTGGCCGGGGCGTGATGGTTCGATTTACATTCAATTAATCACACCGTAAGGACCGGCACGGTCCTGTTCCGCCACAGGTCCTGTGGAACGAGCCACTCGGCCAAGGAGCGGCGGACCATCGTTTATTCTTTGTCGTCGCGCGTATGCATTCGAATCCGGAGCACCGTCATCCCGTTTGTGGTGCCGTCGGGAGTTTGTCAGCCCGTTGAAGGGCCGCGCACTTCGGATTATGCTGAACAGATTCAGAATCGATTTATTTTGGCGCTTGTTAAGCAGATTGTTTCTACATTCCGCTCGAGAACCGGAGGCGGGACGGAGGCGTCCGGGCTGGTCTCTGGGGCTCGTAACTCGATAAGAGGTATTTCGTTTGGATGTTTAGTGTTTGTTACTTGACACTTTCGCATAACAAGATGAAAGAAGCGGTGAGAGTCGGTGTTTTCTTTTTTCGCCATTTTGCCCATCGCCATCGTACGGTGTTGCCTTTTTACAACCCCGTTCCGGAGCCAGTTCAAACGCCCCGACGGGCAAGATGTTTTCTGTCGGGACACCGGATAAGCAGGGGAACCGAACCGAAGGCGCTAAGCTGATAATAGAAGAACTAAACACCGGAATGTGTTATGCAACGAGCGTTATGCTAACGAACTTAAAGCTGTTTACGTTGCCGCGTAACTTTAACACTGCGGTATTGTTTTTCGGTTCGATTCAAAATTCCGGCGCAGTCAACAGATGTTCCCGGGCTGTGGGTCGCAATAGGTGTGCCCGAACCGAACACAATTAGTATTGTTAAACCAAGTGTTATTGAACAATCCCTATTGTTGAGGGAACAGTTCTATGGTCGTGGCGCATAGGCAGTAGATCCAAACACATAATACGAATGAAAAATCTAAACAGATCCGACCAGCACTACCGCTAAAGGGGAAGATGAAACGAATAAAGTGTGGGATCGTGTTTGTTTAGACGGCGGAAGGCGTCGGGGCAGATGACAGAAAAGAAACCGGTAACATCTATCAGCATATTCTCCGCGCAGTGATGACTTGATTAAAAGAAACGGTTCTTTTCGGGTTTCCGATGAACCGCCGTTCGCGTCCTATTAACACCTAATGATGGATGATGGACCGTGGATCGAGCAGGCCTCGCTTGAATGCGAAATTGACGTGCTGTTGTAACTTTATACGATGCTTCGAACTTCTTGCTTCATTAACAGCAAATAGACTGGATATGGGCAATGTTTGATACAAAATGTTAACATTTTGCGGTTTACTTTCTCTTCTTTTAGGTAAGTTGTTGATCAGAAGACCGGTTTCGAACATCAGACTGCGAACAGATCCTTGAAACCACCGTAGGGAAACTGCTATCGTTGGTTTAATTGACTTTTCCCGAAAAGAAGCACACACACCAGCATCGTTGCGCCGGCAATGCCGGGTTTTCCGGCAGCAGCCGCCGGTGAGAAACTTCATTAAAAAGTTAAATTATTTGCCAACAACACATATGCATGCCCATCGATCCCAGTAGACAGAGCAGCATGCGAACACGTCTGGCACGCGGAGCAATTGGTAAGAATTAGCCGTAATGGTTTGGTGGCGGCCTCTGATGTGCGGCGGCGTCCGTGTGTAATTAGTTTAGACAAAATTTGTTTATGATAAATAAACAACTCGTGTAAATTATTAAACGAATTTCTCAAACCCCGGTTTTAGGCAATCGAGCTTGTGACAGCCAGAAAATCCAACATCTTTCTAACTCGCTGCTGAATCGAAGAAGGTCTGCCAGATCCGGCCTTCAGATTGTGAGATGTTTCGCACAGGATATCCGTCGCACTTTCGGCTTGCTTTCGGCACATGCTGTGGAAGTTCACATGTTCCTCCGTTGCCAAAACTAAGCCCACTACACACGCTCCGGCGCCGAGGATTTACAAGACCGGGCAACGATAAAGTTTAGCCAGACAAAGGCTTATTAAAAATTTAAGGACACGTTTATGTCATCGTTTGACTTAGCTTAGAGCGTGGCCGTACGCTGGAATCCGGCCCTCGGACGAGAAGGGCCGAGGCCTAGATAAACACCAAGCCGTAGTTTTGACCAGCCGGACTGGCCGGAGCTTTGTGTGATCTCCAGTTTATGTTGCCTCCCTCCGGGGGGCTCTACGACCCCCACCTGAGGGGGACGAAAAGATCGGCCAAGTGGCTGTGGTATTAAATTTTGCGCTTATTTGCTCTAAGCATTATTGCCCTTCTTTCTACCCAGAATCACATGCCCTCGGTCGGTCGTCCTGTCACCTCGGCGCTCCGGTTTTGTGGTGGTCGAGACGTTTATGGCGGTTCTTGCCGGAGAAATAAATAAAAGCACCAAAGGGGGCGCACCCTACGGCGGCAGGCCGGCCGCACGAAGATTGGTACACGTCCGTTCACTTCCTTTGAAGAGCCATCAACCCGATAATATGACCCCTTGTCTCGTGGAGGTGGTCTCGCTGAATGGCACATTTTTCGTCTGCGGCAGAGCCTCGAACCGGGGCTTCTAGGATCTAGGAAAATTGAATTGAATCCTCACGGGGCTCCAGTGGGAGCTTGCGGAGGGGGGGCCAGTTTCTTGCGTTTGAGGCGGACCCGTCATAGGGTTTTATGGGGTTGCGCTCGGGGAATTCCCTGCCGGTTCAGGTGAGTCCGAGCCAGAAATCCTGGCGGATGAAATGCTCCCACAAATGATTTCCCAAGCTGCCCCGACCGGAACCCGGCATGAGCTGGTGTGTTGCTGTGTAATGAATGCCAAACATTATCGTGCAAATTATGGTTGCACACCCTCCTCCTTGGGGCGGAGGGACGAAGGACATGCCGTTGCTGGTGGTCGTGTTTTGACACACGCTCAAAAGCGATTAGACCGGATAGCGGGACCGCAGCCGAAGCAACAACCGGTACGAAAACAGAAGCTCCTGGGAGACGACTGGTAGACGAGCCGTGGTCCAAAACCGGACCCTTGGTGAGTGTGATGGGTGCATTGCAAAAGGCAGCAGCGGCATATGCATGTTGTGATTGTTTGACGAGGAACAACAACTTCAGCTCACCTCAGAACTCTCGGGCTCCGGACGTTCGTCTCATGTTCGAAGCTCTGTTCCGCTTGAGTGAACGTTGTTCGAAGAAGAAGCCCGTCACCGTCACTTTGGGGTGGGCTCGCCCCGCAGGCGAGATGACGCTGTTTTTGGGGACGCTAAGCAAACAAGACCGATTTCACGCAGAACACAAACCACCAGCCACCAGCCAGCCAGCCAGCAAGTTCCGGCCGGCCCGTGTTCTGTGGGGACAGCTGCACCTAATGTCGATGGCTGAATAGGCCCCCTCCGGGAGCTTTCCCGGGAGCACAAAGACTAGGTGGCAGCCGGTGCTTTATATCGCAATAATGGAAAACTATGTTGATCAAATTAAAAGATACCAACTTTTGCACTTCAAGAGTACACTGCAGCGAGCGAGCGAGCAGGTCGAGGCCGAGGCCACTTGGGGCCGGAAGAGCGCCGGCCGCATGGAAGATCGAAGGGGGAGCAAAGAAAATGGGCGCAATTTTCGCTCAGTTTTCCGTATAAATAGTTACGTCCTATGTAAACGCACGGCGTATTTAAACAACACCCTGCAGCCCCCAGAACCCAGGGCTCCAGGATCGTCGTCTGTTGTTTTTAGCCCTCCACGGGGTGGTTTTCTTGCGAAAGTTAAATATGGCGTCGGGACCGGTGAAAGGGCCGGCCGAGCCGAGCCGAGAACGGGTCCTGTTCTCGCTGAGTGCACAAAATGCTTGAGCGACAGCGTTGGCGGAGGCTTTCGGGAATGTGGCAGGCTAGCAGGGTCTGCCAGAGACAACGCCATTATTTCGAACATCGAACCCCAGGATTCTCGCCCGTATCGACTGCCGCTATCGACGTGCGCCAAGATAGGACCCATGAAGTCATACACCGCAATGACAATGACAAATCGAGCACCGGCGGCGGAATGGAAAATGGTTTTGGGTGTGATTATTTTCAGACACAGCCCCCACCCAAAATGAAGATATCACGAGTCACGCTCCTGAGGGGGGAGCGGGCGTAAATAAGCTTCCAGTCCCCGTCTGCTCGAAATGGGCCTGGTCCCGAACGATGATTAATGTTGCGAGGACCAACAATTGTAGAACCTTCCGCCAGACGCCAAACTCACATGCAGGCAACGGCGACTTTCGAAAACTACCAATTAATGGGTTCAATCATTAGCCCACACCGGTACTTCGAACTTGCCGGTTCCCAAAACCGGCAACGTCTTACGCAGAAGACGCCCTTCCTAGGTTGACCCCCCCCCCTCCCCGTTGTTGTGCGATTGAGAACTCCAAAAGTGCAATTTCATTTCGGTTCAATTACATGCCGTATCCCGAGAACCGAAATATGTGGGCCACCGGGTTTTCAATCCGGAAATATTGTTGTAACTCGCTGTGGCCTTGCCTTGCTGCCGGAAGGTGCTCTCCAACAGGCGTAACGAGAGCGAGAACATATTGGATCCAGTGGAAGGCTTCAACGAAGTATGAAATTTGTTTGTTTGCGGGATTCGAAAGTGCTGAAATATGCACACTTTCTGCCAATGAAAGCTTTTGGGGGCTTTGGGGGCTTTCGGAAATCGGTTTCCCACACGGAGAGGGCGGACGGTGGAAAATTATGGGCCGAATCTGATTATTTCGTCTAGAAAAGGGGAACTGAAAATAGAATGGCACGCCAGGGGAACAACAACCGCAACGTAAGGCTCCGTTCGGGGTATTTATTTGCGCCATTTATTCATTTTTGATACGCATTTAGCGTATTGTACTTGCTTTCTATGTGTTGATTCCATTGATTGCGGTCAACTTTTTTGGGTGTTAAAGTGTTAAGATCGTCGCCATTCAGCCAGAGTTAGGCTTTGTAGTTCGGGAATCAATAAACATAAACATGTACAAGGTTATTTATTGTTTATGTTTCGAAAAGAACGTTATAAAAATACATAAAAAGTGAGTGAAACACAATATCGATCGGATCGTTCAGAACGCTGCCTTTTTCGTAGCCACACAAGAAAAAGTCCAACGGAGCCAAATTGCATGATGAATATCTTCTAAGTCAATATCTTCAATTGCCGGCAATTGTTACTATCATCTGGCGATATCGCTTGGAATTGACGGTAGTTGTCACATTTTATGGATACAACGGGGTCTCTTCGATCAATTAAGGAGGTTTCAGTGTCCCAGATGCGGCAATTTTGCTAGTTTACGTAGCCGCCAAGAGAAAAATGTGCCTCGTTGGAGAACAAAATTTTGCTGGAAAAATTAGCGTCAGTAAGCGTAATTAGTTTTAATAATTTTAACACGTATTAAAAAAACTACAAAATTTTGTTTCGAACCGTTTCGAACCAACCGTTTTGTTTCGAATCGCCGAGTGCAACGCAGCAAGTCAACGGCTCTTCTTAAACCAAATAGGCGTTGCATTCAGCAAACTCTTCATTGAATTTTTAGTAAAAACGCGACAGCGACATGCTGAAAATGTAGCAGATAAACTATTCATTGTGTGCCTTAGGCCAGTGTTTTCCGGTGTCATAGGTATTTCTAGAAAAATAAGATTGAGAAGGATGCGTACTTTCTACTCGGACACTGGTAATTACCTTCATTGTGGAACCTCTTCACGAGATGCATTTGTCTACGGTGCTGAAATTCTTTTACTTGAGTGAAGGTACTTCCCATGTATGCAGCCAAAGCCTACTGTGAAAACGCGCTCTCCCTGGAGACCTAAGACAGGTTCCGATTGGCCGCCGCCGTTTTGGTTTCATCTCGATCAGCACTTACAAAACAACCCGATGCGACTGCACTGGATGAAAATAAATTACATTTGGCCCCCGGTTTCCCGGCCGGTGAACAAACTGTTGAGACAAATGATAACCGGCCCGCTGCAATGGTGGTGGGCTCGGAGTTGTGGCTCCACAAGGAACCACAGTGAGCAAAGGTGAGCGATGGCTGGGCGATGACAAAATGACGGAAAAACTACTGAACGGCGTCCGGTCCGCCGTCCCCACCGGTAGTGGATTTTCCGGGGCGTATTTTTTCCCTTTTTCTCGTTCCTTTTCACACTGTCAACGGCCACCCCACGTAGGACCGTGGGCGGCAAAGGGAAAGCCACATTTTTCACTCCTCTCCCCGGGACGCCGGGACCCACGTAAAGAATGGCCGCGATGAAGAGTATGAACCTCGGAAGGAACTTTACGGTCCGGACCTGAGGTTTTTTTTCTGTTTTGTTGCCGCTGCTGGATCGCAACATCAGCGTGGCGTCTCCACTTCAACAATGTCATCTCGCTTTTTTTTTCCTGTGTGTTCACCCAGCCGGACTCGGGATCTCGGAGGGATGTCAGACCCAGGCCGGGTCTCGCTCGATCTCTGTGTCGAGCTCTGCGAGTCTCTGGGGACACCGGGCGAGCGAGCGACAACCGAAATGGCGATGAAAATGACAGGAATGTCAGTACCTGGGCCGGCGTTTCGTGTTGGTTATTTTTGTTACAATCTTTCTCCGGTCTCCGGTGTAGGTGGCTGGCGGTCGGCGATGCTTCCTTGGTCATTCCTCGTGCCGCGCCAGAACCGCTCGGAACCTGTCTCGAGGCTTCAAACACGGTGCCCGTCCATCTTAAAAAGTCTTCCCCTGGCACCGGTAAAAAGTAATCTCCTTCCGATAGATAGATGGATGATAAAATATAAATGACCTTCTGTGTCTCTTCGTCCTTCGTCCCTTTCTAACGCTTGCCACACGTATTTTACCGCCCCTTGGGGAAAGTTGCACCGGCGGTTCCGGATCCTCGGAGTACAATTTGTCGATTGCATTTCGCTCTGTGCTCCGGTGCAACGGTGTAAAGTTTATTATAATTTTAATTAAGCTTCCGTAGAACGCGGAGAAAATACACTCTAAAGTTACGGTGCGGTGTGCTCTTCGATTCCGGGGTGCCAAAGTTGTAATTCCGGCCAAATTATGCCGCTCTTAATTCTGCGGTGAAAGTTTTCCCCGAGGTGAAATTGCTAGGCTGGCGTCTTTGTTTGACAAAGGTAAGGATACAAAATGGTCCCTAATTTGCGGGCGGAACTACGATTGCTGGTGCATGCTTGTTCAAGTGAAGGGTCCTATGGTTCTATGTGGGGATGTAAATATTTATGTGTTCCTAATTTATGCACAGTGCCGACAAAATCTGAGTCACTGCACACACCTTGAGCCAAAAGAACGGTTCAAAGCGGCATTACTCACTGATCATAATTGGCACGAATCGGAAACACACGTCGGTGCCAGAACTTTGTTGCAACATCTACCTCTTTTTCGTTCCGTAATCCATAAAACATGTAATCAGAGGGGAGAAGGGCTTCACCGGGCCCGGATTTCCGGACGGGTTCGTTAGAGGCCACCTATGCTGCTTGTAATTACTTACAACCCGCTTTAACACGAATGGGTTACGTGGTCCATCGAGAGCCACTTCAGTAGCCAGTCAATGGGTGTCTCCACATTTAAATGTCCCGTTTTCGGTCGCAACGAACCGATTTCGATTAGCATAATGTGTCGAATTGAAACACTGTGACCGCCACGGTGTTGGTTTTGCGTTTTTCGTGAAGACATCTTAATTCAATCGTCGGCGATCCGAAGTGATGCCGAGCATAAAGATCTTCGCCCCTTTTTTCTGATACGCTTTTCCCCTGATACGAAACCGGCGCGAGATCGAGACGGGCCGATCTTTCAACACGTGCTTAAAATTCGAATTTCGTGTTCCGCGCTCCGTAAAAACACTAAATTAGGGCGGCCTGATGATGGATCGGAATGGGGCCGATAAAAACGCATCGCTCCTAAGCGTCCTCTAAACTGCATCGATTCCGGTGCAGCACCGTTTTGGGGGCACTGGGCCCTGCGAGAGCGGCTTTGCGTCGGGGCAATTAACGAGATATGTTAATAACAAACACAGGCTGGCCAGCGAGCGGTCGGCCCTTTGAATGGTCGGCCCGGTTGAGGCAGATGTGCAAACGGATGGCCGAGAAGACGGGCCCACTTTCGGAGATGATGGCTGTCTGTTTCCAAAATTCCGGCCAGCCGACCGGGCGGCGGCATCCGGTCCAGTGCATTATTTGGCGGAGCGAACCCCTGCCTGAGTTGAGATGCAGCAGCAGCAGACAGTTAATTGAATTTCAACACGGACGCACTAACGACGACGGACAGTCCGCAGCAAGCAAGACGATGCCGACGCCCGGAGTGTGCCGAAAGATAAAGGCGGACGTCTTATCGTGATTTCCAATTAAGATTAATATTTATTCTGTGCCGTGCGCTGTGTCTGCGAATGCTCGAGGAACCCTTTCGGGGCCTTTGGGCTCGTTTGCGACCGGACACATCCCCCCTAAGAAAACGGCCTCTATGGGCAACGTGTCAAGCGGGCACGAATGGGCAGCTATCGGCAGCTCAAAATTGATTGAATTCGATGAATTTACGGCCCCCAGGAATCCGGATCCAGTTCCGGGTGGGGAGAGTAGGCGATTTAATTATATACGTTGCGTTAATAGGGGTACACAGAAAGGGTCTGCTCAGGACCCGGGACTTAGTGGGCATGTGAATCGGCCCCATCTTAATCGGGTGCCATACTGTAAAATTTAAATTTCATCTACCCGCAAGGTTTGCTGTCGTCTCTGGCCGGTTGTCTTTTTATGGCACTGCAATAAATATAATGTTAATAAATTTACGCCGTTTGTTAACTCGCCCGAGCGGGGGCCGGCACCACCACTTCCTGTTTAGCGAGTTTCGGAGTCCCCGGGGGTCCCATTCCCTCGGGTGGTCATAACGACAATGCAACGGAGTTTTCTGCTCGTACTGACGAACCGTTTTATGTGTGTGCTCTTAAAACAATGTGCCTCTCGATGTGTTTGCCGTTGGAGTGTGGCCAATGCGATGCTTTTATCTCTGGCCCCGCCGCCGGATTTAGTGGGGTCTCCGAGTGGTGCCAATTGTGGGGGCCAAATGGTGCTGAATTTATGTACGGCACCACCAGATGGGCAGCAGCATAGTGTATTATCGATGGCCGAGATTCCAGCCGCTCTTGGGCGCTCTCGGCTAATTTTGATTTACCATTATTTAGTGCCTGTTCCGGTTCAGTTACAGTGGATCCCAAATAGGGAGCTTAACTAACTGTGCCACTGAGCTGATCGTTGCGAAGGATTATGCTAACGACCGCATTTTCCTATGTGCCCTTTAGTGTTCCGACGATTTGCCTGTATTGTTTCAGCAAACACCCAAAACAACGGTTGTTTGTTTTAATTATCGTCATAAATTTTTAGTGACTTTCTGTTGCAACTCGTTAATCGGATCGTGTTGGTTTTTGGGGCCGGCCCGTTATGTTGTTGTTTCGATTCGCAACACTGTTGTCAACATTTCATCACCTTCCGCCCGGGGCCCGGCCCTTCCGTCGAGTGCTGGTTAAATTTGTGAATTCCGCCGTAACATGACTCGACACACGTAGTAGCTCCCGTGAACCGAATTAAATCGAGCGCTCTCGCAGGTTGATGTTGGCCGCATCTGCTTCGCGCGGTTCTTCGTTACCAGAATTCGCGTACGGAACATTCCGGCGGAAGCGAAGAGCACTCATTAACGGAGCGCGCTCGAGTGGAGGAAAACTACGGGGCGGATGTTGAAGTTGTTTTGGGGCCGCCACCCGACCGGCCGGAGCTGGGAGCATCATCGGGAGCACTCTGACGTCTAGAGAAGTAATGCTGATTTAACTATGGTCTCATAAACGCTGCTCTGTTTACCCGACTCACCACGTGGACCACCCAACAACGGGAGCTACGCGTGGTCGTGTTGATGGATTCCTGTCCATAGGTCGCGATTTTACGAGTTCCTCTTCCTGAACCCGGTTAAGATCGGATAATTGTTGTTTACGCAACACGCGGGTAAAATGTTCCAGCTGCCTCTCTGCCCGTGACGTAACGGATTCCCAGACCTCATTCGGACTACCGCAAGGCCGCCATGTGTGCGCCAACTTGGAGGTGAAAAATGGAAAATCGCGGCACCGGAATAGTGTTCCCCGACAACCGGTAGCTTCTTGGATACCAAGTCTCCCCACCTGTGGGGAAACAGCCAGGAAACAAGCAGGCGACGACAGGTTCATTGTTAGCGAGCGTTGGCGAAAAACGTGACACGACGACTTTGGTTTTAATTGAAAACCTGTGTAAAGGCGGTGGCCGTAAGCCACCGCACAATGAAGGAGCGCAGTAGGTTTTGGAAAGTAGGACATCGGTGTCCTTGCCGCAGAATATTGCACACACAGCACACACAGTTCAATCGGGCGCGGCACGGGCATCACGGGCTTCCATTAGCATCGGGGAAAACGATACACACAGGACAGGATGACGGGGCATCACCCCTGGCAACCAGGATGCGATGACGGATGATGATGACACTCCACCAGGAAACGGTGTGCAGATGGCTTACTGTACGCTTCCTTGGCGCAGGACCTAAATTTCTAAATTCGTTTACGATCCCCGCAAGGTGCGTGTGGGCTGCATTCTATCTTCGTCATCCTCTCTGTCCGGGCCAATGTACGATTAATCTCCGCACGGCTGCCTGACAGCTGCTCCAGAATGTGCAACATTCCCAAGAAGGATACGTGGCCCCCCGGGGCCGGGCCGGGCCGACTGTGGAACCGTTCGGGCGTGATGTTTCTATCCGGTGTCGGTGTGGTTTTCGACTCGTCTCGAGGATCTGGCAAGGAATGAATTTTCGTTTAATGATTGGCGCGACACATTGCGGTGGCGGTGGTTGAAGTTATTGCTCGGAGCAACCGGAGCTCCTTGCTGCTGCCAGGGTCGTTTTCCTCTCCGCTGGGCCGTGTGTCTTTAATGAAGGGGACCATTATTTGTCATCGTAAAATGACACATCGAATTTCTAGACGAGCGTGCGCCCAATCTTTCGGGCTGCTGCGCATTATTGCGTTCGAAAATTCGGTGTTTCTTTCCATCTCAGTGCACATTGTCTTAAAAGCTAAGTTGTCATCAGTGCCAGTGACGGTTCAATTTTTGATCGTTTTTCGAATCGAATTGAATGGTGATAGTGACACCAGCACGACCAGGCTCGGTCCACAACGGTGCTCAGCAGCGGAGTTTGAGATGGTGTAAGAAATTTCATTTAATTAATAAAGTTTTTCATTACAATACAGGTCGGAGAAAATTAATTCGAAACGCGGCTCGAAGGCGTGCTCGAAGAATAGAGAGCCCTCTCGGGCGGAGCGAAACCTCCTCGAGGACGATGAAATTAACGATGCTTTTGCAGGTTTGTTATCAATTACATGACCGCAACGGCCACGCAACTCCTTCAGCGGACCACCCGTTCGCCCACTGTCGATGTCTCCAGGCGGTGTTTTTGTAGAAGGGAAAACCGGCAAGAATTGAACATAATTTCATCGGTCGGTCCTTCGGTCCTCGGGCAGATCTCTCGATCGGATCGCCTATACTGATTATTTGTTTTACAATTTTGCTCCCATCTAGCCCCGGTGCCCGTAGATGTCGGGGCTATCCGGAGGAGCAAGAATTATCATAATTGCTGTCAATTAGGGACGTAACTGGTATCGGGCACGGCACCCGTGCCCGTGAAAGCTGAATTCCTCAGGAAGCGAAACTACTTACAGCTAAGTAGATATTAAAATGTTAATTACAAACCTGCAGGCCTTGATACGGTCCGGCGCGTCCGTGACATGTGACTGTCGCCGAGTAAATGGTCCACACGGGTATGCGATTATGTAACATTAAACTGTCCGGTGTTTAGTGTCATGTAATCGTGGCACCTATTCAATTATGGTGCCGACCGTCGGTAATTTCTTCGAGTCATGTCGAACCTTTTAAAGGGAGCGGATGTTGAAAAAAAACGACAATAAAGGGAACGGCATGCACTCGTTTCCAAAAACCGATAAACAGACCTCGGCGATCCTTAACTACTGCCCGGGGTGCTGCTGCTGCAATGTGATGTTGGTCATAAAACACGACATAATAAACTTTTCATTACATGCATTAAATTAGGAGCTGCACTGGCGGCCCACTTGTTGTCCCTTCTGAGCGCATCCTGACAGTATGTGTGCATGGAGGAAAATAATAATTTTCCAACGGTCGGCACGTCGCCGAGAGCCAGTGCCGATATCGTTCCGATAACATAAATACGCCAGCGAATATCGAGTTAAGCGGAGCGTGTTGCATCGGGCGGCTCTGCCGAAGACGGGCGCTGGCGATAGAAACGGCCCAGAACGGCCATAAAATCTGCCAACACATGTCATATATGGTGTGCCCGGCCCCGCCCGTGAGGTCGTGGGAGAGACATAAATCAAATTGTTTGGAAGTTTAGTCGAAACGATCGTTTCTTAATTCGTTACACACGCTCTCCTGGCGGTCTCCCGTGTTCTTGGTGACCTCACGGAGCACAGATAGGCGGCAGAGGGACCGTCGCATCGGCGACGAATCATGGTCGGCCTCCGGGGTCGCAAGGATGGGAAATTTGCTCACAATTTATTTGTACTCTCTTAGGTTCGCGCGGCGACACAGGATGAGTAGCTCGCCTGCCCGTACCAAGGATGGCATTTTGTGCGCTCGTTCGACCCAGCTGGCGGTAGCTCCCGAGGAGCGGACCGTCAGCTGCGTAAACGAGCGCATTATGCACCAAAAGTGCATTCTGCTGGCGAGCGAACGAACGATGCACCAAACCTGCTGGTGGCCCGATCGGCCCCGACCGACGATGATGTTGTTGGACATAGTTTATGCTTATGAATAGATCATTTCGAACGGGCACGATTTACAGGTACCGAGGTACTAGCAGGACCGGTTCCAGACAATATGCTTCACTTTCATGCTGCAGTATATTGCGTTACTCCCGTCTGAGCCTGGCCGCCAGAGCACGTGTCGAGAGTGCTTCGAACGCGTTTAGTTTATCGTTTGCGTAAAACGCTGCTGACACAATGCTGGCGCAATTTTATTCCACTAGCTTCTCGTGAGCTCTCTCGGTTTTTAGAGCTAGAAGCGTGTTTGCATAGTAAATGTTGGCCACGCGGCCGAACAAACGGTTAGTCGAGCGATGTAAGAATTTCGAAACATTGATTTGTAGCACAACGTAAATCGAATTTCAGTTTCTATGCCCGGACGTCGATCAAGGGCGGCACCCGATACCCGAAATTGGCCGCGTGGCAGTTACACGGCTGGGTGCAGTAATTTGCCTGCCGACCCCAGAGGTCACCAGGCTGGCGGTTCCTGCGTGCGTGCGTGCATTCGCGCAACATTGCGTGTGCTTTCATCCGTCAAGTGCGCGGGGTCTGTCCATCACATTTGGCCCCCTGGACGGAACGTGCTTCGGTGCTGGCCCGCCAGAAGGTATGATGACTTCCGGCACCGATCGGGAACGGTGGCCATCAATCACCGACTCGTCCGGCCCGACGAGAAGGAAGCTGTCGAACGTGTCGACCGGGGTGGGGCTCGAAATTTCGAACTTTGGCCCGTCCTAAATGGGCCACAAAGCCAGCCAGCCAGGCCAGAAAATTGCATAAAGCCAGAAAGTTTATGAAACAAAGTGCTCCATTTTTCCGGTCCGCCCCCAGACGGCGGTGGCTTTAATTTTAGCATTTTGCCATCCAATTTCTCACGCAGCCAGCGATTACGTAGGAATCGCGGGAATGCATCTCAAAGTAGGTGCCAGGCGTGAAGAATGTGCATTGTTTCGCCCCGATGGCGTCACACAGCGTGGAATGCGGAAAATCTTGTTTATTTATTGGTCGGCCCCGCGGGGTCGTGGCATTCCAACCTGTCATTTTCACGATCCGATTCCGCTTCGATCCGGTTGGAAACTAAGCCCAAGCGCTTCGGGTCGGGCAATAAATTAGTGGAAGGAAATTTTCTCCCAACCAAACGGACGCCATTTTGTATCTATTAATCCGGTCCACTTTGGTCCGCAAGCGGAAGGGCGCCTCTCGAGCAGGTGTAGAGCAAATAACCACCAACCTGATTAAAATCATCATTACAGCATTACCATAATGATGGTTGTAACGCATTTCATTAATTTCTAGGTGGGCCGGTGGCCGGCCGGCCGGCCAGCATATGTGGTTGTCGTATCCAGCCCTCCAGCCCCGAGTCCTGATGCGTTCGCAGTAATATTGCGATAATTCGGTTCGATTTATTGGGGTCCGGAGTAGGGCCGGGCAAAACCACATCTGCATACACGGCCGGCACCACGGCCGGCACGAATATTGACGGCCGTCCTATAACCAACCAATATCCGTGCTTAATGAGGCGATTCATTAGCACCTATAAAGCATATCGGTGGTGGCCGGAAAGGCGCAAACACAAAGTACGACACGAGTCGCTAAAATTGGTGTTCGCGCAATTAAAGCACTGCACTGTCCGCCTGCGTGTGTCCTGCACCTTTGATCGGGACCTCGGGCGATTCGGGTCCTTTTTTTTCGGGGACTGTTTGCTCCCCCGGCCCGGACGGGTGAGCCACTGGAGTGGTGCCAATAAGCGGATCGGGAGTTTAGTGCGCCGTGTTTGCTGTCTCGCGCGCGTTTCAACCTCGAACCCGAAAGTGTCCTAATAACCCGCAACGTTCAGCAAAGTATCAGCACACGTGTTTATCAGTGGGCGCTCTGGGTGAAATTACCAGCAGAGCAAACTCGGTTCGGTTCGGGCGGCACAAGTCTGTTTGCGTTCGGCCTCGGTGTGCTGCTAAGGGAATTCGACCGAAATGGGACGCTCGTCGTTTTATCACGCAATTTGTGTTTTATGACAATATTTTAGCTCTCTCAAAACGGTCCTTAACGCCGTCCTGATGACACGGGTTCTCGCTGTCGCACTGTACTCGTTCGGTCGCATGGAAATCAATGTAGTTGATCATGTAAAACACGGTGGATGCCGAGTGCCGAGGATCTGCGTGGAAAATACTCTCCGGGGCACTTTTACTTTCCCCAAAATGGTTATCGCCGTTCGCTATCATGGGCTTAAAATCATGCAAAGTTGAGATTGACGATTCATGGCCCCTGTAACACTTGTTGCCAGACACACACGTCCTTAACGACGGCATTTCGGTTTATCTTTTATGAATAAACGTGTTCGACGGGGGAATTTTAAAACAATCTCAAACTCCTCGGTTATTACACAGTGATTAATCAAAAGGTAGATTTTGCAGAAATGTTTTAACACACTGATTTACATACTTTACATTCAACCGTTCACCGTTTGATCTGCTTTCGTGGGCGGTATGCGTGTACGACCCCGGCATGTGCCAGTTGTATCGCTAGATATCCGCCCAGAGCAACGCCTCCACCGTCGTCGAATGCTCCCGTTCTGTCAGAGAGCGGAATTTGTTTATGTAGCGCTGCATATTTTGGCCCCCGCTCGTAGGGGAATTGTGGATGAAATGGGCCGGCCAATTGGATTGAAATAAATAAATACACTGGACTCATTAGTTTGCCAGTTGGCCAATAAATACTCTCTGATGGCCCACATTCTGTTGGCACTTCGATGCTTCGATAATTGGCTGCTTCACTTGCGCAAGATTGTATGAGCTTCGCGTGTAACCTTAAACACCGGAGCTGGCCGTTTTGGCCGGCTGTGCCTTATGCTGCTGCAGTGCGGATGCGTTTTCCGATTCAATCACATGGGACCGACGACGAGACGATTCATCCCGCACACTGCATCCATCCGTGTTGTACCCGGTCCGGACTTAAAATTCCGCTTTGGCTAACTGTGCTCGTGGTGGCCCGCCTCTCTATTGCCTGTTTTATGCACCGGGATGCTGGGGCGCTGGGGCCGTGGAGTTGATTTTTTGGATCATTAAAATTGATTGCGAGAGAAACGCAAACGGCGCGACGATCCTTCCGACGTCGCCGCACAGCCCCGACGAAACGTTAAAACCATGGGCCGGTATCATTATTGGCCAGTGGATTCGCACCAGGCCACGGCTTCTCCAATTAGTTGTCAAGAGCCACGGGCCCTGTTTTTATGTGCTGGGGAAGAAACACGGCCGCTGCGTGGAAGATCTTGTAAAACTCAAAATATTCATGGCTGCTCTCGGAAAGGATTTTGAGTCTGCGAAGCGTTATCCGAGAGCTATCGTCGGTGGACGATAGAAAGCGATTTAAAAAACGAACGTCCTCCACCGGCTCAACGCGCATCGAACGGTGACAGGAAACACCGTTTGACATTTGGTGCGATGTCACCGGCTCGACTCCTCAAACACTCCAAACGAATCGTGATCCGGAGCAGCACCAGCCTACTACTGCCTGCCTGGGCGTTGATGCTAGACGTGTTCCATATTCAAGCGCCCGCACACCGTGGTCGGTCGGCCGAATTCAGAATATCAAATCAAGTAGGCTGTAGTTTTATTGGGGCGACTATTTCAGGGACGACTTGATGATCCGTGCGGCGTGTTCGCGCGTAGCACGCGTGGTTTCCATGGCTATTTTGGCGCTCAGCAAAAGCAAATAGAAGCGCACTGCTGCAGACGAGGCATGCTCTGTTCGAACGATGGCGGTTGCAGTTGCATAACGTTTTGAACAATTTCTCATCATTTCGATCTTTTAGCCAAAGAAAATTATATTCGCAGGCAAAAATCAGATAACAGGCTGGGATTCGAGCTGTCTTTATTTGTCATTTTTATCGAACTTCTTTCGTCCGTAAATCATTCTATAATAGTCGGCATTAATTTATGCACATACATTAGCAACTAACAACATGGACGCTAGAAACACAATAGACACTAGAACGCCAGAGCTAGTCAGAGCGATAGTTTTGGAAAATGCTAATGGTTGTTTTTGCCAGACATTTTAGATTGGGCTGAAACTTGAAGAAGAGTTCGGATTCCAATACCAAATACCGAACAGCAGTCCCGTGCTGGCAACAATTTTTGATAAGACAAAGGCATTTTAATAAGATGTAAAATGTTGATCCTCCCATTTCTTCCCAATTTAATTTCATCAACTTCTGGACCGGTATTCTTATGTTAATTCAATCCGATTATCATCCCATGCCGTTGGTGGCTCCATTCCCGGTAGACCACCGGCGATGGAGGGACCAAAAATGCTCGTTCCTGCGAGTTCCGGGAGTTTGTTGGCCATCGATTGCAAATTCGATCGCTTCGACGTGTTCATAGAGAGCTTGGTACATCATCTCGTGTTACCTGCAGCGACGGTTCACGAGAGGCAGAACTTTCGAGCGTTCCAGAGTCCTGCCAGTTAGGGCTTCTTGAGGACTTGTTTCGTATTGTTTTACATGTACTGTCTTCCGTTCTCTCTCGCTCACTGGCAGGGATTTCCGACAGGAAGTAATTTTCCCAATATCCTTACAAGTGAAAATTTCCCAAAAGCCGTTGTCGTTCTTCTTTGCCGGCAGGAAACGGAATCAATTAATTTATCGCAGCTTGCGCTCACAGTTTGGCCGTGGCCTGCGGTCGTCGTAGCGTCTTTTTCCGGTCCGGCTGGTTGTTGCTCGGCGAGCTCGGCGCTCTTTACCTTGCCACGCAAAGTACAGCAGGCGGGTGGATTCGGGTTGAATAATTTTACCGTAAAGTTGGTTCCCCAAAGCTATTCGTTTTCTGCTGCCCAATATGTCCTCTCTTTGTTGTGGTGCCGTTTTGACCGCATAATTTTCATAAAGACCGGTGGCGGTGGAGTCTATAAAAGGCATGCCACTTGGTTGTGTTTCAAGCAAATTCAACACCCATTTTGTGGTGTGGAACCGGGAATGGGGAAGTTCATTTTTTCCCACAAGACCTGACCCATTCCTTGTTTAGAAACTGAACTGTTGTTCGGACTACCGAAGAAGCAGAAGGCGGACGGTATTAATCACACTTTGGAATCTCACCTAGTACCGGAAGTGTCCATTCGCAACTTCAAGCGTACTATTTCCAGCTAATAAAGCCTCTTCTTAACACGCTCGAGCAACAAAAATCGCCTGTAACGACCGTAGTCCTCGACAGGAGCCCTCGAACTTGCACCACCCCCCACGGTGTCCAGTATGGGGTCCTTACGTCGGTCCAGACCTCTCGTCCTGCCTGCCTGCCTGCCTGGCTGGTGGAATATATTCATGGTTCCCGCTCGTAGCTGGGAATTAACTTGTTTGCATTCGGTGTCGCTGTCGTATGGATCATGAATATTTAATGTTTTGTTTTTTGTTCTCCACTCTCCGGCGTTAAAAAAGGTTGCCAAACGAGAAAAGAAAATTTGCAGCTGACCGACCGACCGGTTGGCTCCGACCGACTGCCGGCAAATGGGAGGCACGCCGGGAGCCGAGGTTTTGTTTTTACCTTGCAAGTTTTGATATTTTACATATCGCCCCGGCTTTATTGTAGCGTCAATTTGACCGTTCATTGAATGCTTTTTTGTCCTGTCCCTATTTGCGCCCCGTTTTTGCGCAACCTTCTTCAACGCCCGTAGCGCACAAGATTGCACAGAGAGCGCGCGGTGCATGATTTAAAAAGGGAAACAACTTTTTTGTAAGCACTCTCTACTATGTCGGGCGGGCGCCACAGGACATGGACGCGCTATTAACGTTGGCTTGCAAATCGAGCGAGCTGGCGCTATCGGAGCCAGCCTATCGCCTCGAAGCTGTAAAAAAATTTGCATCCAAATGAAGTGGAATTAAAATCAAAAAGTTTCACTGCCGGCCGACGCACGGAGCCAGCGGGCGTGCGAGGACCATCGTTCCGTTCTTACGAAGGGAGAGCAAAAAAGAGGTGTTTTTTGGTGATGAACTCATTGCCTTCAAATAGGATTAACTACTAATTGTTTATGTTTCGGCACATGCCAGGTTCTGGAAGGATACAAACCGATGATGTATATGGTGAACCGTCCCTATCTAGCAACCATTGCATGTATTTCCCAACGATATTTCTGCTGTCAAATGTGTCTAGCAACAGCACATTGCAAAAAGGTTAATTTACAAATTTTTTAGGAAAATAATGCCTTATCGTTTCGGTAAAACCATTAATTTTGAATATACAGACCAGTGAATTCATTGTGAAAATGCTAAGGAAAGTATCGTATGTCATCTGCGGCTTGCCTTATACTTTCTGGTACCTCATTTTCAGCAGCAGCCCCAACCGAAGCGACATCGAGACCAAAGTTGGCACCGGCGCGAAATTGTCTCCCAATTGAAAGCTTTTGCTCCACTTTCATTATCTCTCCCCGTGGGGAAACGGAAGAAGTAACGAGAGCGAACATAATACTGCTTTATGGGTGTCATTTTCCGATTCCGATAACGGCGAGATGATAAAAATGTTGCTGCGGCGTAAAACATGGAAATGAAACACCTAGGACACGCTGTTTTCCCGTTGCGGTCTGGCAAGAAAGCGGGGGGCGCGCTCAGATACATGGCCTTAGAAAAACCCGATACCCGCCAGTAACTTCCGCCGGCCGAAAAGTAACGGATACACTGGATGGAGGATGGAAAAATTACATTTTCCCCCCCACCCGGGAACGGTTTTTTTTAGTTCGCTCCATTCCGATCGGAAGTGGAATAATGGTGAAAAATCGGAGATTTTTATTTCGTCCCTTACGTGCCGCACCGAAAAGGGATTCATCCGGCGGTGATTTTTGTGTCGCACGAGTCAGACGGATTCCAATTGAAAGCGGTCGGCAAAGTTTGTTTGAGGAAATGTCGTTTGCAAATAATATTTTTACGTTCGCCGGTCCGACCCGACGACGGAATGACGATTTGAGGAAGGTCCACCGCCGAAAAAAAAGGACGGAATCAAAATTGAGTTCCATAATTCAGAGCAATATGAGGGTAGAGAGCGAGGCTGAGACCCAGGATTTCACCCAGAAGCAGGGCCACAATTGTTGAAACCTTTGCATCCTTCCATAAATAACGCCCATTAAGCATTTTTACTGTAGAGATATATCTTCATTACGCGACAAACTCTTTTGCGCACCGCCCGGCAATGTGACTTCTCGGCCAACACGGACTCCCAAGGCTCGCAGGCCCCCGTGCAGTCCTCCGTTTCCTGCGACGTAGTGTTTTCCTTCCGTTTCCGTGGTCACAACAAATCAAACCAATGCCCCTCGGGAGGGGCTACCTGTTTGATGAGACCCCACGAAGGACACGCTTCACATGCAACCAACAGTTGAGCACTAGTTCCGCCCCAGATTTAGTAAGTTGGTTCTACGACATCTGTAATGTGGCCACAACCGCCGGATTCAAAGTTGTTCCGCAAACCGTTCCGTTTGCGCGCGGTCTCGGTTGTAGC
>NC_071286.1:635004-753665 GCF_943735745.2 Anopheles bellator | reverse complement strand
CATGTTTGACGAAGAAGAACTTCCGCTGTGCTGTTTGACAAGTGGCAGGCAGGCCGGGTCTGTGCGGACAGGTCAAGAGCACCAACGGGTTTTGTAACGGATTTCGAGCACAGTGGTCGACCGGAAGCAACACCGCCGAAAGGCTTCTTACACCTGACTGAGCTTCGATTTTTCCGACCCGTACCGAAAACCGATTTTCACCTCGCCGCCCCGGGCAGGGAGTCAAGAGGGTTGCTCTAGAACAACCCCTCCGGGCATCCCGGTCGTGTGCAGGATATTCCACCCAAGGAACAACGGGAACCATCGGTTGCTGACCGCCCGATGGAATCGGAGCGGATTTCAGGACGGGTCGAATGAGCTTTTCTCGGTTGGTTTGCTACCCGTCGGCGGTGATGGCCCCGTCGGACCCTCCAGGAAATGAGGTTGAAAACACAATCCAATGACACTTGCTGGCAGTGACATGATGATTCACTCCGACCGGATGTAGAGCAACGCTGCCGCATGGTTTGAGCGATGCCGCCGGTTGGGTTTTAGTATTTCCGGCTCACAGCACGGGACACGGCCATTGTTGGTCTTCCATGCGGGACGACGACGTCGACGACGTGAACTAATGTACGCGCTGAGCATCGGTGGTCCTGAACGTTGCCAAATTAACGCGCTCCTGTGCTTCGCCGGATGCTTGTCGTAACTTACAGGAGCGCTCACCACCGACGTGCGGATGGCTGGAAATTTCTCTACAAAAGAAAAATTGCATCACTGAACCTAAATCCTGTTGTCTGCAGCCGTGTGATGCGAGCTGACTTTAATACTCGCGGCCGTGCCGGGTACTCAGCGGCAACATATTACGGACTAATTGCATCACACTGACACGACGACGAGCGAAGATCGGCAAAGACATATTTGCATCGCCCTAGCCTACCTAGCACGAGAGCAAAGCGTGTTGCACTTCGGTGATAGTAAATTGCACTAAATTGATTTACGAGCAGTCGAGGCAGGCCACGGTCGCGTTTTGAGCCGCGCAAAGTGGGCCGCGACCTTGGCTAAGACTTTTCTTACCCGTCACCGGCGCGGTTGTCATCGCGAAGCACCGAAAGACTGAAAATCCTCCCCATTGACACCGCCTCGGAAAGGCCATCGGGGGGACGGGTTGGGAAAAAAGGAATATTAGCAAACGGAAGCCGCTTCTACTGTGAATGTGAATATTTGTTCGGCCCCGCGGCAAGGCTCCGCTCCGGAAGTCGCTGCTTGATCCATTCCGCTTTTCAACCGGCGTTTTGCGCTTTGAGAATCTTGCCGCGGGCAAAATGAAGCACGGCTTATCACATTTCCCTGCGACTTCCAAACGCCTGGAGGCGACCGCAACGGAAGAGCGAACCGGTGCCCCGGGGAGAGCTAGACATTCCCGGAAATGGACCCCCGGTGGATGGAGATGGAGATGGAGATGGAGCCGGAGTCGACGGTAAAGCTGAAATGTAATCAAATAAAAACGTGCGGGCCCGGCCCAACCCCCGGCCGATAGAGGAAGTCACCAGTCAAAGCCAGTGGCGTAATATTATTACTAACAATAATGATAATAATAATGGCCGTAATGACAACACGGAGACGGAGCGCACGGGACCGCCGCGTGTATCCTTTCGTGGGCAGGACAAAAGCTCCACTCGGAGGTACACGATGGCTCACACACGGAGAGATGAATGGCCAAAGATAAGTCGGATATATCGATTGGATGAATGATTGCCGTTTGGCGGAGGGCGAAGCGAATCGAATCGATGGCGCGACAAATAACGTACCAAATCGAGCGAATTTGATTTTCGGTCGCATCTCTCCGTAGTTTCGTGGACAAATTCTTACGCGTTCGAAGAAATTAATACAACTTTACGATCAAATATTTCCGATACTGCCACTGCATTTTACCGGTTCACCAGACAGTGAGTGGATGAATTGGCCAAATAAGACCGCAGCAGCGCGACGGGTGCTACCAGCTCTCCGAGCATCGATCGCACCACGAAGACCACAGAAAAAAATCGCAAGTCCTCCGACCGGGGGCCGATTTTATAGGAACCACTATCAGCTTGATGCTGTGCCGCAAGAAAAGAAGGGCTGACTGCTGGGCTTTCCGGGTCTCGGAACAAAATGAGGTCCTCGTCGACACAATGGGATGCTGCCGTGTTACAATGCGGGCACGTTCGAAGAGTTGCCCGAATGGAGACCGCGCTTCTGCTACACCTGATTCGCCGCCTGTTCCGATGATGGAATTCTCGGCAAACCCAGCTCCAAGATGCCGAGGCTGATTCGGGGAGAAAGAAGAAATGAAGAAGCTACGTCCGCCCGGTACATTGAGTTGAACGAAAACAAGCACCGCTCGGGTTCCGGCCATGCGGAACATTTCTTCCAACAATTGGTTCTCCGGTGACAATAGACACCGGGCGTGTGGCTCCCTGGTGCTCGCTTTCGTTCCCGGGACCGGCTGACCAGTCGCTTGAACCACTTCGATAAATCTCAATTACGGCGGCTAGCTGTAAATAGCTTCTCACGTTGCAGCGCCTTCTCGGTCGGCGTGTCCACGCGGGAGACTTCCACTGCGCGCATCACACACATCAACCAGATCCCAATTACGGCCGCAGCGATGCTATCGTGTACGCCGGACGAAGGACCAACCATTGGACGCGCGATTATTGCTCAATCATATCGTCATTTTTCATTCATTCATACACTACGCTCGTTCCGCTTCTCGCTCGCGGCCACCAGCACACGGGTTGGGATTTTAAATTGCAATTTTATTCCAGACCTCACTCCCCGAGACTTCGAGGGGGCATCGGAAAGATGCATCGAAATGCAGATGCATCCAGACCGCCGACGGGTCGTTAGCGAACGGGCTTATGTTGCACCTTTTGTGGCACGGTTTCTGCGCAAATCAAAATAAAACAAATGGTTGATATCCACACGGTCAGCGTCGGTGTGGAGATGAAATACAATCTCTCCTCGGACTCCGCCTTGATATGGGATGGATCGATGATCGTTTTCTAATGAATAGCAAACATAAAACGGTGTCCTGGTGGAGCTGGCATGCACACGACGATGTAAGATTAATGTGTACTTTGAAAGATTTGTGTAAATAGTAAACCATTGCGGAGGAAAATGATTGAGTGCGGTCTGTATCGTTGCATGTGTAAAACATTAAATTGAGCGGATTCCGATTGGACGCTTTGGAGCTACAATATGATTTTTCATAAAAAGGTTTAGAACTTCACCGGGGCAGCCGCCGGATGTGGAGTGCATCGTGCTTTTATGCGCTTCGCTCGTCCCAATGATTTCGAAGCTGCAAATCAAAGTATGCGCCGGGCTCAGCGCACGTTTCTCCCTGGCAACGGAAGTGCTCGTTCACGTGGCTGCGATGGCTGCGAAAAAATAAAATGGCTGCGTTCAATAAAAATTGATAAGAGCGCGTTGATATGTATCATTTGAACGAGAGGATTACATTTTTCCATTCACCGCTGCCCCGCTTACGACGACACGGTTATGAAAGTGGTCCATTTTTTAGTGTTCTCCTCGCGCTTTTGAAGAGCGGGCAGCAGGCAGCTTTACGGAGTGCTTTACGCAACAAAAAAATATGCACAACTTGCAAAATGAAGTAGACCCGAGCGCGGTTCGAAAGACTCGGCGGGTCGTGTAATCGGGCGTGTAAAATATGGCTCAATTTTTATTGAAAAACGCTCGCCACCACACTTGACATCGATGGGCCGGTGCCTCGGCGGCGGACATTTTGCACTTCGAAACATTGATTTCTCGTCCTCTTTTTGCTCGCTCGCAATCGAAATTTTATGACTGATGTGTGTACCACGGACGAGAGATAAATCATCGGCAAGAGAGCGGCACGAGATGGAAATTTACAACTGGACTGCGATAAAATTTGTTGACGGCGCGCGTGATGTATCATGTTCAGTTTTCTGCCATTAATTGCATCGCCACCACTTTTGCTGACTTTTGGGGCAAGTTTTCTCCTGGGATTGGTTTTCCCATATTTCACTATTTCCAGCTTTGCGACAGTACAGCCTTTTTAACGTTCGATTCTACTTTTGTCTCTCCGCAGTACTGATATGCCTAAACCTTCGCGCGCTGCCGGCTGCCGAGGCCAGGAAGTGCTACGTTTGTGGCGAAGGAGCCGACGCTCCGTTCAAAAGCCTGCCCACTGTCCCCATCGTCGAGGGCACCTGCGAGGGTTTCCGGCCGGAAGAGAAGTACGCCTACGACTGCCCCCCGACGTACACGAGCTGCTTGACGCAGGTTGACGGTAAGCTGATTTCCAAATTCTTGGTGAAACATATTCATAGCCCGTTTAGTTTTAAAGGACCGGCCACCTCCGAAGTACACATCCATTTTAACACGACACTTTGGTCTGTAGAAGAAGGTCGGGGCCATTCGGAGCCAGCGCAGTCGTCGAGGTCAACTAATGACCGGGCGGGTGCTGAAGAGCAGATTAGCTTCGCGCAGAGAGAGCGCTTCGGTTTTATTATCGTCAACATTATCATAAAACAGATTTTTAAATCGCTCCACTCGATGCACCGTCCGCATCGGAGGCCGGTCCGTTGGGGACGAGCAACGAAGATGCTCCGTTACGATTATGATGGTGACAAAAACGATAATGATCATGACCACACAGCCTCACTGCCGCGGACCGTGCTGCGGAGAAAAGCCAAAGGCGAAGAGACGCTAGCCGATGATGCCGATGGGTGAGAGATTATGTGTCCCATCCACCCTGGCACTCGAGCGGCACTCGACAAAATATACCAACGACAAGTGCACTCGAGTGTTGTCGGATACACATACCGCGTACGACCGGCTGAGCTCTTCTCGAGATTTTCCGGCAACCGCACACAGCACGACGATGGCAACGTTGCGCCAGCGCAACTCCCGGCGATCGTTAACCGATGGACTCGATGGTCCGGGTGTGGGTGATTTCGGTGCTCTCATTAAAACGGATACGTCGGATGCTTACCGGAGACAGCCACTAGCTATTCCCATTAATGGGCGTCTTAAGCCTCGGTGCCTACAACGCGTATGTTCCATCGGACCGGATTCGGTTGATGTGGATGATGTTTGCTTTTAGGTTGAAAACTCCATTTCCTCGTTGACTTAAGCGAACACTACCATTGAGCCTATCTGGAACCCAGTAATTCTGATTCGTCAAGAGACACCGAATGGAGTAGACTGTGTGCCTGTGCCACGATAATTGGCCAAGGAAAACACACGTTTCTCGCCACGGCATCATGAGAAGGCATCTGTTGGCCGATGAAGAAGGTTTCGTACCGGTCGCCGAACTATGACAAGCCGATCGGCAGCACGGCCTACGGTCCTGTGATCGGTCCATTGCTAAGAGTATGGTGCCCTGTTACAAAGCCGAACATTTTTCGATTCGTGTTCGGCTCGATGTCCTTAGGCCAAACATTTGGAACATAACTGTCATCTTTCGGAACACACACGCCAATTGGACAATTGGACTATCTCCGAGGACAGTCGAAACACACTCGTGGTCCACGTTTATTTTAATAATCCGCATTCGAAGTCCAGCTGTTCTTGGTTTTTATCGTGCCTTTATCGGATTGATTTCGCAAGAACTTGAGCCCGGCCTCGATCGATGCCTCCAGGTTACCGGCCCCCCCGGTGCGCGGTGGGCCATACGACGACGAACCGTGGCGTCCGGCGACGTCCGACGGGCCGTAATAATCGTACGTCGGCGGGGGTTCTATTTCTGCTCCCCTTCTTCGTTCCGTTCCATCGGGCGTGTCGCTGGTGCTTTCAGCGTCCTCGAGCAGCTCGTTCCGTATCGGTACCGGTACCTGTTTCACCGGAATGTCCTCCTCCTCCACATGCAGATTGCGACGCTTGAGCTCCCTTTTGATGGGTTGTTTTTTCGTCGTGAAAAACAAAGCCCGACCACCGCTCTGCTGCTGGTCCTCTTCTGGGAACGGAATGTCCTCGAAGGCTGGTGCCGGTACCGGTGGTGGTGGCATCGGCCCGACCATCGGTGAGTCTTCATCACTTGATTCGGGCGATGAGTCCGATGCGATGCGCGGTGGCGGAACATCCATCGGAGGTGGTTGCCATCTCGGCGGCGGCGCCTGGTGACTGGTGCCCGGATGTGGTGGCCGCTCGGAGGGTGGCGCAAATTCTGCGATCCGTTCGCTTCGCTTCAGATCGTTCCATTCGTGCTGCGACAGGACGAAGCGCTCCTTGGCCGGTACCCACTCACGGTCCTCGCCGCTCTGCTCCTTGCCCTCGTCCCACGGGCGCACGTGTTGCGCCCGTTCGCGTTCCCTTCGTCGTTCCGCCTTCTCCTGTTTCTTGCGTTGCTTGTCCGCTGCCTTGCGCGCCCGCTCTTCTTCCACCGTGTCGTACAGTGGGTTCTGCTCGCTCTCCTGCCGTCGTCTCTCCTCCTCGGCTGCCTCATCTTCTGGTGGTAATCCCTGGCGGGCCCGTTGCCGAGCGCGGGCCGCCTTCACCCGATCGGCAATCATCCGATCGCGAGCCGTCCGTAACTCTTCCCGCACCTTCTGGGCCTCGATCGTGGACTCGCGGATCGCATCCAGTTCGTCCCGCTGCCGGTTACGTTCCTGCTGGTCGGTGGAAAACCCATAGTACCCGACACCGTGCAGACGGGCCTCTGTGGAGGGAAAAGAAAGCCGGCACTAATGAGTAATTATTACATTCCGATCCCCGTTTGCTGGTCCGTTGTGTGCCAAAAAATGGACAAAACACAAAACAATTATAATGTTTAAACTCAGTTTTTGCGCTCATCCCATCCACAGCATGAATATGTAATCAAAGCTCCGAAAAGCACACACGTGGGGCAGGAACTCGCCATCGGCGTTGAACAATTTCTTTTCTCGTGTGTCCGTGGCGCTCGGGACCTAGGACCTTCCGCCTGCCTGCTGATGATACAGATTTTGGTGCAACTTTTTTAATTAAATTACCCTTCTTCTCTACAACGCCATCAGAATTGGTTACCATTCCCGGGACTGGACACACCCTCCGTGACGGTCGAAGCTATCCCTTGGGAAATTCTCGTTCTGGGTGCAAAAGTTAGCGCACCCGAAATGAGAACCTTCCGCGATTCCGCGCCAATGTTGCCCTTTGTAGAGCGCGGCCGCGACAGGTTGCAATAATGCGGTGGGGTCAACTTTGTGGGGGACAATTATCGAGCCGTTTATTGGCCGAAAAGATGGTTTTAATCCGGGTTTGATATTTCACAATTCACCTTCAGATGACCGAGGCCGTGTGGTGGTTCTTTGCCTGTGACTCTGGGATGGGTTTCGTTGCATCTTTTGTTTATATTGCACAAGTTTTTCGCTTATCTGCGCCGTCTGCGTTTTATCAAGGAAGCTCTTTTGCGGCAGCCAGCATCTCATTTAACAGCGAACGAAACTTTACTGCTCTGCCGCTGCCGTTATCGTAGCGTGTGATAAGAGCAGAGTTACAGCGGGTTTCCTCTTTCGACCCCCGGAACACCGGAGACACGAGGTACCGAGGAAAAACTTTAGCCGGTTCGTTTCACGGTTGATGATCGAGGTCTGCCCCCACGCCACCCACCCTCTTACATCGTCTACCTGCTTGCGGGCTGATCGTGGTTTGTGTTGTTCGTGTCGTTGCTTTGCTTGTCACGCCAATTCAGCAAAAGTTTCACAACGTTGTAAAGAAACAACCCGGAGATGGAGCAGAACAAATGTGAAACGCTTCCGCAATCAAGTTGGACGAAAGAAAGTTGACAGAAAGATCGAAATAATGTTTTGATGTTTTTTTACAATCGAATATTCCAAACCTAATTATTTTGCTAGTTTTCGCACCACGAAAGGTATGCAATCTGCGATACACCGCTGCAAGATACCTGAAGACGCCTAAAGGTATGCAACCCGCGTAACACTGAAAGCGCCTAAAGGTGTGCAATGCGAATTGCAGCAGATGGCCTTTTGTGCGTAATGTCATCTTGTTCAATTTACTCGATTTTTGTCACAAATGCGCGTGAAAAGTTACACATAATGTGGCCATTTTTCATAACTTCTTGAGCGCTTCGTCTAAATCAACCGATGCGTTGCTTCAAAGCCCATTTACACCACTGTTAGCTCCACAGAGAGCAAGCAACAAGCGTGTCGTTGTGCTGCAGGAGAAGAAAATTAAATTTAATTCCCTTTTTGGCATCCACAAAGTCCCCGCCGGGCCGCTGGTGCAGTGTGTGTCGCATGTATGAAAATTTAATTTTAATGACATTCCGTCCATAAAAGCCTCCTTTAGCGAACGGGGGCCGATGTCACCAAAACGATCCCGGCCAAAGCGTACGGGGGTTCGAGAGAGAGAGAGAGAAAGCCTCAACATGACGACGATGGCGACATCTTAATGGATGCCATACGTCGTCCGTCCGTCCGTGCTGCTGACGGCACAGAAGCCGCTCCGGGGCCGATTCTGGGGCATCAATTCGCCAACCACTCTGTGTAGCGGGATTCTCGATGACAGTCTTCATTTTTAATGAAGATTGAAAGTTTATTAGTTCCTCTCCCGTGCCAGGCGCCCATCCCGAGGATGGTGTGATCCGTGCATCTGGCTTAGCCCGAAAAAACGAAACACGTCAAAGGGAAACGATTAGCGGTTTTACGGCAAATCGGAACTCGAGCGAACGCGCGGAGGATGAGCCCAAGTAATGAGGTTTAAATTTTACCCGCGCCATTAAGGTCCGTTGGTTGTCCCCGTGTTGTTGGAATGACGAGTCCTTGCGGAGGAGATCCTGCTCGCAATGTGACACGCGTGTATTATGCATGGGACCCGCTGGAGAACCACTTAGCTGAGGGTAAACCGTTTCTGCGAACCGAAACACAGTTACTTCAAAGCACATCATTCCGACACGCGACGGCTTTTCGCGTAGGCAAATTTTTACCGTCGAGAAAGGTCACTCTTTCTGATTCCCGAGGCAGGGTCAATACATTAACACGCGGGTTTCCCGTTCGTGGTTGCACAGACCGCTAGGTAGTCCTTTGAACAGCACAAAATGAAACGAAAACACGAGCTCGGCTCTAGAATTCCCATTAAAAATTATGCCCGATTCACGTGTTGAGAATATTAATATTATATTTATTCCAATGGGGATTTCATTGAGCTTCAAGTGGCAGTGGGATTTGAGCAAACCCCTGGAGCGCCGTCCAAATGCGCCTACGGAACTCGTTCGGAACATAACGGTACACACGCAATGAAACTGACCTCGCAACAAGCGTGGTGTCCAGAGCGCGCCATTCCAGTTACAGAGGGCAAAAAATAGTAAAACATGAGTCATTGGTGCGGGAACTGTGGTGAAATTTATTACCTTCTAATTATACACAGCCAACGGCTTGCGACGGGGAATTGAGATATCGCAGTTCGAGTGTTGGCCGTTACATTGATCGATTATTTCTGTTCTGTCCGCCTCCGTGCGGTTTCTTTGCAGGCGACATCGAGATGCGGACGTGCGGTGAGAACTTGGCCATCAACGACTGCAAGAGTGCCAACGGTATCGACTACTGCTACTGCAGCACGGAGCTGTGCAACCGGTTGACCCGTCCCGAGATCCGCCGCTCGATCGCCGCCACGCTAATGCACGCGCAGCAACACAACCACAACCGGCCCAGTGGCCACCATCACC
Organism: Anopheles bellator; assembly: GCF_943735745.2. NCBI lineage: Eukaryota > Metazoa > Arthropoda > Insecta > Diptera > Culicidae > Anopheles > Anopheles bellator. Next base: position 744,004 of record NC_071286.1, on the reverse strand, counting down.
ACTCGCAGGAGCACCACCTGCAGCAGCCCAACAACAGTGACGACGAGGACATGCTCGAATCGTCGGGAATGGACAGTGAGCGGAGTGAACTTTCGCACCCCGACCGCACGCTGAACGTACACCGGGACGTTACGACACAAATTACCATTACCCTCAAACCGGTGGCCAATTCGGAGAAGCGCAACGGAAAAGATGCCGCCGGCGGATCAACCACCAATGGGACTACCGATCGAAGCAGAGACAGCAATGCCATTCCAGCGGCCAGCAGCAGCAGCAGTACCACGATCATCAGGGGATCCGGGGCCCTGATCATGCTGATTAGTAGTTACATTGTTTCGCTTCGAAATGTGGCCTCGATCGATCAATATTGAGGTGCCACGGGTGTCAGATTTTAAATATCCATTCCAAGAATGACAAGGCCCGGGTTTCGCGAACGGCCCGGAGATGGCTCGAAACGACGACGATCTGTGATGCTTCTGGCGCGATGTCGCTTTCGTCCGCCACAAGCCACCAAGCCCGTTGCCATACCGTTAGCCGAAAGAGAGAGGAGAGAGAAAGAGAATGCAGAGGCGCATTTTGAATGCCGATCCCGTTCGATACGATCAGAAGTCAGAAGACGCTGATCCAGTCTAGTCCGCGTAAGTGTCGCGAAATGAGTTTACCACCGCAACAGAGCGCAGCGGATCTCCGATTTGTACATAGGCATTGTATATAGATCACCTTTGCTCACCGATCCGCTCGAGCATCGCCCGGAATCGAAAAATAACTAAATAGTGCTATGCTCAAGATGACCCCCAGCTGTGTCCTGTCCAATGGCCCTTCCGGGAACTGAGTAGCGTGGTCCTGAGATTCAAAGACAACCCCCCGCTAGGATATATTGTTGTAACGTGTTCCGCCAAATGAGGGCGCTATCGGGCTGCTTCCCTTCGAGTTAAGATAGTAGAAAGCTAGATTAGGTTACGTGTTGTCCTACCAGCAATCCTGCGGTCGCGATTGATAGGCCCCGTATCAACGAGGCGCAAGTAGTTCGCGTTTAATGGCTTACGGATATCGATTAAAGAGAGAGAGAGTCCGCGAGAGGGAGAGACAGAGAGTAAAAACACAAAATATGTAAGCAAATCGAAGCGTTAAGCAAGTTTTCCTTCCCTAATAAAATTAGGCACGACCACCACCAGTATTCGAGTTCCGAATTACTTCCCAAGGCCCTAGGATTATACGCAATGTAAACGTAAATAGAGAACGAGGACCGAAACTGAGCTTAGATGCGCGTGTGTGACTGTGTCACGGAAAAGGGCCAACAAAACTCCCGCCACTCCCGTGAAGAGAAAGTATTGCAAAATTATCAATAAACCTCGACGACCCAAAAACTATTAATAAACGGATGCCCCACAATGGCACGGATAACGGATGGTTCTTTTCCCACAACGCATCACATTTCCGCGACGCGCAACTAGATGTGGCCGCCTTTTGGTTCACTTTGCGTGCAAAATATCACACCCAATTTCCGGCCAATTGGGAATAAACACTTCCGAAAGCCAGCGATTCCGGAACCACAATCGCGTCGCTCTCCGATTCGAATTGTGACGGAGTGTCGCAAATGGGGCCCCACGCAACTAAAGCCCTGATACGCCGTGTGAAGGGGATCAGCCAATTACCTCTAACAACTGACCCCGCCCGCCCGAGGGTCATTTGGTGCAAATTTGCATAACAACTGTCGGAAGTGCGTATTTCGAGCTGTCCGCAAGCTAAACGTGTGCTTCCTTGCACACGAACCTGATCGCCCAGAGCACACCGACCAACGGGCCCGGCTAATCCAGCTGGGGGCAGGCAAACGCAGCAACAAAAAGCATAACGCGTCGAAATCTATTCAATTGCATAGAACATGGATCCGTTCTGCGTTTCGTGTGAACCTAAACGGTGTGCAAAATCGTTGCAGGGCAGCAGCTTCCGGTGGCCGACGAGCCGTAGATGCTTCAGCGACGAGAACCAATACCGCTCATTATTCCGTTGTGATTCGTTTGCTAATAATTTTAATGCAGATGAAAGAGGCCCCGGCACGGCTGTTTGACCTACTTCCGGTTTTCAGTCCGGTACACCGTTCAGTGTGGCATTCATTGAACACAAAACAATGAATCAATAAATCATTTTCGAAAAATGTTATCATCTTGTCTTCCTTTAATTGAACATTCGACAATTTTCGACAACTTTCTATAAGTAAAAAATATCTTAAAACAAACATATTTGGCATTTTACTTTGAGGAAATGGTTGCTTATTAACATAACTGATCCGATTGCCAAGAGGATGACGATTTCCCCAAATGACTGACAACCTACAGAGACCTTTGGTCCCAGCGTAGTCTGAGTGTTCCCGCGTTTTCGGGGTTGCAAAAAAATACAGAAAAATAAGGGGGTTGTTCGGAGTCAACCTAACGTCACAGTAAGCATTGAACAACTTCAACAGATAATGACACTGTCTGTGACGAAGAATCGCTTAGCAACGTAGAAGGCCAAATAACCATACAAAAAATAATTCGAAAAGCATCTTTGTACTCACCGTCGAACAGAACGTCTTGATAGTGGATAGAATCTTTCTCCAAATTGGCCTCCTCCTGCTGCATCCACTGTTGCCTCATTTCACGGAAGCCGGCTCCGATGTTTGTTTCGTTGATCGCCGTCGAAGGCATTGGGCCGATTATTTCACCTTCTTCTTCCTCTTCGTCACTACGCTCCTCATCAGGCTGGTTCCGCCCGAAGGGTGCTTCCGATGGGGCTTCTTTGGCAGAATTTTCCAAATCTTCCCTACGTTGTCCCTCTCGCGGAGCCATCGCTTTCGCTAGGGCCTTATCACGTTCGAGACACGTCTCCAAGTCCTCCTTAAGACACTTCCTGGTTCGTCCCAAGCAGTCGACGTATTCCACCCTGAAAATCAGTAATAAGATTCGTATATCATTCCGTACTGTGCCGTGACGTAATTCGACCGCGTTCGTACCATTTGCCGTCGGTGCCCTCGTTGGTATCACTATCGTTGGACTCGCTACTGCTATCGTCTGGTGCGGACTCTTCCGACAGTGGATACGCTGGCTTCGTGTCCTGCTTTTTCTTGTTGAACATAACCAAACTGTTCTCGTCACTGTTTAGCGCACCTCCGGACGCCACCATCCGGTCGTAATACTTTGCTTTCGTTGCCAGCATTCGCTTTGATCGTGCGAGCTGCTCGGAATCCTCCAGCTCCGTGATCTTCGGTTTGTCCCGATTACGATGCTTCTTTCGCTGTTCGCTGCGCTCCGAAGAGTTTTTGTCGTTTTTGGGAGCATGTTTGGGCACAAAATCGTCAATCGTGGACGTTGCCTTCGCCTTGCTCACTTCCTCCTGTTTGCGAAGTAATTCCGCTTTCAAACTTAGCAACTGCAATGTAGGGGAAGATTGAATTAGACACCGCACAAAATATTTCCACAAATGATGAAGCCTTACCGAAGATTTATCAATTTCAATTTTGCGATCCGGATCGTTCATCGTTGCTTGCTTTGTTGACTGTTGTGAAGTTCGCTCTGAAACACTCTGACGTTTCGCTCCAAACAGCTGATCAGGTTGGAGCACGTTCGCGCAGAACGCATCGTGTTTTGGCAGTTCGTTGACAGCTCGTCGTTTTGTTTTTCTGCGAAGCTGGCACACAACACGTATCAGACGGAAAAAACCCTCGGTTCGGATCGATTCCGCTTTTATTTTGCAAAAAGAGAACCGGCATTCCGGCAGATTGTGTTGAGTAATTTCGGTTTTCTTCTACCGACAGACATGGTGCGTGTATTGTTCGTTCATCCGGATCTTGGCATCGGTGGCGCGGAGCGGCTCGTTGTGGATGCGGCACTGGCCCTGCGAAGCAAAGGCCACTCGGTCAGTTTCCTCACCAACCACCACGATCCAGAGCACTGTTTCGACGAGACGAAGGATGGTCGTTTGCCAGTGAAAACCGTCGGCGACTGGTTGCCGAGGGATATTTTTGGAAAGTTTAACGCCGCCTGTGCGTACATACGCATGGTGTATGCCGCATTCTACTTCAGCTTCTTCCTGTCCAAGAAGGAGCCGGTCGATGTTATTTTTTGTGATCTCATCTCGCTGGGCATTCCGATCTTCCGTCTTGCCCGGCCAAATCCGAAGGTTCTTTTCTACTGTCACTATCCCGACCAGCTACTGTCCCGCCAGGGCAGTGTGCTTAAGCAGTGCTACCGAATGCCGCTCAACTATTTGGAGGAAATCACCACTGCCCAAGCCGATAGCATTTTGGTTAACAGCAAGTTCACCAGTCGCGTGTTCAAGGAGACATTCAAACGTATCACCACCGATCCGGACGTGCTGTACCCGTCGTTGAACACGCGTTTTTTCGACGAGACACCGGTGTGCGAATCGGATCAGGTCGTGAAGGTCCCGGTCGATGCCTTCGTGTTTCTCTCGATCAACCGTTACGAACGGAAGAAGAATCTTCCGCTGGCACTCCATTCATTCAAGGCGTTGCAAGAGAAAGTAGCGCCGTCGGTGTGGAACAAGCTGTACCTTGTGATGGCCGGCGGGTACGATGATCGTGTGCTGGAAAATGTCGAGCACTACGACGAGTTGGAAGAGCTGGCGGAGGACATGAAAATTCATTCGAAGGTGCGCTTGCTCAAATCCCCAAACGATCGCCAGAAGCTGTGCCTGCTGCATCGTGCTCAAGCATTGATTTATACTCCCGAATTCGAGCACTTCGGGATCGTGCCCTTGGAAGGCATGTATCTGTCGAAGCCGATCATCGCTGCAAACAGTGGGGGACCGATGGAGACCATCATTCATGAGCAAACTGGATTCCTGTGCGAGCCGGTGCCGAAGGAGTTTGCCGCCGCGATGGCCAAGCTTGTGAGCGACGACAAGCACGGTGAGCGTATGGGAGCAATGGGCCGGAAGCGCGTCCAACAACGGTTTTCGTTCGAAGCGTTTAGCACCAAGCTCGACAACATCATCACCGACATGGTTCAGCGCGAGACGGACAGAAAGTACAAATAGCATCGGTGGTGCTTCCCGCTGTCCACCTTCGTACTGGTGGCGCAGGGCTTCCCGCATTTGAACGCTGGCTACGCATGGAATCCCATATTTGCTATGCAAGTGGCGCGTTAAAATCGACTGACTTGGCCGGCATTACGGGCGGCAATGCTGCTTTTCTTCAACGTGTGCACTTCGCAAGTGACTCTCTGGCCAAACGCGTGTTTTGGCATATCCGCGCCCATGCACAGTAGTCAGTAGTTATTAGTAGGAGTAGTAGTTTGTGATTCGGCTTGTTAGAATGCCTTATTTGTGAGGCGCCAAAACTCCACTAGCACCATACTTATACGTAGTTGATGTGTGTTTTTAATTATCTCAAATAAAATCTAATTCACTGGCACCCATTACCGGGAGAAGGTTGATCTTTATGTCATGAGAATTCCAAAAAAAGGTCGAGATCCTACTTTATGAGCTTCATTGCATCACTTTTCCATTTGTTGTTCTGTTAAAAAGAAAAGCAACGTGTTAATGGGCATCGAAAACTGTCTAAGATCGCCAGAAGTAATCACTCACCAATGATTTTAATGCATTCTCGGCATAGAGCCGTTCTTCGGTGCCACTTTCGAGCGTGCTTCGGTACTCCTCCAGTTCCGTGCGATCCTTCAGCGATGCCAGTGCATCTACAATGCCGTGCTTACATTGGACCTTTCGTGCCAAAGCTAGCCGTCGCTGTGGATCCTCCACTTTCGCCAGAAATGTGCTCAGCACCGGGTCCGGAGCGTGCAGCGCGTGCAGACGCAATATGGTGCGATCGACTGGAATGTTCAGTTTGAAGGACTTTTGCTTCAAATTAAGCCAAGCTTTCCGTTCAAAAATGTGGTCGAAATCGAGCCATGCTTGTTGCTTCGCACGCTCATTCAAAGCGATCCATTCGAACTGTGCCTGGGACACTTGGTGGTTTTCGGCCAACTTGAACGGATTGTCGTTCGTTTGGAGCGCTGTGTCGCCCCATTTGTACTTCCCACAAACGTAGTGCAGTGTCTCCAGAACTGATTTGTCCTGGATGGCGACGGCTCTGCCACTTGCACCGGTCGCATGCAGTTCATTTGTTTGATATTCTGTGAGGAAAACAAAACGGTCACGAGGGAAGCAATGCGGTGAAGTAGAGGCACTCACCCAGCAAATTCATATAGTTAACAACGAGCTGGGCATAGAAAGTGTTCGATCCTGGCTGCGAAAAGTAATCGCTGTAAATCTTTTTCAACCTTTGCTTCTTAAATTCTACGTTTGACGTACTGCATACGAATATTGAAAATTGTAAAAGCTGAAAGGAAACGAAGCAAGTTTCAGCATTTTCCGTACTAAACAATTACCGCACAACCACCGGCTTACGCTGGCTTCGTGATGTCTTCCAAGGAATCTGAAACGGTGGTGAACAATTTGAGCACGTGAAGATTATTGGCGAAACCATCTTAACTTACACCAGCAAGTCCGTGCATTCGGTAACTTTCAGGCGAAGCGCTAGATAGTTCATGTAGTGGTGCACGGCTTCGTTGCGAGTTTGTAGTAGGCTGTAGAAGAGCTTCTTTTTAAGGGTACGGTCGAGAAAGAGTACCACCCGTAAAATGGCATTTCCACTTCCGGAAGCGATCGCTTGATCAAGCAGCTGCTCCTTTTCGCACATGGAACGAAACATTTCCAGCGAACACGGTTGACCTAAAATCAACTTACGGAGCACCGAATCCGTCGAGGGAGCATAGTTGAACTCTTGGATCTTCCGGCGAAGAAGTTTGACTTCGTCCTCCAGTGAGATTCCTTTGGGGATGGTGACCATATGCCGAGATTGTTCCTGTAGTACCAGCTCGAGATTCTCATCCGAAATTATCATGTGCAGTGGCAGCTCGGTTTGCGCACTTCCGTAGGCCAGCTCCGATGATGTGTCCTCACCGAAAAGGCTCCGTTTGTTGGTGCTGCTATGCGAAGGTATTTCCAGCACTGCCACCTGTTAGAGTAAAGGTGAGCGAACGGTACACTAGTTTGTCTGAGGCGACTGTCTTACATCTTCTTCGTCGAAATTGAACGATTTATTGGTCGAATCGTTCCAGTAGTCGTCATCTTTAGATTCCATCGTGCACACAAAATAGCAAAGTATCGACAACGCCTACTATTTGAATGGCCGGCTTTTCAAAGGGATTGCTGGGCACGAACAAAGTAAACAATGCGCTGCCAAATCGAACCGTGACGTTTGAAATCTCTCGATTCACCGAATTTATAAGTCCCGATTAATCGTTGGAAAACGATATGAAAAACAGCAAAAATAATCATAAAATCACAGGAGGTAATAAATTCGTAGACCTCGGACGACGTTTTGAATTGTTTTCTCTCAAATGGAACTCGCTCGCAGTGCACGCGTGGAACGTTTCACCACCGGGGACGACCGGCGTTCGCAACAACAGAGTATTCGTTTGACAGTTGTCGCCGCGAACGGAATACGAAACATTGCAACTTTGTTCGCAATCGGGTGCAATTCCTGGTTGCAATAGTCATTCTGCACCAGATAGTTTCGAGATCGCACCCTCCAATCTCGATTTCCTTGGCTGTGATAATCCGTTTTAAGTTTGCTACCAGTTTCTGTGAATCCGTCCGCAGAATTATTGTACAGTTTCTTTCAACCAAACAAGTAGCAGAGTAGAAAGATGGATTTTCCGAGAGTTTCTCGTGTTATGCGTGCCAAAACCGATCTGGATCCACGCCGCAACATAACGCACGATGCGAAGGAACGGGCCGCAATAGAACTGTTCCGCAAGAAGGAAACGCAAAGGTCAGCACACCTCTGGTCTTTGTGGGTCGTTTACTAACCTCGTCTCGTTTGACCATTTGGCAGCGGTGTAACGTGGAAAGAATTGAAGCTATTTATCAACGACAAAATGGACCGCAAACAGAGCGGGGTTTTGATGAAGCAGCTGCGTGATCTGTGGGAGATGAGCCGGGAGATGGTCGGTTCCGAGGAGAACACCGTACTCATCGATGAGGCAGCGATTATGGTGTTACGCCTGTTTCTGGATCAGAAAGTGGTGCTGATGAAACATTCCGCCGAGCTGAAGAAAGTGTTTGGCCAGGTAGCGAATGCACTGATCAACAAGATGTGCACGGTAAGCGATCGATCGATTGATCCGCGTGATGAAGAACCGTTTGAACGTGTGTTTTATCGATTTTTAGCTGGTGTCCGATATAAGCGCAAATCTGACAGATGAATGCCGAGAGTACCTTAAGGAGAAGGAAGCAATGAACGGAGACAGCCCCGATGAGCCGCCACTCTGGGGTGATCATATAGTATGCAACCTATCGACGGAACCATTAGTCTACGATCATAGTAAGCTGACCGATCTCACTAAGCCCAAACCAGAGGAGACGAAAGCGGCAAAAACGTTCAGCATGGATTACGGGGCCGTGCAAAAAAACAGAGCGCAGGATCAGCCAGGAACATCCAAGGGTGCCGTTCCCAAGCAAACGAAGCAAGAAACGTACACGCGAGCCTGGCTGGCGCAACAAGTGCCGCCGGATTTGTTGGACAGCTTGATCGAGCTGCTGCGTTCGGGCAAAACAAACGACGAGCTGCAGATGGACCTGTTCGATTTCCTGGGCCCAAACTATTTCGATCTGATAGCGGAAATTCTCCCCAACCGGAAGCAACTGATTGAGTCGGCAAAGGCACAGAAAACCGTCACGGCGTTTAAGGAGAAGGCTATTAAGCGGCTGGAAGCGATGCAGCATGCTCCGGCCTTTCTGATGCCGGTCACGATTCAGTCCGAGTCGGAGAAGCAGCTGCGCAAACAGGTGAACAAGGAAGAGAAGAAGTTGAAAAAATTCCTAAACACCGTCGAGCAGGAGGAGGAAACTTGCGAGGAGATAGATCCGCTACGGTTACGGGTCAACTACCAGCAAAGCTTGCTTCTGGCCGCCCAGATGAAACCGTTACTGATGGACGATAAACCGCGCACGGTGACGGCGGGACCCCGCACTTCGAGCCGACCAATAAAGTACCCGAACGTGTACGATTCTTACAGCGAGGCCCGCCAACATGTCGGGTTTATAGCGGGCAACAAACTCCTGCTGCCGGAGAACGTCGAGCGGACGGACAATAAGCTGTACGAGGAGGTCCAGATACCGGCCACCGATCCGCCACCGCTGTCGATCGGAAGCGAGCGCATCCAGATCGAGTCACTGGATGAGATCGGACGGATTGCGTTCAAGGGCTGCCAGGAGCTGAACCGAATCCAGACCGTCGTCTTTCCAACGGCCTACAATAGCAATGAAAACCTGCTCGTCTGTGCCCCGACGGGGGCTGGAAAAACTAACGTCGCTATGCTGACGGTCGTCTACACGATCCGCCAGTTTGTCGATCAGGGAGTGATCCATCGCGATCAGTTTAAGATCGTGTACGTGGCACCGATGAAGGCACTGGCCGCTGAAATGACCGCCAACTTTGGCCGTCGATTGAAATCGCTCGATATATCGGTGCGAGAACTTACCGGGGACATGCAGCTGACCAAAGGGGAACTACAGCAGACGCAGATGATCGTGACGACACCGGAAAAGTGGGATGTAATGACGCGCAAAGGGGCTGGCGATGCGGGCTTCATCAGCCTCGTGAAGCTGCTCATCATCGACGAGGTACACTTGCTGCACGGTGAGCGCGGTCCGGTGGTGGAGGCTCTCGTGGCCCGCACCCTTCGGTTGGTGGAGTCTTCTCAGAGTATGATCCGAATAGTGGGTCTTTCGGCCACGTTACCGAACTACATCGATGTGGCCCGCTTCTTGCGTGTTAACCCCATGATTGGGTTGTTTTTCTTTGACTCCCGCTTCCGGCCAGTTCCGCTCGAGACCAACTTTATCGGTGTGAAAACGCTGAATCCGCTCAAGCAGCTCGACGACATGAACACGATCTGCTACGACCGGTGTATCGATATGGTGCGCCAGGGGCACCAGGTGATGGTGTTTGTCCACGCACGCAACGCCACGGCGCGGACGGCGACGGTGATTCGCGATCTGGCACAACAGAAGGGCCACGTGCCGCTGCTCGTACCCGAGAGTAATCCCGAGTACGGTACCGCTTTGAAAGCGATGTCAAAGAGTCGGAACAAACAACTGGCGGATCTGTTCCAGAGTGGACTTGCCATGCACCACGCCGGCATGTTGCGGCAGGATCGCAATCTCGTTGAGAAGTACTTTGCCGAGGGCTTCATCAAGGTGCTGTGTTGTACGGCCACCCTAGCCTGGGGTGTGAATCTTCCCGCACACGCCGTCATTATCAAGGGGACGGAAATTTACGACTCCAAGCACGGCACGTTCGTGGATCTGGGCATTCTGGATGTGTTGCAGATTTTTGGCCGTGCCGGTCGGCCGCAGTTTGATAAAAGTGGCGTCGGAACGATCATCACATCGCACGATAAGCTCAACCACTACTTGTCGCTGTTGACGAACCAGTTTCCGATCGAGTCGAACTTTGTGGCTTGTCTGGTGGACAATTTAAATGCGGAAGTAACTCTGGGCACCATCAGCAACGTGGATGAGGCGATCGTGTGGCTCAGCTACACGTATCTGTTCGTGCGAATGCGGATGAATCCGCAGTGCTACGGCCTCAACTACAGCGATCTACAGGAAGATCCGACGCTCGAGCTTAAGTGCCGTCAGCTCATCCACACGGCCGCCATGGCCCTGGACAAAGCGCGGATGCTGCGCTATAACGAGCGTACCGGAGACCTGAACGTGACGGATCTGGGCCGCACTGCGTCCCATTACTACATCAAGTACGACACGGTGGAGGTGTTTAACGAGATGATGAAGCCGATCATGAGCGAGGCCGAGATCCTGGAGATGATGTCACATGCCCACGAGTTTCAGCAGTTGAAGGTGCGCGACGACGAGATGGACGAGCTGGACGAGCTGACGCACATTTGCTGCGAAGTGCCGGTCCGGGGCGGAAGCGAAAACATTCACGGCAAGGTGAACATCCTGATGCAGACGTACCTGTCGAAGGGCTTTGTCCGTTCGTTCTCGCTCATGTCGGACATGACGTACATCACGCAAAATGCGGCCCGAATCGCTCGGGCACTGTTCACGATCGTGCTGCGTGCAAACAACCCGATCCTCGCCGGGCGAATGCTGAACGTGAGCAAAATGTTCGAGAAGCAGATGTGGGAATCTATGACGCCGTTGTTCCAGTTCGGCATTCTACCGATCGACGTGGTGGACAAGATCGAGAAGCGTGGACTGAGCGTGCTGGCCCTGCGTGATATGGATGAGCGCGAGATTGGTGACATGCTGCGCAACCATCGGTACGCCCGGTTGGTGAAGCAGTGTGTGGCCGAATTTCCGATGCTAGAGATCGACGCTACCCTGCAACCGATCACGCGCACCGTCCTACGGATTCGCGCGTTCATCAGTCCATCGTTCCGATGGAACGATCGCGTCCACGGGAAGACGGCCGAACCGTTTTGGATCTGGATCGAGGATCCGGAGAGCAACTACATCTACCATTCGGAGAGCTTTCTGATGACCAAACGGCAAACGGTGCGCCGTGAGGTGCAGGAACTGGTGATGACGATCCCGCTGAAGGATCCGCTTCCGCCGCAGTATTATATTCGCGTAGCGAGTGATACCTGGCTCGGGAGCAACAATCTGGTGCCGCTCTCGTTCAAGCACCTCATTCTGCCTGAGGTACACCCACCGCACACGGAACTGCTCGAGTTACAGCCGCTGCCGCTGTCCGTGCTAGGCGATCCGCAGTACGAAGCGCTGTACAGCTTTACGCACTACAATCCAATTCAGACGCAAATCTTTCACTGTCTGTACCACACGGACCATAACGTGTTGCTTGGAGCACCGACCGGTTCGGGTAAAACCCTCGCCGCCGAGATGGCTATGTTCAGGGTGTTCCGGACACGTCCGACCGCGAAGGTGGTTTACATTGCGCCCCTGAAGGCACTGGTTAAGGAGCGAATGGACGATTGGAAGCTGAGGATCGAGCAAAAGCTCAACAAGCGGGTGGTGGAACTGACGGGCGATGTGTCGCCGGACGTTCGGGCGATCAAGGAGTCTTCGGTGATTGTGACGACCCCGGAAAAGTGGGACGGTATCAGCCGATCGTGGCAGACGCGCGATTACGTGCGGGACGTGGCACTGATCGTGATCGACGAGATTCATTTGCTGGGCGAAGATCGTGGCCCGGTGTTGGAGGTGATCGTGTCACGAATGAACTTTGTCGCCTCCCACACCGAGCAAAAGGTGCGCATCGTGGGCCTTTCGACTGCGCTGGCCAATGCACGCGATCTGGCCGACTGGCTCGGCATAGGGAACATGGGATTGTACAACTTCAAACCCTCGGTACGGCCCGTCCCGCTGACCGTGCACATTCAGGGCTTCCCGGGTAAACACTACTGTCCGCGTATGGCCACCATGAACCGTCCCGCTTTTCAAGCGATCCGTCAGTACTCCCCACACACGCCCACACTCATCTTTGTGGCGTCACGCAGACAGACGCGTCTCACGGCGATGGATCTGATGGCGTTCCTGGCTAGCGAAGATAATCCCAAACAATTCTTGCACACCACGGAGGAGGAAATGGATCAGATCATAGCGAATGTACGCGACAGCAACCTGCGTTTAACGCTCGCCTTCGGCATCGGCATGCATCACGCCGGGTTGCACGAGCGTGACCGGAAGACGTCCGAGGAACTGTTTTTGAACCGCAAAATACAGATTCTCGTGGCAACGGCTACCCTGGCATGGGGTGTCAATCTTCCCGCGCACCTCGTCATCATCAAGGGCACGGAGTACTACGATGGCAAACTGAAGCGCTACGTTGACATGCCGATCACGGACGTGCTGCAGATGATGGGCCGTGCCGGTCGGCCTCAGTTCGGCAACGAGGGCATTGCCTGTGTGTATGTGCAGGATGTGAAGAAAAATTTCTACAAAAAGTTCCTCTACGATCCGTTTCCGGTCGAGTCGTGCCTGCTGGCCGTGCTGCCCGATCACGTGAACGCTGAAATTGTGGCCGGTACGCTGCGATCGAAGCAGGCGGTGCTGGACTACATGACATGGACGTACCTGTTCCGCCGGTTGCTACGAAACCCAACCTACTACGGGCTGGAGAACACGGAAGAGTCACAAGTGAATTACTTCCTTTCGGAGCTCATCGAAACCGTCATCGGCAAGCTGGTGCATGCCGGGTGCGTGATGGTGGAAGAAGACAACCGGTCGCTCATTTCGACGACGATGGGACGCATCGCGTCCTATTACTACCTGTCCCATCTCACCATGCGTCTTTTTGCCGACAAAATGCACCGCGATTGTACACTCGAGCAGCTACTGCGCATCATGGCTGATGCGTTCGAATTTGCCGAACATCCGGTTCGTCACAACGAAGATTTGTACAATGCGTAAGTTATCGGCTTAGCGGTCCTTGAGGGCGTTTTGTTTATTCCCGTTCCCTGGTCTTTTAGGGAGCTGGCGAAATTTTGTCCTATGAAGGTGGATCCGTTGACGCTGGACAATGCGCACACGAAAGTGTTCCTGCTGCTGCAAGCGCACTTATCACGGTTACCACTACCAAATACTGATTACAGCACCGACACTAAATCGGTGCTAGATCAATCGGTCCGAATTATTCAGGTACATTCCCCCCACGGGGCACGGTTACACACGATCACCATGGTTACACTACTCCCGGTTACTATCGTATTAGGCTATGATTGACATAAGCGCGGAGCGCGGTTGGCTAGCAACGACGCTGCGCGTTCAGCAGCTGATGCAGTGCATCATCCAAGCGCGCTGGCTCGACGATCCCGTCGTCATGACGCTACCGAACGTCGAGTCTTACAATGCATCCGTTTTCAAGCAGATAAAAACAGAGTAAGTCTACGGGTTCTACGGGCATGCCGCTTAGCTTTCACTCGCCTCTTTCCCTTCAGGCTTCCATTCCTCACACTGCCCGCGTTGAAAGAAAAGTGCCACCGACAGTACGAGTGTCTTGCCGGGCCATTGCGGCAAGAGTTTGAGGAGCCCGAAATCGAGCAGATACACAAGGTGCTCAGCGGTTTGCCGTCCCTGAACGTGCAGATCACGATCCGGGGGCCGTGGGGAGAAGAAACGGACGCGCAGCGCGCAGTGCCACAGCCTTCTTCGCGCGACCAGTGGCTTGAAGTGTACGCCAAACAGGAGTACGTGGTGTTTGTACAGCTCACCCGGTTGGGGCCACTCGATTCGCTTAGCATCCACTGTCCCAAGTTCCCCAAAGGGAAGGACGAAGCGTGGTTCCTTACGTTGGGACATCAGGACGAAGGGGAAGTGATCGCACTCAAGCGCTGCGTTTACCGGAACAATCGCAGCACGCATCAGTTGTGCTTCTACGCACCAACCAATCCAGGTACCCGGGGTCAGGCGGAACCGGCGAGGTCCAAGAGTCTTTTCGTTGATTCCCTTATTTTTGTTCCAGGACGCCGCATTTACACGCTGTACCTATTATCTGACGGGTACTTGGGACTGGATCAGCAGTACAATATACAGCTTGAGATTGTGCAGCCTCCCGAGGGAACTGTGTCTTTCCTTGAGGATGACGCGGGCTTTTGGGCAGCGGAACCGACCGATACCGATGATGAGGGTGCGTGCGCCGCGGGGGGGTTTGATAGCTAATGGTGTTCCGAGGCGACGGTTTATAAATTATTTTCATACAGCAACAGTAAAAATATGTTATTTATTTGAAATCTTTTCTCGCCGGCCGCTATCGCATAATTCTCCATCATCGTACCGATTCCGCGGTACGGTGCACCGATTGCACGTCGACGGCTGGCCTTACCGATACTGTACGCTTACCAGAGTCTTCGTGTTACCGGCAAGCTTGAGGTAAATGTTCGCGCACGCTGATCAAGTGCCACAAACAGCTGGTAGGCTAATCTCATCTCGTGTCGCTACTTTATGGTTCCGGGGGGTTTCCGCTGTCTAAAATCTAAAAGTCTTTACACTGCACAGCGGCTTCGAAGCCCCCGTCCTTGTGGATGGTTTGCGGGCCGACGTTCGGTCCCATCCATCCACGAGTACAATATGTACTACTGTCCGCGCGACAGTCACTCGGTTCCGGTTCCGGTCCCGGAAGAGAAACTTCGCGCGCCCTCGTGTTGAGCATGAGCGGGTAACGTAAGGGGGAGGTACTCAGTTGGAATCAACATCTGGTGCGGAACAAACACCCACAGCGCGAAACGGTGCGGTGTCACTAGGTGTACGACGACGGTGTGTTGATGAGGTGGATGCTTTTAAACTAAAGAGGACACTCCGGGGCTGTGCCACACTGGAAACGGTGGGTCGAGAATACTTTCACAATGCCGTCACCTCCGAGTCGCACAACGATTCGATGATGCGCTTCACTTCCTCGGGGTCCTCCTCCTGCTCCTCGGTTCCTTCGAACGTCCCGAGCTTCTCGCCAACGCGTACCCGCTGGCCGGGGAATAAATTAAATCTGGGGAATAGAAAGCGATGAGAAACGGTTTGCGATCGTCGTGTGCCCTGTGTGTGCCATACTTAAACTCTTTGGGTGCCTCAAAAATAAGCACAATCGTGCTGCCCATCCGGAACTGGCCAACGAGCTCTCCTTTGCCAAGAAACTGATCCTTCGGTAGCTCCAGCTCGTCGTAGGCTGCCCCTTTTTTCTTCTTCTTGTGACTGCCGCACGCCAACCCGACCCATTGGTTCGTTTTCAGCTTTTCGTCCATGAAAATCTCAACCGAGCCAACGTTTGTCGCTCCTGGAAGATCGAGGGGAGGAAAGAACAAGAAGAGAGGAACGGTTCAGCACAGGAGGAGTGTATCGCTAACCCGTCACCCGGATCTGCCCTATTCCCAGGGCCCGTTATCAGTCCGTTCATTCATCGTGCGTACCGATCGCGCGATCGAACGATCGTACTCGATGCCTGGATGGCTGTCTGCAACAGGCCGCTTGATAATGATTACGGCATCACACCGGGTGTCTGGCTTCTTATCAACGCAACGTTTGAACCCCCGGGGGCACATCAGAAACGAACCCAAAATCTCGCAATTAGCTTACCGACGGCCGTGTAGCTGAAGAATCCGTGCTTCCACTTGCCGATGTAGACCGCCCGCTCGTTCAAACAGAACAGCCCCGGCATCCAACCGGCAATCTTCGGGCTCACGGATAGTAGCTCTCCCGCAAAGTGCCTCCGAAGTTCCGGTTTCCACACGGTGGGCGAATGGAAGCGATGATAATCACCGGGCGCTAGGTAGATGACGCACTGGTACAGCACACTGTCGGGCGAGGGCTTCTTTTTCACCTTCTCCACCATCTCCGGGGCATCCTTTTTACACCACGTCGGGGGTCCCAGGAAGGCTTCCAAACTGTACGACACACCTTTGACCTGCGAGAGAGCGCACGGCGGTTAGGGTTGGGGCGTGATCTGCGGTCCGGTCGGTGGTGTCCGCCTCGCTGTACTCACTTGCTCGATCTGACTTGAGTTGGCCGCTCCAAAGTGTAGTATCCGTCCATCGCAGGGCGACACCATGCAGGTGTTGGAATCGATGGGACGTGCATCTTCCCGGAGCGGACGAGTGAAAAATTCACCCAAACTACGATACTCTCTAACGGGGTTAAACATTGAGCCAGAAACATAAAATGATTAGAACGATTTGACAAACGCAGGGGGTCTTAAAGAGAAGCATTAGGAACTTGCACTTAACAACAACGCTTCATCGGGAAGTCCCGATGCCGTTTGAAAGTCTTGGACACACACAAAATCACCAGCAGCCCAAATGAGACAGCAAGCAGTTAGGGGAGAGGCAAGGCAAGGCCATTGAAGCACGGAACAACAAACACCACCGAAAAACAGATCGCGTAGAACAGAAAGGAGTGCTCCGAAGGGGGCTTGTGAATCAAACAATCGTAACACATTACCTTTCGCAACGACGGCAAGTTTCGCTAGAAAACATTAATATCGGTCGGATCGGACCAGAAAAGAGACCTCGCGGTGGGGCATAACAAACTAGTAATGGGAACTGGAAGAAGGAAACTTACTTGTAATCTGCTGTGGCCGCCTCCTCCATCTTCACTCCGAAGGTGTGCGAGTAAAGACCGTACAGGACGGGACGGGCTGGCTTGGGTACTTTGCGATCGGCCATCCAGCCCCACGCCCGGCTCATGACGCGCAGCGGCAGCGAGCAGTACACTTTTGCCTGCCAGGAAGGAAGGGAGACGGAAGGACATTAGAGCACCGCGTCGAGGCCCCGAGCGATCGCGACCGTACGTACCTGCCATTTGGCGGCCGTTCGCGGGAGGCCCTTCTTATCGAGTTCACGATTGTGAAGGTGCCACTTGGCTGCCACCACCATACAGATACTGATTGGTGTCCAGCGTAGGAACACACCGCGCCACGTTAGCCAGCCGCCCGCTGCTAGTAACCACCAATCCAAAACCGATAATATAGTCCAGCCGGCGCCGGCCTTCCAACTCCACTTTCTGCGGACTTTGCTACGAGATTTACCTGATGCCGTCTGCTGATGGTGGTGCTGATGGCTGGAGGTGCTTTGGTGCTGCTGCTGCTGCTGCTGATGTCGGCTACCATAGATCGTGCGCTGCACAATAGTCCATCGTGTAGTCCACTGTTTGGGGTTCGGATTCAAGTTGACCGCCTTCGCGAACCTGGGGATCGAGAAAAGGAACGGAAAAAAGGCGAAACCCGTCAGCTTCAGCTGGCCGATCATCACGGCGCCGGTTCTCCCGATCGCGACTGATTTGAATTTGGCGACCCACCAGACCCGGATGGTGGTCTGTGAGACTCACTAAAGTGGTCGTTCTGTTTCAATCATACGCCACATCGCGCCACCGTCGTCGCTTGCGGATCTCAATTGGTTAATTTAATAGCAACGCACTACCAAACACACCGGACCAAGGGCAGCGCTTAGGAGCACACCACTACGGAACTGGCGGAATCGCGAAACTCTAATCAAACGCACAGACGTCCATTGTGCGAGCTGTGTCCCTGGTGACTGATGGGAGGGAAAAGGTCGTCCGCGTTCCAGAACCTGGCGGTGGGCGAACCAAAATAGAAGCACAGAAAAGCGGCACGCACCGTGGTAAATCCAAGCACAACGTGTCACGTGTTTCGCCCTTCGTCTGGAGAAACACGTGCTGGGCGCTGGTTCCACGAGGTCGGCACAACGGACACTCGACACGCGTGGAACCAAACCTCGGCCCAGCTGGCGCTCTAACGGTGTCTATTGATTTTTGGGCCCACTCACGGGTCCGCTGTCGTCACCGTTGCCGTTACTAGCGCGCGTCAACTTTATCGCTGGTGGGGGCCGAAAAGAAAGACCGATATCGTGGAGAGAAGATTAAACACGTCGCAGGAAGTTTGATAAGAAACCTGTGACAGTGAGACTGCATTAAACCTTTGGCACGGAGAAGGGCAACTCTTAAAAGGACACATTGTAAATCACCGCTTTTCGCAAAGAAGAACCTTTTTACCTTCACAACACCACGCACACGATCTATGGCTTCTTCGCCGTCCGTCGTACTCTGCAGGTGGCACCTCTACTTTGGCCGGATCCACCGGGCTAGACAACCGTCTCGCACGAGCGCTATCGGGCAACTGTTTTCCAAGCGAGTTGGAAAATGCTTAATTTTAGCCCCACAGCTTATCGAGGCTGCAATAAGGTTGATGTGATTACACGGCACATCGGTGACTAATTTGTACCGAACGGGGATCCCTTGGGAATCGATATCGAAAAGAGACATTCCGAACAGTTTATCCATTTGGTCAATACCTCCCACGCTTTAACATGTTGCGGGAACTTGTGTTTGAAGGGAACTTCATTATGTGCCGAAAAAATGAAATAATTCACGACGCCTATCAGCAGCGGGGCGGATGACTAGCCTGGGGCGGAAGCATCGTATTTTATGAGTATTAAAGATAACAAATCGAACTCGTCGAACACAGCATGATTTCGGGAAGACAAGAGCGTAAACCGAATCGTAAGACGAAATCAAACTGATAGCGAACGGCGCGGCGCATAGATTAGCCTTGCTCGGAAAACAGTTTTACGACCCCACGCGGCGCACTATCGGGAAGTTAGTTAGATAATTTATCGGCAGATTAATATTGCTTCAGGTTTGCCAATAACACGATCGCTCGTTTGCCTGGGTTACCTGGGTAATAACTTTCGAAATTGAAACAAATGCGGATCGTTCGATCGAATCCATGCTCGAAGCGAACGAACGGCGGCGTATGCGTTGGAGGCATGTCCAAATGCTGTTCAACATAATAACGCGAGGGCATAGACCCGCGAGCGCAACATAAGCGTCCACGCGACGTGAATGAGAAAGTGATTAGAGAGCCGATAGAAGCATAGTTCGTTCCTCTTCCCTCGCTTATGCTTTCAGCGATCGACAAACGCACGATCGCGACGACGAAGAAGGCAGCATAACAACAGCGAACTTGTGTTTCCTTTGTTCTTTATTCGGATCACCACGATCGCGACGATCGTCGATTATGTTAATTCACTAGATTGAGAAATAAACAGACTGAAAACGGCCTTCAACTTACAATCGATTTTTCGGCATCAAGTACACAGCCATTGCGAAGGTTACTGGGCCCAGTCGGCGATCGAAGAATTCGGGTTAAGAATGTGCCTCTGCAAGGGGCCCTTTGCACCGCCACTTTCGATTGTCCACCGATTACGCACTGTTTAGTGCCACTTATGCTTGTTGACTGTATTAAAAGGAGGTGCTCCTTACAACGGGGGCCACCACGAAGTAACCGCCCTGGACACAGATCGACGAATGCTCCGGTAATTTCTGAAAGATCGCTCCCCTGTTCCACTGAACGGACGAAAGTAATCTGGCTGATAGAAAGCACATGCGATCATTAGGAGCATCACAAAACACACAAATCACGAACTGGAATCGAAAACAAATCTACGAATTACGACTTGACGTTTGGTTGCAGGGTTGTGCAGAGATGCGGGTCGAGTGCAGGGTTGTTAGCTGCGTACTACACAGAGTGTTTGGCTGAGTGCTTTCCGCAAAGATTTTTGTTTATGTTTGAAATTCTACTCAAAATATAACTCTTTCTGCTCATGCAGAATTCTGTTTTGAACGTCTTTCCGGTCTCTTAACCACGCTTTCGTACTTTCTGCGCTACTACCATAAAGAATCCTTTTAATTTGCTTATTGACAGTTTATTACACCAAGACAAAACTTTACAATGATTCCGTTCAGTTTTGAGTAAGGCATTGGGGGTCCGTGGCAAGAAATGCACAAGGCAATTCCAATTCCAAGAGAAATGAAGCGATACTAAAAAGCAGCCCAGGCGCGCGAAGTGCATCACATTTGAATATCGGAGACAATAAAATGTAATCTACCGGAAGCAGCGACGATGCGCTCACTCGACCATAGCAAATGCATTCATTCGATCGCAGTACGACAGAAAGTGGTTCTAATTTTAGGTCATTTCCATGCACTTTTACTTCCATTTTGTTTCGTTTGCCACCTACCGATTCATCGAGCCCTCTGTGCTACGCTGAAGATTTATAATTAATGTCCATTACAACATTTGCTGCAGTCACAGTGCAAGGCCGCTCTGCCGTTGTAAAATCGTAACCCTCCCCGTTGGACCCTTCGTAATTTCGCGCTCAGCATCGCTGCCCGCAGCATCTCGCGAGAATTCATTGTAGCGCCAAAAGCCTCGGGCTAACGGGCTGTTTTTGCAGCGCCTAACGAGAGACGGTCCGAAGGCTTCGCGCGGTCGGTTTGGTACACGTGTTGGGCAAAGCACCGCCGCGCTTCGACACACTTATCTGTGGTCCGCGATCAGTGCGCCCCGATCGTGTTTTGCGCCTACTGTTCAAATAGGAAACTCCATCTGCAGAGCGGCTCGAGTTCGAAGCTCAGTTTCGATTGCGCCATCAAACGGTTCACACGTGGCTCCGGTTCGCTGTTCGCGAGATTGGCTGTCGGCGCACCGAATTGTGTCACACGTTGTGAATAGAATATGCCTTAAACAATCGCACGAGTGTCGTTTTTACTAAACGATTGAGTTGACGGATTGCAGGTTAATTAAAAGTAAGCTCGAGTGCATCGTTTTGATCGGTGAAGTGTAGTGGATTTTGAATCTCGGATACGCGTGGATAATCGCCTCCGGGCAATGTGTACCGCGGGGCCTCTTTCCGACTTTCTGAACTTGATTATTGCCACGGTCATTTCATTTACCGTGTTTGATGAGCTCGGCACTCGGCACTCGTGACACGACTCCTACGTAAATAAAGTCGCGGTTTTTATGCCGCGGCGCACGCAAAACCTGTCCTACGTCCATTGCGTGTAAGATTTGTGTTGTGCAACCCATTTCTTCACCCGTCGGTTGATTACATTTTTTGTGAAGTGTGCTCTTACTTATTCACTTCTTTACTGCCGAACGGCTTTCTCGTCTTAGAAACCGCAACGACGAGCGAAAGCGCCAGTGGAAACAGGTTTGGCTTTAGTGAGATAAATTGCGCTCGCGGCCACAGTTTGTAACCCGCGAGCTGTTGCATTTTTGGCTCCAAAAATACGTTGGCGGAAGTGATGAATTTGCGTCTTCCAATCCCATCCGAATTAGGAATCACCCTTTCCTGACGCTCGTTCGAATCGGTTCCAGTTGAAAGCTTTTTTTGTGGCTGGTTTTGCGACGTTAGTTGTGTTGTTGATTGTTGTTGGTTTTAACGATCACAACCGCGAGGAGCTTTTGCGTGACTTTTTTTATGAGGCACCACGAGCAGCCCCATTGTTAGAAGCCCGCTTCAAAACCGATAGAGGCTGCCTATTCATCGTCCAAGGACTGATGTGGCAGAGGGATCGCTGAAGGCACCAGCATCAATGGGTTTTTTTTTCGATAATCGTGTGCCATTTAACAGGATTCGCTATGTGGGTATAACGGACGCTCACAATAACCTGTCTTGCCGTGGAAGCGAAGGAGAGAGATGTGGCCGGAGAGTGAAGGATGAATTAACATAAACGAGTTATTTCTTTTATAATTTAAAACATACTTGGCCACCGGCACATATGCGTAGCGGGACATCAATCTATCAACGATCGTGGCTGAGCGAATAATCGACACGCATTTTGCGCATCGTGGGAGGGGATTTGGGTCCCATTGTTGTTGCCTTGATTACCACGAGAAGATGATTCGCCCCGGCCTTATCTATGGGTTTATCGAGGCGTGAGCCATTCTCGTCCCACTCGATCACTTTCGCGGTTCGTTCGCGCTTTTCACGATCGTAGATACGGAAGTCACATTGTGGCTGACGATGAAAACTGGCCCCAGCAAGCCTTCCGTCATTCGATCGTGACATTTTACAATTCAGATATATTAACCGATAGAACTAATGATCCAGCGAATGAATCGTTAGAAGCCGTAGCTGAGTGGCGATCGCGCTGAGAGCTCATTAGAATTACGGTTGCAGGTTCTAAACGATCGCTTAATACACTCCGTTTGAGCGATGATCATGGCGACGAGTAGAAAAGTTACCGGTGTTGTCGTCAACCGGGCACTCGGAATGTACGATCATGTTTTGAGCCGGTTACGGTTGGGGTAAACAAAACCTTGAGAGGAGAATTCACGCTCCAGGCAAAGGTAGCCGATGGGGTTCCCTTCAGCACGTGAGTAATGCGGTTCGGCTCATAGTGAAAAGTCCATATTTTTTGCATTCCCCTTCGCAGTGATCGACTGTGGCCGCAAAGTGCAACTATTTTGCAGCGATGATTTATTTTACCACCCAAATGACCTCTACTTTCGCGACGTCAATAGTAACGCTCCGTGTCACCAGCGTGCATAAGTTGGAATACCCGCGCTGTGCCACAACACAGCATTATTCTATCGTTTGGCCAGCAAACCTTCACGCAAAATTAGTTACACAATCCGATCTCTACCATGGTCCCAATCGGAGCCAGCCCATGCGCGCTCTGTCATTATCTATTTTCATTCAACGGCCTAAAGGGTCAGGGTCAGTCAGTTGTGGTCATTTTCGAAAGTGCGCGACCTTACGCGACATGGCACGAATCAAGTACCATCAAAAGCTGCATCCCTTCTTTGGGGCCGGACGAAAATAGGAGCGACGAACCTTCAACACATGGCCATTCCAAACACCTTCGCTGTGCTTAAATCAATTCCTGTCACGTAAACACTTTGCCACGAAGCCAATTGTTTAGTGTACGAAGACCGCGGTTCGTTTGAAGATCGCATGGCGGCGAGTAACTCAGGGATGTTCCCGGCTCCAGATGTCACCACAAAATACAGTCAGTAATCGGAACGGAACTGCTGAACGTAGTAAAATACTATTACGTCCTGGTCAATCATGGCCGGTGGGCCACGGACGTTGGCCTCCACACTATCAGGCAACCCTTAGGGATGACCTTTTGATGCGTGCGCCTCTTCTCTTTCCAACTATTATGGCGCACCAAACGAGAGGCTTTGAGGGCGACAGACCCGAGGACAGGATGCATACGACGCTGTAATAACCCTGGAGCTTATCTGGTCGGCGGGTTCTTAGAAGATCACATCGAACTACGGTAGCCAGTATCAACTGCTGGTAGCTGAAGAAGTGTACCCTGACAAACTGATCAGTTGCTGATCGATCGGAAATACTCAACTGGCCACGGTTTTTCTCACCAGCTACCTGGCAATAGCACACCATGGGGTAAGTTCATTATCTTCTCCGATCGAGTATTATCGAAAAGTTACGACGCTGGCCACTTTAACTTCAGCAAAACGGCGTACACCATAAACAACGGAACGGGAAATGGAACGAACGAAGCGGAGAGTAAGCCATCACGCGCGGCAACGGAAGCCCCCAAAGTGAGCACCTTTCGTCGGATCCTGCCCCAAATATTGGCCAGTACGGCGAAAAACTTTCTTCTCCTCGATCTGGGCATGGCGGTGGCGTTTCCCACCATCGTCATACCGGCGCTGCGGGGCATCAAAAACCGAGCCCCGGACGAGTTCCTGCACTTTTCGCCCCAGCAAGCGTCGTGGTTTGGTAAGCTCCCATTCGCGCCCAGAATTGGGTCCGGTTCCGCCTCTCAATCGGCGCATGGTTTTTGCTCGGCTCTAGGAAGCATTGCCTACATATGCCAACCGGTCGGAAGCGTGCTGTCCGGGATCATCCTCGAGCCGCTCGGACGGAAGCGGTCCATGATTCTCGTCAACATTCCGCACATTGTCGGCTGGTTTATGCTGCACTATGCCGGTTCCCTGGAAGAGATGTACACCGCGGCCATTCTGCTCGGACTGGGCGTTGGCTTTATGGAAGCGCCGATCGTGACGTATGTTGGAGAAATTTGGTAAGTAAAGCATTTCGACCCGAGTTTGGCGAGTACTACGGATTTCTACGGCCTTGCAGTCAGCCATCGATACGCGGCATTCTAACATCGTGTGCCGGTGTGGCGGTGATGCTGGGATTCTTCACCGTGTACCTGCTGGGAACGGTGACCACGTGGCGCACGACGGCAGCCATTTGTGCTTCGATTCCGATCGCAACGATGGTAGCGATCTGTTTCGTCCCGGAGACGCCCATGTGGCTTCTGTCCAAGGACCGCGCAGATGATGCGCAGAAATCGCTCCAATGGCTCCGCGGTTGGGTCTCACCGAAAGCGGTCGAACAGGAGTTCCAGGAGATGAAGCGGTACAGTTTGAACGCCGCGAAATGTGCCGCCTGCCAGAAGGCTGATGTGGCCACCACCTGCCAGCATCCGCGGCTGACCGAGTGGATGAAGCTAAAGGAGCTGATGCGCAAGCGCAATCTGCGACCGTTCGTCCTTGTGATGCTGTTCTTCGTGTTTGGCCAACTGAGCGGATTAACCGGTATGCGACCGTATTTGGTACAGATTTTCCAAGCATACGGTGTACCGTTGGATGCAAACTGGGCCACAGTTTCGACGGGGCTGCTGGGACTGATGGCCAACATCGTGTGCATGGTGAGCATCAAGTTCGTAGGAAAACGGAGACTTGCCATTACTTCGATGACCGTGACGGCGCTGTCGTGTCTCTGCCTGGCAATCTATGCCTTCAACGCACTTCCGGCCGGCTGGACATCGTTTGACGTGCACACCGACACGAGCCACGTGTCCAGTAAGGGCTACATTCCGATGGTGTTGTTTTTCATGCTGGCGTTCTTTACGAGCGTCGGTGTTCTGCCCGTTCCCTGGATTCTGCTCAGCGAGGTGTTCCCGTTCAGGTACGTTTCTCTAAAGGAATTCGCGAAAAGCACGTTCAATGAATCATTTCGCAGGAATCGAAGCCTTGCCTGCGGGATCACCGCGGCCCTCCATTACGTGATGTCGTTCGTGACGACCAAGACATACTTCAATCTGGAGAGTGCCCTATCGCTTCCGGGAGTGATACTGTTCTACGGAGTGATGGGACTGATCGGTCTTTGCTTCGTGTACTTCTTCCTGCCGGAGACGGAGAAACGCACCCTGGAAGATATCGAGCTGTACTTCTCCGACAACAAGCGCAAGCTGACGGACATCTACATTCCCCGGCGGCAGAAGGTGGACGTGGAACAACGGGTGGCGGTTGTGTCGACCTTAGCGGCGAAGGAAAAGGAGAAGCAAGGCATCGACAATACCGCCTTCACCGAGAGCGATAAGTAATCGCAATTGATGGTACTCACTATACTCGTGATTGTTGGGAATCGTCTTCGACAGCAGAAGGATTTCAATCTCAATGTTTATATTTACGTATACACGCCATACACAGGAATAAAAGAGAACAAATACAGACTATTGTTTATCAGTCGCTCGGAGAGATATTCTGGGCGGCACAGATTAGCGTGTCGTGGATGTCCTTTGCGTAGCCGATCTGAAGCTTCACCACCTCCAGATACTGGTTGTACGTTAGGGCGCTGGTATCAGGTGGCGGTTGCTGGCTGGTGGCCACCGGAATCGGAAGATACTGCTGCGACGAGGAACACTGTTGCATGCAGAGTTTCGCGGTTTTCTACAAACGATAGGGCATTGTTTGAAATGCTGAGTCAAGACCGCGGGCGTCACTGACTTACCAGATTGAGCTCGATTTGATCGCAAATGGAGTAGAACTCTTCTAAATGCTTATCAAACCGCGGGGTTGCGTTGTTATGGTCCACCGTTTTTCTGGGGAGTACCGAGGGAAAGTGTAAAGTTAGGAAGGAAGGAATGATGCTAATAAGTTCGGCCACTTACGATCCTGCGTCGGTTAGGTTGTTCTGTTGAATCAGCTGGGCGGCCGTTTTGATGGTGGTCGATAGAGCGTCGCGCAGCGGACCAACCAACCCCTTCACTTTCGATATGTTGTCGACTTTCTCCGTCTGTTGGGCTTGCTGCTGTGCCGTTTGGCTGTGTTGCTGCTGCTGTTGCTGTTGCACTTGCTGCTGCTGCTGGACGTGTTGTTGCTGCTGAACTTGCTGTTGCTGCTGTTGCATCTGCGGAGACTGTAAAGCGATTGTACTGTAGGATGTTAACGCCGACAAGCCGTTCTTGTTTTACCATGCCTTGCGGAACGCCAACACCTCCGGGACCGGCCATTCCCACGCCACCGACAATACCAGGACCACCAGGAACGCCAACGCCCTGCTGTTGCATCATCATATTCATTTGGTTCATCATTTTGTATCGGTTTTCGATAACTTTCCTAGGTAAAATTTAAATCCAATGGACGAAGAAGCACGATTTACGAATAACAAACACAGGATCGAAGCATTTGTAAACAAACAAATGTCAAACCAATTTCATCAACTGGCTGCGTTCGCAAAGTCACGGTGAGAAGGCTGCGTTCTCTTTCAACAGTTTTAAATGTACATTGCATTTGATTCGTTACAGTTACAGGCGGATCTCGTTTGTAGACGACAGTCTTTTTTCCTTAAATTTGCAGACGCACAGGAGAGTGGCCATATCATTCGTATGCTATTATATGTTATTGGTAATAATGTTTTTAAAAGGTTGAGAAAATTGAGAAAAAAGACGAATGTAATGACTGCTAAACAATTTATTCAGAAGCCATTAAAGGTTTTGGAAGTAACCAAGTGTAATATACCAGAGCAACGAATAGCACATGGTCGTAACCATTTTACTGTTTACGATTTTCGTTGTGGTACTGAAGGACGGTGCTTTGAAATTTACATATTTCGATTCTATGCTAATGTCGCTTCTATGCGGTGGCCACTGTCATGAATAGAATTACGCTTATTATTCTAATTGCGCGAAAGCTTTCAGGTTAAACTCTCCTTTTGTTCATCAAGTCAAAAGAGATAGAGCAATAGATAGAACAGAAAAGGAGGGAGCGGAAAAGAACACGAGAAAAAGGAGAAACATAACAGTGTATTGAGAAAACAGCGGCCAGCAGAAGCATTTGTGGTTGTATTATTCTAACAAAGGTAAATTTTGCTATTTACTGACATAGCGTTGAAAAAATTTGGCGGAGAATCCGCGGCCAGTCCACTTACCGAACCCGATAAGTGAAGAAGCAACAGATGAATTGTTTGAATATTAACAAACCGCACTCAGTCGACACAACTTGATGGCCATTGTTAGAAAATACACACGCATCAAGACGTGCCCATCTTGTGCGGAAGACGCCTTTTGCCTGGGAGCTCATCTCTCCTACGGGAAACCGATACTCAGTTCCGGTGACATGTTTCCAATGCCAACGGGAGCGCATCGGTAAAATTGGGTCAATGTAACGTGTGTGCTTTGCAAACAGGACCTCATCTGGGCACAGCTTTCCGTGCTGCGTGGCGCCCTTGTGGTCCGTGCCCGATTATTGTTGTTGGTTCTTCCCGGCCACCTGAGTCCCGCCGACCGAATCGCTGGCCTGCTCTCTGTAGGTGCCCCATATCCTTTTTCGCTCTCACAGGACTACGCCGTACGCAGCCAGCCTGGTCGCCATTGTATCATATAGTAGGCCTACTATTCTCACCTGCTGTGTGCCTTCCCAGCGTGAAAGCGCTCGCGACCTTGATCCCGGCACCCGGCACGGCGTCCTACATCAACCCCGTTTCCCTCGCCCTAGGCTCACCACCACCTTCCGACCACGAGGCCACGGACATGACAGCAGTGCCGATCTCGTCCTCGGCAACGGTTTACGCTCTGGCTTGCTTCGGCGATAGCGTGGGGCTTCGGCATCCCCGGTTAGGGGGAAATATTGTTACGAAAAAAGGAAATGTAGATTTAGATCGGCCTGTTTTGAGGCGCGAGCGTTGTTGCTCTCTTTTATTGTGCACACATCCCGCAGCTGCTGATCTGCCTTGCCTGCGAATCTAATTTCTCTTCTCGCCTCTAACACATTGCTCTCCGACGGCACGGTACGGCTTAACCGTATTTTAAAGGCAGCTCAGATGGACGACCTTATACAACTACCACTTCCGGTCGTTTGGAGCGATTTGGAAAAAAAGAACGTTACAAATCAATCGTGGTTCGTACGGTCGTTATGATGGCTATAAAGCGCGTTTTTATTCTGTGGAAACGAATGGAAACCGGCGGGAAAATGGTATATAAATTAATTTAATTCTTAATTCAAGCAAGAAGCGTCCCGACTAAATTCACATTCCGACAACGATGGAAAAATTTCATTAGTGTGGTATGAAAATGGGTAAGAAGGACGAAATGACTCGGACATTGCGTGTGAAGGGAAGACAAAGCTTTATGGACTTTGGCACGATATACACACCCAAAACTATGAAGGTTTGTAACCTGAATACTCGCAGACAGAATATTAACCAACACACTACTGATGGATGATTTAAAGAGTTGAATCAGCAATTCCACGAACATAGAGTTCGGCATGATTCTGGTTCGACCTGGGCTGAGCAATCTAAAACAAGGTTTCAGTCATTGACCGGAATACTTGGAACACTTTGGTTTCAATCGTCTAATGTTTGTCGGCAGTTTCACAGATTCCGTGAAGCGGTAGGAAAACCATACGAAAACCCTTCGCATCGCCAGTCTCACATTGACGTCATCCGGCGGAATCCTTCGGGAGACGGATATCCTCTTGTTCGGGTATCGATTTCACTTTTTCGTCTCTAAGCCTTGCGTTTCGCCCAAAATTTTCGTCAACGGCGAAGTAGTGGTGATTGTTCGGGAAATCGGGCTTCTCACCTTACATCAATCATGCCAATTGACATGATTTCGCATGATTTATGTAGATTTGCCATGTACGTGGCACGTGGCAGCGAAGCTCCCAGCATCGGAGCGGATCATTCGTTGTCTGGGATGTGGTTATGGAGTCATTAAATAAAATTGGCGCAAGATTGACCATCGAAATTTGCTGCGTAGGCAAATCGAATATCGGATTCATATTTAACCATGCTTCAGTCGGTCGGTGTGTTACCGTCGATTACCAAAGTTCGAATGAAATTCGGTAGCAGCAAAGTAGTTTGTAATAAATTTTTCAAATGATTACTTCGCTTGAAAGCCGCTTGAAAGAACCGTGAACGTAAAATGCGGAAAACTGTTGCTTACTCCCCGAAGGCGGACCAGGCCGGACGGGTTCGCGTCCCAGCCCGCAACGACGGAAATGATTTCTCCGCACTTTCAAAGGACATTGGCTCTTGACTCTCGCCTGGCGCTCTCTCTCTCTCTTGTGTCGCTGCAGGGCCCGCTCTCTTTCTATGTTGGCCGTTTCGGGCCGAAGCCTTAAAACATTCCGAGCTCGAGGAAATTCTATTTTCGTCCTCGTAGTGTCGCAACATCGCAGAGCCGCCGCGTGGTGGTGCCATAGAATAGAACCTGCTTTTCTGGCGCGGCGACAACCGAAGCCGAGCGAATAACCTGTGAAGTGGGTTTCCGCCTCTGCGCTCGGGAACACGACCGGATCTGCGTGTGGCTTGTGGGCTCAACAATAGCAGCAACAGGCGAAGCAACAGTTAGTAAGGCCCGAACCGCTCGGCCAAGGCTTCGCCATCCCGTCGGCCTACCGCTCGATGAAATGTGTTGAGATTGAGCAAATGAGCAGCTGCTTCTGCTGCTCGCAGATAACTCGTAAATGACCAGGACCAAACCCAAGGACGTTCCCAAGGCGTTTGGGCACACTGGATGCAAATAGTGCGCCGCTCTGGATAGGGTTGCGCTAACCGTTCCGTCTACCTTCGAGATATGGCCCAAATTCAACAATGATTTTAAAGACTTGCTCATGCTAACCGAAACCCCAATAGAACTAGGAAAAGGGTCCGTAACGAAAACTTATCACGAATTGGGTTCACACCCAGAGTCCAGAAAGTTTTTCAAATTCAAACTCCGCGCCGGACTCAAGCCGGGCCTAATATGTTAATTTGGAGTCATTGCGGTGCATGTCCCCATAGTTCGGGATGCGACCTGTGCTACACGGCAGGGCGAACAGAATCAGCATAACGGTCGATTCTTCGGTTAGAGTGTAGCATAAAACATAAATATGTAATGTAGGCCCGTGGCAAAAGGAGGACCACGATCGGGGAGGGCGTATGAGCGAACATCGAGAGCACGATTGTGAGAGAGAGCCGAACGAGATCGAACGGGCGCCCCGAAGCCCGAAACCCGAATCCCGAGAACGGAGTGCGAGTCCTTTTTGGTGGAAAGTGAAAATTTTCCTCTTCCAGTCGTAAGTCATCCTTCGAGCGCACCACCACTGCGTGGTGTGTAGCACCCGTTCATCCTCTGGCAGGTGGCCGCATGGCTGTTGTAGCAAGGATTATTTGAATTTGTCCCTGTTCCGGTTGTTGGTTGGTCGAGTGTCCCAGTAACATTTAAAGTGCGTGCGACGCGTGGTGAGCCTTTTTCCCGGGAACGCAAGTTCGTTAAATCCTTTCCCGTTTCAATCCCCCCTCGCAGTTCTGGCGTGCGTCAGTTAAGTGCTTGAGTGTTGGTGCGAGTTCCATTGTGTACGGGGCCACGATGTTCCAACCATTGTCGATTAAGATGCTACACATGGCCGTGAAGTGTGTCTGAGGGTCGAAGAGCAGGTGTCACGTTCGAAGCGCTCCGAAGGGTAAAGTAGCTCTGCAAGTATCCACTACCTCTACGTCACTTGTTATGAAGCTGCAGCGGCCTCGGGCACAGGTTCCGATTCTTTAATTTCCCACGGGAAACGATAATTGTACCGGGCGTGCTGTCACATGACGCCGCAAACCACCTGTCGATCGTAATTAGAAGCTTCTGATTTCATACTTATTTCGCCCGTCAGCTCCACCAAGAAGTCTCGAGGCTCGGGATGGTAGAAACGGGCGTCGCCCACGCTCATCCCGGAGCCTCGGAGCTCGGGCGGGCTATCAAACGAACGGAGAATAATCGTCGTCCCAACTGTTGCTCGTTGTTTTTGAAGTAGTAATTATCACTCCATCCACTGCCAGGGCTGGTTCTGTGCCGGGCGAGTGAAACTTGGAGTGCTTGAGGCGTGCGGCCAAATCTCAATTTCAATCCCCCGGCCAAACGCCACGGCCGCTGGGCGTATCGTGTTACGGCGCGTGTGGGAAATCAAACAGCGCGGACAGGCAGGCAGAAAGTGAGCCCCATTTAGAGAGCGTTTAGGTGGCGTTGAGTTTGGGGAAATAATTTGTCGTTCGAGAGTCGTTCAAAAGTCCCAGCTGAGGAAAGCATAAAAGACGACATTCCGGGCTTGATTGAAGGAAGGGGCAAGCCAACCAGGCGCAGCGCAGCTCGGTTATGAAGTAGGCGTTCAACGGTGAGTGGCCTACTTTTCCATACATTACAAGGCTCGCTACCAAGGGCAACCGTGCAAGAGCATCTCGAATTGTCCTTGGGTGACAAGTGGAACAGAGTAATCTTGCAGAAACACAGTGAGCTCATCAGCCATCGGTTGTGAAGGTATTTTTACAGTAAATGGCTTTATTAGTCAAAGTTTCAATCAGTCTCTTCAAAGGATTACCTACCCTTTGAGACGAACTACGGAACATCGTTAATAATGTGACGATCGAGAACCGAGCCATCAAGAAGGAGGCATAAGGAATTTAGACGATTCTGGTAAGAGTGAAAGTCTTAGCCCGAGAGAAGATTAGAAAATATGTTTGAAGAGTCGAGTGAAAGAGAAACAGAGAGAGTGAGAGAACGTCTAGGGACATGGTGCGTGATGTCAATGATTTGATTTACCAGCCATTAGTTTGGGGTATGGGTTTTATTTATAGCGTTCCGTGAACGTCAGAATTGGTCGGATGTGGCCAACCAACCATGGGAAGTTGTGGCGACCAATACCAATATTGAGTTTTCGCAGAGATTCAGCCTCAGATTTGTTTCTTCGGAACTGCGCCAAAATACGCCGTAAGCGCCAGGGCCCATCTGAAACCTG
This sequence comes from Anopheles bellator, assembly GCF_943735745.2. NCBI lineage: Eukaryota > Metazoa > Arthropoda > Insecta > Diptera > Culicidae > Anopheles > Anopheles bellator. Next base: position 711,648 of record NC_071286.1, on the reverse strand, counting down.
AGTCCACATCAAAGTCCTCCGGTAAGTCAATCGTTTGCCAGACAATGGACGGATTCTTAGCAGCAAGTGATTCCTTAAAAATTGGAAACCCACGAAAAAGTTCGGCCCCAGAAACGGCACCTGATGGGAATAAGATGAACTGGGTGATGAAACAAAACGAAGAGTGTCCTTCCGGTGGCCGAGGCATCAGAGCGAGGTGGGGCGCCAGATTCGATTAATTTTTCGTTCCATTGTGGCGGCGAAAAGTTTATTTTCAGTACACCCCAAAATGCGAGTTTAATTGAAATGTATCTTGCATTAAGCGGCCAGAGCGGCCTAGCCAACCGCTCGTCGCTATCCTTTGGCCATCCGTTTTCCGTGTGGGTTTAGGCCTGGTTTTTGGGGCAAACGGGGCGCTCCGGTTGAGCTACCGCCTTCCTGAAAATCGACATTTAACACAGTGCGATGCGGGGCGATGACGTCCACGACACTGTTTCGGGCGCCGTGGCAAGGGTTTAATGCTACTAAATAACGGTGGCCTCTTCCGCTCTCTTTCGGAAGTTTTCGGAAAATAGATACGATCTCGTTCGGGGCAAGCGGGGTAGGCAGGGAAGGAATTTACACTTTTTCCTCCGAATTGCTCCGCTGCGGCAGGTGATTGCTCGTTACCCCTGACGGGCTGGCCAGAGGTTAAAAATAACCACAACATTGTTAAGCTTTTGCCTGCAACTCAAGAAACGACGACGATGGCATTAAAAGGGGGGTCCAACGGGGTGTGTGTGCTGGCACAGGAAAAGGTTCAAACACGGCCAGAGACTTATCCCAAAAAGCTTACGACCTTTGGGGCGTCGTTTGGCGGTGGTTTGCCCTTTTTTTGTTAAAGCCAACACGAGCCAAAATAGTAAGAAGTTAGGCATTAAAATTTACTGTAAAATTCCACGTTAACAACTCTTCTCGAAAAGGCAAACCAAGGGCACCCTTGGTCCCGTTATGTTCTTTAATGGGCCAGAAATGGGCCAGAAAATGCGAACCATTTTATTTCGATAGTTTCGCACCCACCGCAAGAACAACAAATCCCTCCATTGCACGCTTTAAACGGCAATCGCCGGACTTGGCTTAAGCGGTGTGTTCGATACGACTGCATCTACCAGCACTCTGAACACGGCCATAAACCGCTTTAATGGATCCGTAAAAACAACGTCGTCCCCTCCTGAACGGCGACGTCGCCGAGGCAGCGCGCTGGACCGAGACACGAGCGCCCAACAATGCCGTCGAATGCCTGATTTAGGTGCGGCGGGAAAGCGATTCAGTCACCGGCCGTGGTTTCTGTGTGCGGGGGCTCGTTCTCCGGGGGTTGCCGTGTCATGCAATCGTCCTTCAGCGAGCATCGAGTTGAACCGACTCGTGGGAACCGAAGTGGCCCATCCTGCGAATGACCGTCATGGGGCCATGTCGCCTCGCTAGAGGGCTGGAGCAGGAATATTATTTTTATGCATACCAATAAAACGGAATATTTTATTAACAAGCCAGTGGAAAATCGTAAAGCCAGTGGAAAAAAGATAAGCTATTTTTGGTTATCGATTTTGTGCAAAACGATGCGACCGTTTGTTAGATAATTCGAGTTCCATTAAGTGAACTTAAAATCCGTGACAGGATCCGCACCTGTAATAATAATGTAATGTACCTCAGAAACCAAGCAAACGGACGAATGCATCCCGGATATTGCAACGATGAAGGATAAGAGTTCAACAACCAGCCCGTCAACCGTCGGGCATAATACTGTCTCACGATGGCGCTGATGGTTTCCGTGGCGAGGCGAGTTACCGGAATGCACCCTGGAGCAGAATGTAATGAAAGCACGATAATGCTCTTAGTGCATTGGCACCGTAAGCGATTCGAGTACATTGTCCTCCGGTACGGTAGAGCAGGCAAAGCTGATGCCGTTCCGCACGTTTTCTGTGGAATCAAGGAAAATGACAGTCCTTGTCCATGCTTTGCTATTGTTTGTTGACTGTTTCCTCGAGCAGCCCGGCCCGAGCCCGAGCCTCGAGAGATAGTTGGCAGTTCATTGAATCACGCTGGAGCCGCCGTCAACCATCCAAGTTGGGTTGGGTGGTAAATGTTTGTGCCACCGGCAACCGAGATGATCATCCGGTGTTTCGGAGCATAAGTTTAGCTGTTGAACCGGACATATCACTCCACTCCGCCGGCGACAGGTCGTTCTTTAAAAAATCGATACAATCCGTAGGGAATAGATCAACCCGCTCGCTGCTGGCCTATGCAGCTCCCAGCGGGATGCGGCACTATTCAAAATGTCATTTTTATCAACCACCATGCGTCTCCATCGTGCGCTGCTCCGGGGGAATACTTTTTCACACCACTATCGATTGCAAGCATTGCCCAACGCAGTCCATAGCTCGCCTTCCCGTGTATGCTAATCGGTATGGGTGACTCTACTTTCGATTACTACCATTACAGATTGACTTTAAGTATGTGTGCGCCGTAGAGGACATGCTTCCCAAAGCTACGCGCATCGACCGGGGCCAATAATTTAATGACACTGTCTATTGAGTGGCCCGCTGGTGATGAATGCAGTACGGAATTGGCCCCGTACAGTGTGTATAATTTTATTTCGTGTAGGATCAATTTTTGCAAACATTCAGGTCAAGGTTGCCCTTACACTCTGTACAAGTTCGCTATGCAAAAGTGGACAGGGAAAGATACTTTTGTCCCACACGGCCTTCGGCTTCCCACGTGTAGATGATGCACAGGACAGGGACGGTCGACGGAAGAGTAACGTTGGTACATGACCACGAAGAGAGGACACGGCACATAAACAGAAGAATTATCCTGCAGCACAAAAGAGCATAACATGGCCATTCATTTTCCCGTATTCCTGTATTTGAATTAGCAGGAAATTCCCCGAAGGCGTCTTCTTAAGCCGTCCAACAAAGGCTGTATAAATCTAGTTTTCCTGCAATTGGAAATGTTTATTTGGTTGCTGAACGGAATGCAATGCCTTCTTCGATAGAATGTTGAAACTATGCTGGTCACGTCAGATTAATGTCAAAAATGTCAGATTATTGTTGCTTTAAGTGTGATCCTTTTTAATTTATTCTTTGTTTAAAAATATATTGTTGAATGGGCTCTCTGAAAAGAGGGTTTTATTTTTGCGCGATTCGGCTTAAACTTCAAAAGATTAAAGCCCAAGCCCGGCATAAAGCCTTCCGCCCTTACTCGGGACCGTTCTCGCAACGTTTTTTAAGCCCAATTTGAACAACGGCGTAAATTGTGCTGTTTACTAGACGCTGCCACTGGTGCGTCTGGTGTTTATGCAATTAAGCCGTAGCTCTTGTAAATATAATTTTTGGCCGAGCGACCTGTAGTTTTTCGGTGTTCAGGTTCGGCTCGGTTCGGTCGGTAGGTGGAAAGCAGTGTATTAAGCTTATTATTTATCTACTTTCTTCTCCACGCGCTCTCCACGCCACGGCAGCCTCAGGTCCGTCCGGGGCGGATAGTATGGGCTAGCGCGTGGGATACGCGTCAGCGAGAGCAGCGGCCACCAGAGGGAGCGGTAAATAATGATTTGCTGAGCACCGAGCACCCGACCCAGGACCCAGGGGCGATCACCGCCCGTCTTCGTACATAAAACACCGACCGACCGACCGACCGCCGAGCAGCCGTCGGGTCCAAGGACCGACACACCGGCGGGGCCTTCGAGGGGCGAGCTTCAACGGGCGCGCGGCGAGGGGGCTGAAACATTGCTCGACACAATGACATGTTCTTGTTACTTGGGCTCTGCCAGCCCGGGGCTGCCAGCACTACTCGTGACAATTACGCGGGAAAGACATCAAACCTGATCAATCTCTGGAGTGTGGAGAGCAGTGTGGTGGCGGCGGAGTGTCGGAAGTGGCCGACCGAAACCGAGTGTCGTTGTGTGTGACAGAGCAGTGACAGCGGTTACAATACATTAAACAATAAACAGCATTGTGGAAATGGAGCCGTGTGGAAGGTCGGCCAGTTTCGTGGAACGACGACGCCAATTCGATGGCACCCTAGCCGGGCCCAGTTGGGTCCAACAGATGCAACTCGCGAGTGTGTAGCTCCGCAAACAACGCCAAGATACATGCGTAAGCGGTGATGCGGTCTGTGTGAAAAATCCCAAACTGTTCCAAACACATGACGACAGCCGGTGAGAACAGGCTGGTGAACGCCTGTGGGCCACGCGCCATCGAAATGTATAGTTTTTGTGTGCCGGATTGCTGCGTGTAATTTGATTCGATAATCAATTTAACTCCTGGTCCGGGCCCGGTCCGGGAATCGGGGTTGTCGGAATAATTGAAGAACAAACTGTTAGCGCTAGTGAGCACAGCATTAATAATGTAACGGCGTCAAGGCCAAGGCTCGGGATGTAACAGAGTGCGCACGTGCAGTGTTTTGGGGTCCGCTTAGTCCACAGAGCAACGTCGAACGAAAGTTCAGTTTCAACGGTAGATCAATGCTAAGCCCAAAAATGCAACGGTCCGTGCGGGTGAACGAAAATCAGCTGATTATGCTGTCCGATCGGGCGCAGTATGATCACTCAATGGTAAGTGTTCACAAGCTAATCTTCTTTCAGGAGTTGCCACGGGAGGGACCTTCTTTCCAAAGATTGGTTCTCGGATAAACCTGCGGCCTCAAAAGTGTGTCGTGATTGTTTGAGTAGGGTTCTTACAGAGCGCCTAATCCCAAAGAAAGTTACAACATTATATGATTCACACTAAATACGACTTGTTTTTCCCCTCAATTTCAGCATGGTTACCTTCACAAACGGACGTCAGACAACAACAAATGGCAGATGCGATGGTTCGTGCTCTATCAGGTATGGAACGTGTTCCGAGGACGTCCTTCGGTTTAACAGTAACGAGGCACTAATTCCACCATCCGGCACCACTATGTTCGCTTTTATCCTCCCTCAATAGAATCTGCTGTTCTACTACGAATCAGAACAATCTTCGCGGCCTTCCGGGCTAATCTTTCTGGAGGGCTGCTACTGTGAGCGGCTTGTTTCAGCCCCCTCGATATCCGGACCCCCCATATCCAGCAGCTCCAACCAAACGCCCAAAATTATCAAGGAGGAAAAACTACAGGTAAGCCTGTTGCCGGGATTGTGTTCCCGTCTTTGCTTTATCTTGCTGGGATACAGGTTTTCCCGGGGAGCTAATAAGACCCTTCTCAAGATTTGTCCGCCGACGAGCGGGAGGATAGAAAAATTAATATATGAGACAAATTTATCACCTGCGCGTTTTATTGCCGCCACGTGAGGCATTCGTTTCGTTTATGGCACGACCCGCGCAAACCATTCGCTAGGCGCTACAATCACTGTTCGGGGCGATCATCCCGACCCCGACCGAGTCGGTCCGGTCCTGGTTGGTCTGGTTGGTTTTGATAAACACGCAGCACCACGGTGTGCCGATAAAACGATTCGATGTACGTGTGTCTCGGAACCGAGTTTATTAGCACTAACGCTGGGTGTACTAGCCGGTCCGGAGTTAGTCGTAGAGAAACTATCTGCGTTGAGTTTTAATACAAAATCACGCTTTGATCTCGGCTCGGTGCTCGGTGGACCACCGGAAGTTATTTAACGATCAAAAGTGAGCGCCGATGAGCCTGCCCGGAGTGAGACAGGTGGCCTAAGCACACGGCATCCAATCAGATATTCATGAGCCTTAAATGAGCACGGCACGGGAGGTGGTAACAAGTTCAGACACACACCTAGGCGACGAGAGGGATCATCCAGTGGCGATGCTTTCGGATTAACCAGCGATTTTTCAGAAGCAACACCAGGGAAACTGGGCCCGGCAGCTGCCTGCTGATAACTTGATAAGAAATCTACATGAATAAAACATATGGTGGGCAAGCCCCATCCAGAACCGCCCTCTATTGTCTTATGGTTCGGGCTACGGTTCGGTGGCTTATGCTGTCCGCCCGTACGCAAGGAACAAGACATCGCGCGTGGATGGTGGGCCAAACGGGGGGGACTTTCTCCGACCTCGAGGCTTGAGTGAAAGCGAAAATCTTGCCATACATCAACCCAAGAGTGCACCGGTACGTGAACTTCATTCCGAGCGGGTCTCTCTAAATTAGGAGACTCAAAGCGTCAGCGGCGAAAACAAGGCGTATTGTCTAAAAATAACTTTTATTCTGTGCACTTTTTGATGTTTCGTTGGTTGACTTTCCGAGAAGCTCTCGTAGAGTACCTGACCTGATGCTGGGACAGTCGGGACGGGACTGATCAGTTCCGCGAGTAATAATGTGAAATCACATTCGTGTTAAGCCCTTTGATGAGCCCAAATCGAGACAAGTTGTCGTCCTCTGAAATTGAATCGTTGCTTGATTAACTTTTCCCTCATTTACGCGATAAATGACGTGCCTTTTAACGGTCACCCGTTTAGTGAAACTTCCTGCGCTTTCCAATAGTTTATCCGGTGAATCCGGTCTTGACCTGTAGAATCACGAACCATGCTGCCGGGGCCGGGAAAAGCTAATTCACTCTAAACATGCAAACACACTGCTGACTGCCGGGGGGAATGGTGCTGATGGCCATAATCATGGCCGTCGCAAAGCGTCTTCATCCCTCAAGTGGACTAGTCGACCGAGGGATGGCGAGGGAGGGTGTTAAAGGAAGATAATTAATCCCATTCCCACCGGGAGCTCCCTGTATGCTGTGGCAGCTAATGGCAGCCATAAAAAAATCACGCTCGTTCATCACACTCACACCGGGACGCGGATTGATGCCAAAGCTTGCCGTGCCGAGGATTGTGTGCGCTGGAAATAGTTTAATACGAGAACCGCACTAGATTTTTGGTCGCATAATGAGTCCATGCTGGGCCAGTGCTCTGCAAGTTAGTTTCGGAAAGCCATCCGAGGCTAACGGTCTTTGAATCGGTATTGCGATTAGGGTACTTAGAGCACAACTGAAACGCCCAATTCCAGCTAACTTCCAATTACATTTAGAACTCGAAGGGTCGGTCCAAATTTCCCCAAAAGTTTTTCTTGTACTTAAAAATGATATTGATTTGAAGTTTTGTTTTTATTTTGAATTTACAATTCTCTTCCAAAGTGGTTTGTGTTGCCCACCGGCTGAAATTTAAGTTCCGCATTTTTCAAACACTTTGCTTCCCAGAAGTTCCGTTCCGCTAGCCGTTGAAAAAATGTGGCCTTTTTCATCGTCTTGATCGGCCAATCAATCAAATCAGGGCCGTCGACGAGCGGCGAACTTTTCGACGAAACATTCGAAATGATTTTATTCAATTTATGCCACGCAACATTCAGCATTAGATTGCTCCCCAGAATGTGCCCAAAGTTTGCGAAACTCCGCCGATTCGTGATCTTTGGCAACACATAATTCGATAAGCATTCGATGGGATGCAATCCGACACGGATCGGTTGCTCCGAAGCGACTGAAGTAGAAGTGGCCGGTGGAACATTTCAACATTATCGGACACCGTCTGTTAAACTTCACCTTACTAACTGACTTTGGAATAACATTTCTTCAACAGCATTGCTTCACAATCTGCTACCGGCGGGAGAACCAGCGACAGTACGAGTTGCGCGCGGCCACCGAATCGGAATGCTCAGCATGGATCATCGCCATCCGGGAGGCAAGGTAATTCGTTAGACGCGTAACAAAGCTAATCAGCTCGTTGAACGGGCCATTTTACATGAAATCCATCCGAAGAGATTGAGATCCAACACACATAAGGCCGACCGAATTAAAATGTAAAGAGTCGCATTCGTTGGCACCGTCGCTTTAATTAGTGCACTTGTAGCGTAAGGACCTCCCATTCACTCACGTTCCGTATATTTGTATTGCATTTGTGTGCCGGGGCCGGACACGTGTGGGGTGCTTCCCGTGTGGCGACCACGACGACGACAGCTTCAACAAACTGCTGCTCCAGAAGGAGGAACTCGAGCAGAAACACGTCCATCTGCTGCAAGTGGTTGAGAGCGAGAAAACGGCCAAATGGCAGTACACGCAGCAGTGCGAGGAGCTGGCCTCGGAAATACGGAAGCTTCGGGCCGAGGTAAGGCGTTGAGGCGAGGGAGTGAACCGTTTTGTGTATGAGTGTGCCCGGTCGGGGCCCGGGTCCCGACGGCAGGATGGCCATTAATCGCGCCGTTGTTTTTCGTTTCGTTCGCTGTTCCCGGTTTTCCTTTCGTCCGACGGAAGTTTGCCGGAAGACTTGCCGGAAGCCCGGTTTTCTGTGGTCTGTGGGTAAACTCCAGGCCATGGAGGGGCGTGCGGGCTGTTTGCCCAGCGGAAGGGGCGAACGGGGGCCAAAGCACACTTAAGAACTAATTATTGTTGTGACTTCCCCTTCTGGTTTCCGGTGTTGACGCGTGCCGCGGCACCGGTTCCGCTTCGTTTCTTCTTCTCATTCTCACTCTTCCCGATGCCGATAGATTTGTGTGCTGCGGAAGGAGACCCGCTCGAGCTACTCGGCCACGCCGGTCGGCCGGGGCAGCTTCAGTGTGCCGGGCGAGTCGCAGGACGACCACGGGTCGCTGCCGGGCCTGTGCGCCTCGGTGCAGGACTCGATCGAGCTGCGCAAGATCAAGAAGGTGCAGAGCTTCTTCCGCGGCTGGCTGTGCCGCCGGCGCTGGAAGCAGATCGTCGAGGAGTACATCCGGTCGCCGCACGCCGAGAGCATGCGCAAGCGCAACCACCTCGTGTTCAGCATGGTCGAGGCCGAGGAGGAGTACCTGGAGCAGCTGGAGGTGCTGGTCGCGTGCTTCCTGCGCCCGTTCAAGATGGCCGCCAGCTCGAAGAGGCCGCCCTGCTCGCACGAGGACGTCAACTCGATCTTCCTCAACTCCGAAACGGTCCTGTTCCTGCACCAGATCTTCCTGAAGGGTCTCACCTCGCGGCTGGAGTCCTGGCCGACGCTAGTGCTTGGTAAGACTGCTTCTTCTCCGCCGAGCAAAGCAAACCTGGACACCCGCGGACGCATGCGGCTTCTCTCCACCTCCCCCTCTCGTTCTCGCACCGCCTGCCCGCCCGCCCGTTCCGCCCATTCTGCGCCCATTCATCGTGTTGTATAAAATTAGCTTTAATTTTCCGAATACATTTCTAGGCGATCTGTTCGACATGCTGTTGCCCATGCTGAGCATCTACCAGGAGTACGTCCGGAACCACCACTACAGCCTGCAGGTGCTGACGGAGTGCAAGAGCAACGGCAACTTTGCGACCGTGCTGAAGCGCCTGGAGGCGAAACCGGCCTGCCAGGGCCGCAGCCTGGAAACGTTCCTGACCTACCCGATGCACCAGATCCCGCGGTACATCATCACGCTGCACGAGCTGCTGGCCCACACGCCCCACGACCACGTGGAGCGCAAGAGCCTGCAGAACGCGCGCCAGCAGCTCGAAGATCTGTCGCGCCAGATGCACGACGAGGTGTCGGAAACGGAGAACCTGCGCAAGAACCTAGCCGTCGAGCGCATGATCGTGGAGGGCTGCGACATACTGCTCGACGTCAATCAGGTGTTTGTGCGCCAAGGTAATCCCCGGCGAGAGGACGAAAAAGCTTCGTCCTGTAAGCTCCGTGTCCGTGCTAATGCTGTCACTTTGCTGTGTGTTGCAGGAAGCTTATCCGTTCCGCCGGGGCGCGGCCGAATCCGCAGTCGGCTGGCTTCGTTCAAGAGTGAACGCGATGCGGTCCGTCAATGTTTCCTCTTTTCGAACCACATGATCATAGCAACGAGGCAAGTAGGCTGGGGCTGGAGCTTTCATTTTCCTCGTGAAACATTTCATAGCGACTGGGTGAAATAATTCGTGCGTTTGAATTTCAGAACTTCGGGAGGACGGTTGCATCTTCTGCCGGACGTTGGGAAAATCCCGTTGGCCGACGCTACTCTGGTGGAGGATCCGAGCGAGGTGCAGCACGACGATGAGGAATCGTCCGTTTGTTCCGCTTCGACGCGTGGCAGCACGCTCAGTGTGACCGAGTCGGTCAATGCCGGGAACCGGGATTTCAAAATTTTCGTTGAATCAAAGTCCACCCGCCACGGCATACATCTGGTGGCGCCGACCATCCAGGACAAGGAGGCGTGGATCAGTGACATATCGCAATGCCTTGACAACATTCACATGCACTCGCTGCTATCGCCTGGGATCGGAGGTTCCTCGGGAGGTACGTGTGCCGGATATGTGCACTTTCGACCACTGTGACAGGCTGAAAAGTCCCGAGGCGGAGAAAGAAAATGCGCCGCTCTTACATTTCAATATCACTTTTGAAGAAGGATTTCCGATGTCTTTTGAGGTTGGACGAGGTTCACAAGATGCTCTCCACTCAGATGACGATCGATTTCATTCCGGCATGAAGTTATGGATCCATGTTTCATCCATTGCCACTTTTCGATCACGTTTATTTATCGTTTCATGTTTATTTTGCCAACGTTTTATTGTCGCTTCTGATGGAGCGAAGTCCTTATAAAACTTTTCAAGCCAATTTCAAGCTTGAATGGTACTTTTTCACTAAATATGAAATTGTTTTTGATCCATTCCAAGACTAGTGCCGTTTATGTGCTCGAGCTCAGGACTTTTCAGCCCATGTGTTACTGTTCCGTTTTCCATTGCCTGAAATCCACCCCTAGCTGGCCCTCAATTAACACGCGTTTTCTCTATTCTCTTGGGCCCTGGATGGGCCCCTCTGCCTGTGTGTGTGTTGCATGTTGAATGTGTCTTCCGGCCGGCCGGCGATCTGAAGGATCCCTTCTTGCAGGCCACCAAGCGCTGCGGGCCGATCCGCGCCTGTTCAAAGATGACGTCGATATTCGGTTCTCGCGGACCCTGAACTCGTGCAAATTGCCGCAGGTGCGATATGCTACGCCGGAGCGCCTGCTGCAGCGTCTTACCGACCTGCGCTTCCTATCGATAGACTTTCTGAACACCTTCCTACTCACGTACCGCGTGTTCACGGACGGCGAGACCGTGCTGAACGCGCTGAAAAGCGTCTTCTACGATCCGCCCGTCGAGCCGCCGTGCGACTGCGAGCACCAGACGGACTTCCTGGAGCTCCCGTACCAGGATGGGCGCGCCTCACCGCGACGCACTTCCGGCGCTAGCTCCGTTTCTGGTGAGTTGCCGACACCGAGCGCCCCTTTCGAAATGTACCGTCTCACGTCTCGTATAGGTTACTGCTCGGAAGGCGCCGACCGGGATCGATCGATGAGCGGGGACTCAACAGGTCTCCGCTTCCGGGGCTCCCGCCGAGGCTACCAGAGCCATCAGAGCACCGACCAGGAAACCCTGTCGTGGATACCGGAACAGGTAGGGCCGGTCATAGTCCACAGTGCGCATCACGCGAACGAGAAGACGGACGAAAAGCCGAGCGAGCAGACGGCCGGGCACATCCAGAGTAAATCGCAGCATCAAATCCATCAGCAGCCGCAGGACGACTCGTACCTGGTGATACCGAAAACGATGCCCGGTTCCAGCAGTTCCGACACTTTGACAGGTGATTAGGCCCTGTTTATGGACCATTAAACATCGGGACGTTGCGTCTAACCGGCCGGACTATGTTGCGTGTTACTTTCAGAAACCGCCATGAGTGGTCCTTCGTCCCCGTCGAACCTGAGCAGCGTCACACTGGTCGGATCGACCGGATCCGGTGGGCAGGACAAATCGGACGACACGCCAACGGAAGGGACGTTCAAGTACGGCAAAGCACCGACCAGTCCACTTCCGGAGCGCATCCATCCGAGGGTCCTAAAATCCCAACCGCACGGTGCACCGCCCGCGACCCCCACCATCTGCATGACGGACACTAGCCAAGGGGACGAAGTCCTCACGGCCATCGACGGCCAGCCGCATCGGCAGCAGCCCGAGCAACAAATTAAAACACCGCTGACACCTCCGACACCGCCGACCGTGACCACGACACCGTGCTACAGCCCGTCCAACGGACAGCAACACCCGAACGGGATGTCCCCGCTGCACCACCACCACCACCTGCCCGGCAAGACCGACCAGGCCACCATCGTGCACGGCCGGCTCGAGGTGGGCGGTCAAAAAATCGTAACTCAACCCCATCTGACGACCACGACGACGACGACGACGGCCACCTCGGCGAAGAGCATCTCACCCCCACTTCCTCCGCCCCACCTCCTGCCGATGGACCGGCGGCCGAGCGTTGGCCACAACATTGCCATCCCGCATGCGGCCCTCTGCCAACACCGCCACAGTCTGCAGCTTAATGGCGACGGAAGTTTGTTCAGCAAGGTGCGTACATTGGGGTCGTTGGAAATTAGACGCCACGTGCGCCACATAGACCACATATATTCTTGAATGGCCAAAAAAGGGGCTACCAAGTTATGGACCCGCTCTCCCTGTTCCCTCCCAGAGTGAAAAGACCACCAGCAGCCCCCGCTTAACCACACGTAAATTCTCGGCCCCGAAGACACCGGAACGACAGCGCAAGAGTCTGTTCGGAACGCCGCAGCGGGACCGGGACACTTCCAGGTACGTTACCGCAGGACCGGGGACTACGCCAAAACACACGCTGTGTCCACCCGGTTCACGAGGCTCTGTCCGGTGTACCTTTTGCTCTCCGTTGGTCGCGATCCTTTGATGTTGTTCCATCCGGTTCCATGTGTTGTGCTGGCCTCGTAGGAGAAAGGTTCCAATTATCTGCCATTTCCCATAGGGCACCAGAAAACGTGGCCGCGCCACATCCATCGTACAATTATTCGCCGAATAAATCATCCAGCTTCCAGGTCCCTTCCATCAGGAGGCTCTCCAGCAGGGTGTCCGGCGCAAGGAGCCCGTGTGATTAATTGTATACTAAATTATGAGTAGGCCCAGGACGCACCATGGCAACACCCCAGATGTACATCGTGTCTACCGTTGTTTGATTGTTTGTAATGTCCAGTCCGGCGAATGCGGAATCAACGGCCACCCGACGCGGTCTGTTCTGGACGTTGGACGCCCTCACCGTACGTCATTGGATGATTTGTATACGCGACCGACGGCTTTCGGTGGCCGAGTGTTAAGAGGCTTTTTCGGAATTTATTGATACTTTACCACTTGGTTACTTGGATGTGAGCGGGATTCGGTGCGTTACTTCGCTCGTCGGAATTAGTTGGCATGGCATGGCACACCCCAGCAACCAAGTAGCCAACCGTTCATCTCCCTTTCGTGTATGATACTATGCTGATCAATAAGTTCTTTGTCTCGATAAGAAAAACACATTTTTATGGTTTGAAATGCACTTTATTATTAAGTATAGCCTTCCAAAACGTCAATGTTGTTGATCCTACGAGATTCCAAATTAGGAATTCCATCCCTGAAAAAAGGAACGCCTTCAAAAATACGCTTTCGCAGCTGTTATGACGTCATCATTTGATGAAAAAGGCTTCTCACGCATGATATTTTTTATGTGTCGCTAGGGGACCAAACTGGTGAATGGGGTGGAAACTCCAGCCATTTGAACTTTAATTCATGCATTTTTGCCATTTTCAAAATGCTCTTGTGACAGGGTGCATTGCCCTGATGAAAAAGGACCTTTTAAAATATTGGTTATATTGCTCAATAAGATAGCTAGGTCTTATACTATCTAATACTAGGTCTTATACTTATGGTAAATCTCTTAAAGTGAATCGACGATTTTCCAACGATTTTTTAACCCCCAAATTGAAGGCGAAGAATCCTTATAAACATTCAATATTCGTTCATAAATTTGCTTTGCTTAAAAGCAAAAGTAAAAACTTAATTACTGCAAGATACTTACTAGATACGAAAATACTAGATACTAGATACTACTGCAAGATACTAGAAGATACTAAAATTAATTACTGTTATCGTGGCAAAGAACTTATTGAGCACCCCAGGATTCCATTTGAAAAGAAGCCCGCAGCCTGAGCCTGACCTGAGCCCGCTTGACCACAGCACTGTTCTCCCTAGCTGACCCCCAGAGATTGTTGTTCCCGTTTTCCTGTTCGTCACTTGTCACTTGAACTTGCTCCCCGCTTTCCCCCGCCTGTCTGCCTGTCTGTCTGTCCCCACGTCCCGTGTTCCTGTGCATTTCTTTATCTTTCTTCACCGTTCATTCTCAGCACACGCCGATTTTCCGAAAGCGACGACGACATGGCCACCTCGATCTTCACCACACCGCGAGGGTCGCTTGGCGGCGTATCGCTCAACACCATTTCGTCCCGAGCTTCCATGCAGCACGATCAAGTTCCTCACTGCTCCAGTAAAGTAGGCGTAGTAATCACTTCCTACCGCCAGTCGCAACGCAGGTAAACGCAGCCGGTCTCCTTCTCTACTCTACTCTTCTCCACCACTTCTTCTTGTTCGTGTGGCGCGTCAATCGTTTTCCCGAAGCCCGCGGCCGCGGCCACCGCACACGTTTTATCTGTGACTTTCCCCGATTTTCCGAACCCGCATTTCCCCGCGCATCACGACGTGCTTTGGATCGGCCTCTATCGGAGAACGCGGCCTACTGCGGTGCTTCCCTAGCTGTCGTACTTTGATGTCAAAGTCTGATCCCTTTTTCTAATTTTCTTTTTATTTTGCGGTGAAAATATTCATGTTCCTTTTTGTGTTTACAAACATTTCGTCTGAAGTGTGTTTACTTTACGACCGACCGTTTGCATTAGTCCTTGTGTTTTTTGGTCTGATTTTGGTTCCTTGTTCCCTCTGGACTGTTTTGCGTGCCGGGGACCGGGCCGGTCTCTGGTGGTGTGTTGATCGTTGTCGGCTTTTTAATCTGTTCTTCAGTTGACATACTCTCCAGCGGGAGCCGCTTACTGGCTGACCACACCGTTAATGCTTTCTGTCCAACGTATCCAAAGATCCAAAGCCACGCGCAACGTTAATAAGTTTAAGCATCAAAAATATGGAAATGAATGCTGGGGGCGGGTGTTAAATTTTACGACACATACGAACGACATCATGTGAATGTGCTCAATTTGGTCGGAAATCGCGAATCTATTCAAATTGCGGGGTCTCTTCACTTTGTCGATGTTTTAGCATAACGAAGAGAGGAGTCTGCCGCCGGATCCAGGACCGAAAAAAAAACGCTTTAGCCTTGCGTTGCTAATGATGACAATTGCCATTCCTCCCCGTGGCAGCTTAATCTTGAAATATGTTGGCACACTCAGCTCCTCCGATTCCGGGGCCGTTCCGCTGCTGTGCGGCGCTGTATTAAGGGCTGGTGAAAAGACAATCGCATGTGACATGTTTTCACGTAAGCAAACCCTTCTTACCCCCCACCAGACGGCAGTAGTTGTGAAAAACCCAGCTTGGATTACACGTCGGGCTCATATGCAAACACATGCTCTCGGGTGTGTTTTGTGTCCTGCGCGCGGTCCTTGAGCGATGGGGTCGGCGGTCGTAAAGGCGGAGCGAAGGCGTAAGCACTTTCTCGATCAACCCCCGGGCCGGAGAGAGATCCGGTCACAAGAAGCCCGGTCTGCCAGCAGCAGTCGGCAGGAACTGCTGGCAGTGCACTGGAGCTGGGGTATGGCGGCACAAAAAGCGACATCTCACAACACGGCACGGGGCTTACATGTGGCAAGTGATAGAGTGAGGGTCTCTGTGGTGCGTTTTTGCGTTTGCGTGTATTTGCTCGGAACACTGTTTACGTATTCCTGTTTCCGACAATTTATGATTTATGGCTTCTTATCCGCACGAAGTTGTTCAACATGCGATGCTGATTTGTTCGGGGCAAAGAACCGGCCCCTTTGGGGAGGACGTGGTTAGTTGGTTTGGGGAAAAGCATTCGATGCTAGTTTCAGGTTTGTTGATTTCTCATAGGAACCGTTTAGTGAAGAGAGCCGGGCTTGGGGAACAGGGACAATTAAAGTGTGCAGAAAGTTTGAACTAATTCAATTCAACAATAAGCACTGGTTGGATGCCGAGCCCCATTACTTGTGGCCGATGATTTCCTAGGCACTCCACCAGGTCGATGTGATTCAATTTGCTCCTGTTGCTCCGTGCACAGAAGGGGTTGCAATCGGTTGAAGATAGTGTCTTCAATGCACTCTTCTTTGGCCACGAAACGGAACTCCCCAGCGACTGAAGCGTGCTCAGTGTTATTGCAATACAATTTGTAACATGTCCCTTTGCCACACTGATTCGTTCATGGCCGCTGGTGTGGAAGTTCAAATCTCGGGCAACGATCGTGCCAAGAAATGGAAACTCCAACTAGCCGCTGGAAGAAGAACGCTTTCTCGCACGTTCCTGGCCAGCCTCGCCGTTCCCGAGTATATCATTTGCGCACGGAAAACGTAGCGGAAGCATGCGAAGGTTGTTTTTTTTTTGCTTTAGTTATCCGGCCAGGAATAATGTAGTAAGAAGCGCAGAGTATGGCCCATCGTTTTGCCGGAAGATTTATAGCAATCGGAACGATGAAAACGTATTTTGCTACATAAATCTTGTTCCCCATCGAAACACGGTCCGTTCCGCAATGGCCGCGTGTGTGGTTGCATAGCGTGGAGGGGCCTCCGGGGCCCGTTCCAAGTGACATGGAACCACGACAAAAGGGTTGAAGGCGCGATGCGACGAGCTGGGTTCGGCCTAGTGAGAGTGAAAATGGCCCCGACGGTGGTGGTGCCCCGGCACGCACCGAAAGCCGGGTCGGGAGCGGTCACTATCGGAGATTGATGGAGATTTAGGGCTAATGTATTTCCAAGGGTGATGTATGAACTTCCGGTCCTATTTAGTCGGTGTCGGTCCGAGAAGTTGCTCCTGGGCCGGAGTCCGGTTCTTTAAATGGCCCCCAATTTGCACAACCTGCCTGGGTCTGTAATTAGCGCGGTTAGAGTAGAAGAAAATTTACGCGGAAAATGGAAAAGGATCAAAAGGACCCACCACTTGGCTTGGCCTAATCTTTGGATACTGCGGAAGGAAGAATGGGAAGCGGCCACTCTCGTTACAGCCTGTCCGAAAACAAACTGAACACCATAATTTAAGTGGACCATGTGCGTTTTATATGCAAATACTTTCATTCTCTTTTACACACAAAAAAAACTCTGTAACTCTTTCTCTCTCTCTCTCTGTCTCTTACACTTTCTTTCTTTCTCTCTATCCCTCTTTCTCTCTCTCGCTCTCTCCCTGTGAGTCTGTCTCTCCTTACCACTCTTTACTTACTATGTTTTTCTCTTTCTCTTTTTCATCTCTCTTTGAATGTGTTACTCACTTGCTCGGATTAAACCGTTTGTGATGGTGTTATGGATGTGTTTTTTTGCGTCTGTCTTCTTTTTGTGCATTCTGTAACCATTCTGCAACGCCACAATTGTGCAACATCAACATCAAAACTCGCGCAACACCCGCGCAACAAATCCGGATAAACATGATGATTAAATCGAACAAAAATCATACCATTCCCGACCACACCACCGAACATCCCTTTCACTCTCGTCCTTCGTACACCATCTCTTTCCTTTTCTTACTCGTGGTGTCTCATTCACTCATTCGATCGCACGCGACCGCCGGTCGGGAAAATTGTCGAATGGTTGGGAAACTCCTCACCAAAATCGTCCTTCCTGTCTCAATCTAAACCGAACCCACTTTTTTGTGGCCCTCTTCAAACTTGGCCGGTTGTCGAACTATCGGTCTTTGGGCCTAATTTATTCGTCCTCATCTGTCCTGCCTATCGCTCTCTCTCTCTCTCTCTCTCGCTCTGTTGTCTGTTTGTTTGATCTGTCTGTTTCTGTTTGTGTTCCGATCGTTTCGGTTTTGAATCTCTGTCTGTCTGGTTGGTTGTGGTCATGCGAATGTATGCGCTACGCGTTTTCCTCGGCTCCTTCGACGTGCTTTGCTCTCGCCTCTGTTGACCCGGATCATACCTTTCTCCTTTTGCGTTCCATCCATCACCGACCTGTGTCTCGATAATCCTTGCTCGTCCATTATTTTCTCACATCTTCCAAACTCGCTCATCTTCCGTGGGATCCGTTTATTTTTTTAAACTCGCTGTGTTCCTGGAAATAATCCTCGGCCCGGATGGGTGAACTTTTCCACCTGATTTTCCATGAAAATGGCTGAACACTTGAAACAACTCTCGTTTGGTGATACAAATACAATGGGGAACTTTGTCTCCATTGTTGAACGCTTCATTCGTTGACCCACACGGCACGGAACATAATGTGGCTTTGTAATGCCAATGTGGGGCACCACAAACTCCACAACCATTCAACTTCGCCGGCCCCACACCCGTGTGACCAAACATTGTGATTTTTGTTGCCTTCCGCTGACGTCACGATTGTAATGGAATGGAAAAAAATGTGCTCATATGTTGCAACACACTCATCCCATCTGGGCGGTGGGCTGTCGATTCTGGGGCCGCAATATTCGACATTCCTGCTCGCGGATCAACCATTTCCCCTGTCGGACCGGATCGGGAATCCGGGTTTTTACTGTCCCAACGGTGCAAACAAAAAAAAACCTTGCATATATCTCACGTATCCTCTCCTCTCGTTATTCTGGCAACGCCGGTCCCCCGGATGACGATAACTCATTCGCAACAAACGTCCCCTGTCGGAATGACCCTCTCACTCACGCACACACGTACTAATGTTTCTGCCACTGCGGACCCTTGTGGGACCATAAAAACGTTCCGCCGGAAATTCCGCCGTGGTCCAATCTCGGTCTTATCGTCTCGCTGCCCACCTGAAACTAACATGGTCCCGGGGCCTGCCGCCGGTGATACGGTAATGGTTGAACCCGCTCATAAAAAAATCCCGTTCCACGCGCGGCCCTTTTATGGTTGCGCCGGGGTCTTACATTTTGCTTTCGCCATTATGGGGGTCTGCCAAATAATCAACATCATCTTCATAATGCCATAATCGTGCCCGCCCGGGCTTGTGCCTGGGGTTCGACCACTGCCGGTGCCGATGCGTACGTGCACTCCGGGGGGGGATTTGCTTCTTCGCCACCCATTTTATTATCAATTTTCCGAACGATGAAATTGATGACGTCCAATTGAAAATGGGCGTAATCGTGGCGGGTCGTGTGCTCGCTGTGGGTTATCGATTTTTGTCGATTCCGGGGTCCTTCCACTACCTGCGCCCGGATCGCTTGGGTCGGTCGCGCAGCATGGGACCAGATCCTCTATGGTAGGTTAAAGCCCAGCATCCATTTGACATAGGTCTTGGTTTTGGTTTAGAAACACGTCTACTGCGGTTTTTTTTTATTAACATTCATACGTAAAACGACTCCATCGTATGTCAAACTTTCGACTAACATCGCAGCCTACTTTAACTCCGGCGTTACAATTGGGTAATGTGACTGCTGTTTGATCGTTTTCCAGAAGCACTCAAATTAGGATATCTATCACATTAGTGATGGAACGGGGGCCGGCAATTTTGGTATTAAAATGGCCGTACAGGAGCAGGAATCAGTGATTAATAAACGATGACGACGACACGCATTAATTGCCTGTTGAAGTGGAAAGCCAAGCGCAAGGATGTTTCGGTGGACGATCAGGCGATTAATCGGCCACGGCGCTCTCTGCCTATGGAATACATAATGTATGACCCAGTGGCGTGTTGGGGGTTGGGGGAAACCTCAAGCATGTGCGAGCGGTCGCGGTATCATAACAAACTTGACTGACATATTTTATTTACTCCCTCTCGGCCGGGGTGAAGATGAAGATGTGTCGCGCCCCGAGGGAAGCCATTTCCAATCCAGCCAGCCAGGCAGCCTCGGGCACGAATAGTAATGAAGCTGGCGACGCAATCTTTCCGTCGCCCGGCGCGTCACCGGGCCCTCCGCATGATTTATGTTGGGCGGCAACCCGTGCGTGCGTTGGTTGTTGCGCCCGTAATCACCTGTGAGAATAAATCAACCACCCGCACGGCGAGCTCCCTCGGGGTGAGGTGTGAACCGTGGCTGTGTGGGAACTGTTTGAGCGATTCCGTATGTGTCACCTACGCCGTGTCGACCACAAAACCACACCGCACCTGCTCACGGATGCTGTTTGATAAAGATGTTTAGCCCCGTACGGGCCGAATGTCTTCTGGGCTTTCCTTGCGGACGAGGAATTTGTCTTCGTCATCCACCTAACACAATCATCCTCAATCCATGACCCGACTTCAAATCGTCTCCCTCATTAACTCGCTCATCTTCTCGACTCGATTGTACTCGACGTCTCGCCCAACGTAAACATAACGAAAACACTAAACTTTCGCCTAAATAACGCCCTCAATCCGTAACCACCACCCACTCGACGCAATGTAACACACGTGCCCTATGCACCCACCACCATCAAGGAGTAGCACGTCGACGGCGGCGGCGGCATTCGCGATCGCTACCTCAGCTTCCAGCAATCCCCGGGACGAGCCCCCCGAGGTGGAAGCTAGGAACCGAAAAGAATCCGTCGTCAGCTCGCCGGCCACGATGCGGGTGCTGAACGTGCTGCGGCACTGGGTGTCGAAGCACTTCCAGGACTTTGAGCAGGATGCGGCGCTGCGCAGTCAGACAATAGCGTTCCTGGACGACATCACCTGCAGTCCCAACCTATTGCCCACTGAGCACCGGGCCGCATCCCAGCTGCTGCGGCTGCTCTGCCGCGACGACATCGACAGCGGGAAGCAACAGTTGGAGATTCTGCTGACGCCCCCACAGGTCAGTTCCGTGGGCTGGGATCCGTGGGGGGCTGCTCCACATCTGACCACTCTCGACTGGTTCTGCTCCCCGTACAGACTCCGAGCAAGGAAAGCATCGAGACGCTGTCGGCGCTGGAAATCGCGGAACAGATGACCTACCTGGACCACCAGATATTCTTGGCCATTCGGAGCGAGTAAGTACCGGTCGTCCCCATGCACCCCCTGCAACAATCCTGTGACTCTCTGTCCCGCCACCGCAGAGAATTCCTGGGCCAGGCGTGGATGAAGTCGGACAAAAAGTCCCGTGCGGAACATATCATTCTTATGACGAAACGGTTCAACGACGGCTCACGATTAGTTTGCTCGGAAATCGTTACGAGGTCGGTACATCTCGGGGAAACGCTTTCTCTGGGGATTACTAATATCATCGTCGGAACGTTCGATTCTTCCTGCACCACAGGAGCAATATGGCGGCGCGGGTAGCGGCCATCGAGAAGTGGACAGCCGTGGCGGACATCTGCCGGTGTTTGCACAACTTCAACGGGGTCCTGCAGATCTGTGCGGCCTTCACGAACGCAGCCATCTATCGGCTGAAGAAAACCTGGGACAAAGTACCTAGAACAGTGAGTCATTAGCAGCCGTAGAGCCCCGTCTGTTTTTCCGTAAGCAAATAATCGCCGCCCAACCGTCCCGAAGTTGTTCGCAAACAATGAGCAGGACCGGAAACATTTTCCGCCTCAAAACTCCAGCCCGCGGAATGTTTTCTTGTGGGGAATTGTTTCTGCAAACAATTCTTAAATTGTGTTGCGGAAAAAACGAAAACGGAAGTGGCTCGAAGTGTGGGATAAAAATATTACCACGGCACGGCGTCCCGCTTCGGAAAACATTACGGAAGCGGCTGCGCTGGTAGGAACGCAAATCAACAACCTCGTGGTGGCGGACCGCTTCGCGGACCGGAAGGCCCTTGTCACGTATCTACAAGCATTACCAGCACGGTGAAAATTCCGCTTTGCTCCGTGCCGTGGAGGACGCCGATACTTTTTCTTGCGCCACTGCCCTCGATTCCAGCCGCGTGTGAGATCGTACCTTCGGCTTATGTTTACGCGTGAAACTCACCGTTTTTTAAGCAGCTGCCGCCAGAGAATTACATTGTCGTTATTTCAATTAGCGAAAGCAGCGATCCGCCGGCAGGATGAAGTTGTTGCCGGGATCCGGAACCGTGGGCACGAGAGCAGGGCCCGAAGCCCTTTGCGCCGGGCGACGGATTTGAGGAAAAGTTGACTTTCCATTAATATCCAGCAAAACAAAGTCTGGAAGGAAGTGGAAGTTAAATTGCTTTGTAAATTTTGCGGCCTAATCCTAAGTAAGTGGCTTTTCTTCGAATGGCGCACGGAGTAAATCGATATTTTTAAGTACACTCACATGAAAAGGTGCGCCCCGGTCCATTAGTGGTCCGGACGCTTTTTTTTTATTGATTCAATTATCGGTTCAACGATCGGCCAAGCTGTGGCCCCCTGTGGGAAATTTATTTTAACCGTACGAACAACGGTGCTGACGTGTACGGAACAGAAACGAATTAGCTCCTTCGTTCGGAGGCAGGACCATGAGCCACGAATTTCGGGCGAGCTGGACCGCTTCCAGAACGCGTTTCTCGCCCGGCAAGACCGGTGCCAAAGCGGCCAGCTTTCCTTGTGCGGCTAGTCTATTGTTTCGTGTGCGCTACGATTGTGCTATTTATTTTTATTATGATGAACTTTACTTCCGCACTTCCGAGCATGGCGCTAAATCGACAGTGCTTCGACCGGGAGAAGCATATTTGCTTCAGGAAGGGATTTAAAAGCTCATCTGCGGGGCACTCAATATGAGACACTGCTGCTGCTGCTGCTGCTGACGGGTTTTTGAGGTTGGCCTCATGACCATCGTTGCAGCAGACTTCCTGGCTGGTCGGACGACCCGGCACAAACTATCTCGGGTTTATCGTTCGCTTTTTTCTGCTTATTTGGCCAAACGATGGCCAGAGCTGAGGGCACAGCAGTTTCATTATTTTATAAGACGTGCACGTCGGCGTGCAAAATTCGAAGCATAAAACGATCCCCTCAATGCCGGCCACGGCGTCGTGTCATGGTTTATTTACTTCCGCTCGATCCTGTTTCAGATCAAATCGACAATCACAAAACTGCAGGCGGTGGTGTGTTCGGATGGCAGGTTTCGTGTGATGCGCGAGGCCCTCCATCGGTGCGATCCGCCCTGCATTCCGTACCTGGGCATGTATCTGACCGACCTGTCCTTCATCGAGGAGGGCACACCGGACTTTACACCGGATGGGTTGCTGAACTTCTCCAAAATGCGTATGGTGCGTGCCCGCCTATCGGCCGGTCCCATCGGACGTCTGACACGCTGACACACGCGCTCTGGCTTGCGATTCAATTTCAGATTGCCCACGTAATACGCGAGATACGCCACTTCCAACAGACGCCGTACAAAATCGATCACATACCGAAAGTTACATCCTACCTCCTGGATACATCGTTGCTGCTGGACGACGACGAATTGTACCACAAATCACTGCAGATCGAACCGCGAAGTTCCCGTCTCAGTGCACCGAACACGGCCAATGTTTAATCCTGCGCGCGTGGACACGCAGCTGTGTAGCTACTACTACTACTACCGTCCGGCGAAGCCATCGACCACATGTTGTGCAGTTTCTACCTTCCACCCAGCTTACCGGACCAGGCGCACGAGGCGCGCTGCCGCTTCCAGACCGGTAAGTGCAATAGTTATCCCAACAGTTACTTTAAATACGATGGAAGGGAAATTTTACAAACCCACCAAATACGCACGATGTCCTTTTTCTGCCTACGTATTAGTGAAACGAAGTTCCAGTTTCAAAGATGCACCGATGGGTTGGGTGGCATCGACTGCAATAAATCTTTGTCAATATCATCGGATTACCCGTTTGCATTTGCATAGTGATCCGGGCTCGCTCCGGCTCGAACCACCGGCCCTTATAAACGCCACGGTATCTGACTCCGGAAATCAGATCCATCAGCAGTCAAAAGTAGTTCCGGGCGAAGTAGTTCCGCATCGTTAGCTGGCTGGACGATGATGGATTTATTACCTAGTAGCCCCGTGCACTTCTAGCGCCATTCGCTGGATGCGAGCAGCTAACGGTGAGCTATTTTCGCCTGCATGAAAGACCCCATTTACGGGTTGGTCCAGCGCTGTCCCTTTGTACTCTCTGGTGTGTTCCGCTCGGCCCTTAAAGATTGATGTGGGATTCCCGTTGAATACCGGACGGAAAGTTATTAGCAGTGCATCCAGAGAAGCTTCCTAAGGGGCCTCTGAGTACGGAGCCGGCAAGTTTGAACAATCCTTACACGATCTGTGCTCGAACGTTGGCACTGCTGATTTATCGGTGCTTCCGGCTTTATCCGGCTACGGTGCCTGGCGTCAGTCAGTCAGAAAGTGACAATGAGCCGGACAGAATGGCAAAGCCTGCTATGGAGCGTCTGGTAGAAACCATGATAGAAGCTCCCCAAGCCTACCAATATCATCCTGACCGAGGTTATATTTGATGGTGGGAAAATAAATGGATTCAACAAATGTCTGGATTTGTCGTTTCCCAAATAAAAAAATTCCAAAATAATTTAAAAGAGTTAAAAAAAACAAACGCTCAACGGTGTTGAACATTTTAACCATGCTCCAAAAACGGCCCAATCAAGTAGACTTTGCCAAATGTCAAACGAATGCCACGCAAACGTCAGAAAGTGTTGGCAGATTTTCGGTGGAAACTCTCGTTAGCGTTATCAAAGGTGGTGCAACCAAAAATGTCGAACCCATTGGAGCCGCCAACAGAGCCAATTGACGTACAACAGATCTTAAATACAAATGAGTGCTACATAAAAACCTTACTGGAGTATAAGAGTTTGGACGTCCTCAATAGGAAGCAATCGTTAACGGTTGCATTGTTGGAGGAACTTCTGCACAAGAACCTGGTTCAATTGTCGTTGCTGGCTGACCCGAACGTTGACCTTGACGCTCTGTTACCACCGCCACCAATGATGAGAAGTGTACCGTTGCCTGTGACGGATCAACTACAGAGCCCAATGGTCACAGATCCCTATCAAATCTACGGAACCCAAAACCAATCGGAGCACTACGTGGGACACTCTGTGGGTGTTGGAACACCATACCATGCCCCTGTCCAGTACTCTTCGCAGGATGGCTACTGGGCTTCCCAGCCTTCATATGGTTACTCGAACCCGAACGCAATCTACGGTCATCCGATGGGACATGCTGTGCAACCTACTATGGCCCAATCTAGCTTCGCTGGAGTATATCAACCGCCGCAGAACCAACAAGGACACTATCCCCATCACCTCGAACAAATGCCGTGTTGCTGTGCTTGCTGTTGTATGCAGACACACTTCGGATGATGTGTGCACCGCGAACCAACAACCAAAATGGAGGATGCGAAATAAACAAGATGGAACATTGCGTTGCATCTAATGTTCAAATTACATTTTTTTTTAATTTCGCAATAAGACAGTGAATTTGTCATCGACCGTCACAATCCACTATCACAAGGGGAATTCTTTTGGGCTTTTCGGGTTTCTTCAGGAAATGTAGTTACCGAACGATTTCTTCTAAACCCACAGGAGGCTTTGCTACTGTCGTGATGGCGGATTTCATCGATTTCAAGCAACAAATATTTACGATAGAACTTATCGGTGCCCCCACCGAGTGGGATTGTTTGGTATTCTTCACGGGGATAAAATTTGGGTCTCTTAGGGCACGGCCAATCTTCGTGACTGCTCCTCGGTTGCTTAAAATCCCATCCGGCAAATGGGACAGACCACGACCGCAAACACGTGGGAAGCATCATGACTATGACAGCAATTATTGGTATTAAGTATCGCCATAAACTCCCGGAACGTAGCGAGTTCCGGAAGCAGAACGGTTTTGCACGTATGGTTGCCACCAGTTCGCCAGCTCCTTACGGAATAATTATGCAGCAAAACAGCTGCCTGCTCGTGCGACGGGGCTGAAAACACGTTTTGATTATGAGCATGTTTATATTGTTTATACAGTAAAGGGTTCCACTGAACTCGACATGTTTACGGACCATGAACGGGCATTGGGAAGACGGTTTACGAACGGTTCAATCATCCGGATGCATATTGGCATTGGTTTAGCATCGATGAATCTCCGGTTTTGCTGATACGCGCTAAAAGACAGCCAACCACCGAGGATACTCATTCAATCAGCAACTTTTTTATATAGCTATAGTTTTATATATAGTATAGCAAGTTAAAACAAAAGATCCTGATTTCGGTGCTGGTGCCCGTTGAGTGTGAAAAAGTCCGTTTGGCCCGTTTGTTCGTGACGATGTGGGTCGTGGTCCGCTAGTGTCCTGCTCTAATGGTATGCAACCAAACACTGGTAAGGGGCAGATACGACCTCTGCTGATTCTACTCGAGTTAAAACAGAAACGAAAGTAAAGTGCAGTCCTAATTTTCACTTAACTGCTCGTGTAAAACACGATCCACCGTATTGTGGAACAACTCTCCAACTCATCTCGAAGCCCGTTTTTTGTTTCCACTGCTCGTTGCAATTTTTCAGCAAAATGTTCTCCGAACTTTCACCATTCGGCTTGGTGGGGCTGGTGTTTTAGTGTAAAATTCATAAATTATCGGCGGCCTAGCTCCTCGTACCAGGCTAACGTCGGCTCACTCGGTGCCATCGGCGTGTTGAATGCACCCGCAAGGGGGACATCTACTGTCCACCGGCCACAGATTTCGGAGGACATAAATTATCGTTGGCTTTTTCCTATAATCGTTTTTACGTGTACATCAAACGGGCGCCGGCTTTCCCTAGCAACGCCGATGCAGCAAAAGCCGCCATAGGGCTTGAGACAATGGGTGCCCTCTCTCTCTCTCATTCTCTCGCCTCTCTCTCTCAGACCAGCTCCGGCTTTCCGACGATGAAGCGTTTCGGTTTTTGATGACTTCGAGCCCGCTCGAAAGTTTATAACAACCTTATTTATGATCCTTGCGCTCCGTCCTGTAACGAGGCTCGACGCATCAGCCCTTGCCCGTAGTCAGCAACGGATGTGACCATGGGAAAAGTCCGAAAGCTTCGCTTTTTTGTCTGACCCAGTGAGATGAAGAAGAATGACGGCGATTGCGACAACTATGAGTTGCCGACTACTACGAGTTGCTTGAGTGGTCCATCGTCGTTGCACCATGGACCAGCAAGAGGCCCAAGCTCGTTCCCGGTGACGGTAAAAGCTTTGAAAGAAAAAGGAGAATAAAACATTTCGCTGGCACACTCTGCACGTTCCGTATCCTGTGCTGGATGGCGATGGCGAGTGAAATTAAAGCTGGCAAATTTTCCCCGGACCAAACCGGCCGATCACCGCACGGACGTGGAGCTCTATTTTGGGGTAGGTCTCCGTCCATTTTCCTTTCATCTGTAAAATTGCTTTGGTCGTCGTATTTTTCCGAGGTCGTTTCTTACCTGCTTCAGCCGGAGCTCGTAAGGTTCCACCAGAATGCAGTTCAGCACGTTGGGACTTTTCCATGAACCTTTTTTTGCTCTGTTCCTCTTTTTATGCCCTATCTGCTATCGTTTATTTCAATATGACCAACCGACCGGCCAACGCGAAAGGGATGGTTTCAGAAAAGGACAAGAAATATTTGCACCATTTATGCGATTCTTTGTGTGCCGGCCAAAGCCGGCCGCTTTCTTACAACTCGCCGTGCGTCTTATTCGGGGCCAAAAGTTTTCTGCTCTTGCAAGACAAAGGAAAATCAGCCACAAACGTCGTCGTCCGGAGGAATCGCTGTTTTTGGCTTGTTTTCCCAAAGGGGTTTTGATTCGGGTTGACTCCGGAGCAGAACCTAGCCAAACGGAAACGACGACATAAGTACTAGCAGGAGGCCCTTGCAGGAAAAGTTTGATCACGATATACGGCACTCAATTAAGTGCGAATATGTTGTGCTCTGGTAGAAAAGGTTTAATCATACTTTTAACGATAAGTTGTGGCTCCTTGGGTGACATAAATAATTGGGAATTGAACGAAAACTACTTTAATTTGTATGACAAAGCTTGCAGATTATCTTCAGTGTTTTGAAGTTGCGTACCTCAAACGCATAGAAATTATACAATATTTCGTTTCGTCTGTATTTTGATGTTTCCTCTTAAATAGTATGAGACCGTTATTAAACAGCATACTAAAGAAATTTAACTAAAGAAAGTTTAATAAGAAGTATATTTTGTATGGATTATCAGGAGATTAGCGGGCATCGTCCAGTACCATAGAAGACCAATCCGAGCGGAGGCTTGCGCGATTGAATTTAGTATCGCTGGTTGGCTGGCCGTCTATCACTGCAAGATAATTTCTCTTGTCAATACCTTGGCTTAGATGGAGATTAATGAGTTTCCCTAGTAGGGTCCGAAGCCTATAATTCCAACGCAGACTAATCAATGACGGGACGTGCGACCGCCAAAGGAATTTTTGCGATGGTTAACCATACACGGCCAGGCAAGGATTGAAGGTCTACCGGACCCGAATGACCCGTAGGGTTAACGAATCAATCTGTACATGGACAATAGCAGGACACTGTCGTAAGGACACGATACCAAGAAGATGTGTGCAACGCGTACCGTCCTAATGAAGTGTAATGAATGCGTTTTGCTCGGTTTTGTTTGGACTGGAATCGATTCACTGTAGACGGTTTCAGATTGTCTTTTCTTTGAACCAAATCTTTTCGTTTGCTTATTGGCCAAACAATCGCATAATTAGAGGACAGATGAGTTCACCGATTTGCGGCGGGATTTGTGCCGTGACAATGCTAGGGAAGGATGGAAAATCGCTGATCCCGGTGACTGATAGACAATAATCATCGGCTGTAATCGACTACGCTTAGCTGAGCGGGAAACGTTCTGAGAGAAAATAATTAGGATAGGATTCTGCAATCAGCAGAGACCAAACAACCGAAAGGCTCTGGACTGTGAAAGCTGCAACCGTAGCAATTAAAACACGTTTGGTTTGGGCAAAACATCCGATACTAATTAGTGGACCTTCACGTGAACTAGAGAGTAGAAAAAATCCGGAGAACTTCAGTACGCCTTCAACTAGAGTTGAGAAGAGTAAATAATGGAATTATCAATAGATGAGGGTAATCAAAGCACCAAATAATTACGGGTACCGAGATTTTCTAACAAACTGAACAACTGAAAGTCTGGGACAAACTAAGCCATGTTGCAATATTCCATTTTTTCTCTTTCAAATGATCAAACATAACAAAAAAAATCAAAACACTAAAAAAACTCAAAGAGAATTTAAGTTCTTATTGTAGATTGAAGCATTTTTAGGTAACACGGTTCCGCTTTAATACCGTACGTTGGCGCACTTCGTCCTGGCTTTGTCCTTGCTCCGAGAGCTTTAACTTGAATTACATAACCTAGACCCTCCAAGGGTCTCTCGTCTTGCTGCGAAGTAAGCAGTAGGCATTGCAGCCGAAAGCATTCCGCTTCTACAATTTGTGTCTTGCCAAGGTTTCCGAAACGGCAAGAGAAGCAGAACTTATTGGTGCCAAAGAATGCCGTCTCCAAAAGCTACGTGTCACGTAGCCGTGTCCCCTGTGTCCCCTTCCTGTCGGCTGCCAACTGTTTCCCGGACAGGATGGAGTGATCGGAGGCGCAAAACTATACCCCGAAAACCCCACGACGTTATGCAACGACAAGGTGAGAAGATGAAAATCAAAATATTTAAATTGCTGCACGAAAATGAGGAGGAAAAATTTAATCTTAACCTGCGGCATCCAGCCGCCGTAGAAGGGGTATTTTGGGAACCTTCATGCACCTTGCTTTTGAATTCGACGGAAGCACAATAATGGCCCGGTGCCATTGAAATATTTTGCCCGCTATTTATTGTACAGTAAAACGGGTAACACCGTTTTATGGGCAATTTCAAGTCGCTTTGCTCACTTACCGTCGCTATTTACGACGGTGACGGTCCTGGGGAAAGAAGTCACAAGGAACGAATGTGAAACAAGAAGGTTTTCTTGCGAGCCGTCAAAAGGTATTGGCCTGACTGGAACCAAATAAGTAGAATGAGGATTTCGCATTATGCTATTAGGCCAAGTCTCGCCCTGGCTTACTCTCTGTTCACCTTTCGGGTGCAAATGGAAGAGGCCAAAGGTTTCCATTAACGTTGCCAGGAATGGTCCAGACTGAAACAACCGAAGATGAAGCGGGTATAAGAAATCTGATTTGGGGCTTGTACCTTTATCTTGTGTTTAGAAGCCCAAAGACATCTCAACAAAAGTAACTTTCCACCCCTTAAATTGTGCCTTCTGTTTTAGTGTTTGATATTTTCTCAAAATAAAAATTACGTTATTCAATGGCAAACTTTGAATGCTTTGGGAAGCATTTTAATATATCACACAAAACGTAGTGATTATCGTCAGGACCAAGCGGGGCTTACAAATTGCACTTTGGACGATATTTTAACCATGTTCGGTCGCTGTGGTTAGCCACTTACACGGCCTGCTGTGCCGAGTCCACCTGCAACGAGAGCAGCGTAAAAGGCTAAGGTAATTTAAAGCTCTTCGAATGAACTTGTCCACAGACTGCGCCAGTGCCATTCCTAATCCGAAAACTGACCGTTGCTCGGTGGCAAGGACAAGAAAGTTTTCTAACGTCGTCGTCGTTTGCGTCGCTCGCAGGCGGTTGAGTAGTATTTTATTTGAAACCAAAAACCTAGAACTATTTCATGCTCCATCACGTGCATGTTGAGGAAATTTTAGCTCGAAATTGAAACGGTAATTTTTACTAGTCATTCTACGTTAATTCGTTAAATGGAAGCAATTTTAATCAAATTAAAGTAAATCTTTAACGGGGATATTTCAAATATGTTGTTAAAATCAATGACTCAAGGACAACGCTTTGAGGCTACGTAAAATAACCATGACATAGCCGAGTACGGCTCTCCCCAAAAATTATCGATTACATAAATCTCCATGAGAACGATGCAGGTAATTTAATTTGCATAGAATTCGCAAGTTTTCCTCTCGCACTGGAAGCTCCACCGGGCCATTCTACGTTAGGAAGATGGTTTTCCGGTTTATGGTCTGTTAGCGCGTTCCCTATCTTCCTGGCCTTTGCTATCTTAGCGTTAGAGCTCACCTTAGCCAAACTGAAAAGAAAAGGAACATGTAAAAGGTAACAACATCAGTATCTTATGTAAATTCAGGAATGGTACACAATTTTCGTGAAAGAGGTAGCGAATTTATTTATCGACAGACCACCTTTAACGAGTTTGTACACGCTACGCTAGGATCTGGCAAAGCAATGGGGGCCTGGAGATGCGATTAGCCTATTGGCCTGCGAAACATTTTCGTTTCAACAGTTTAGCCCTATAACTAAACGAACCCCAATAACATTAATAAAGGAGCATTTTACCGACTCTGTTATCACTACCATACATAACTAATCTCAAGCATTCTTTAACAATAACAACAATTAGGTTAATTTGAAGTGACGCCTTCACGCCAAAAGCTTACATCAAACATTTTAATACACCGAGTTATTAGCGATGGAAGAAAAGCTTCTTTTACACCGTTGCTTAAACATATTTTCAAGGTGTGCATCGCATCGTGTACGGACAATTTTGTTCTCACAATTATTACATTGGTTTGCATTAAATGTTATAACTCTCGCAGATGCCTCAGTAACTTCGAAGAAAATAGTTTGCTTGTATTTTGCATTCAGCATGGCAGCCGGCTTTTGAACCGGTTCGGGAGGGCGAACGCGCTGTGAAAAGGTATTGTTGCACTAACACATCTACTGCAGCAAAACGCGATTAGGGCAATAAAGGAAATAAATTGGGACTGCTCAAATAAGGTCGACGGCAAATGGGCAAATTTTTATCCAAAGCTAAGGGTCTTTGAGGCCTCGATGCGAAAATGTTGGGTCCATTTTATACCTCTAGAGAGTAAGCTGATATCAAAACGGAATGCACACGAATTGCTGTAAAGTAATTCTTTTATGCTATATGATGTGGACTGGAAGCGCAAGATTTTGAGCGGAGTTTAAAAATGCCATTTTCAAACTCAACTGTATTTTAGGAGATACATTTTTTTTCTTATTACGGGCCTTAAAACGCGGCAAAATCAAGCGTCACAGCCAACCGAAAGAAGCCGGTAAGGCTTAGTGTGTGTGCGATGAGCAACTACACTTCACGCATACTACATGCCGCGTGCAAACACTTCATTTGTGGAATGTGACTCATTTCCCATCATGTCGAATGCCATTGATTTCGCAAAACAGTGGTTAATATTTCGGTGTTTGAAAACTCACAACGAGTTTTACTGAGTGAGCTAGGAAAATTGGAAACACGGTGGCATCTGAAGACGAATTCATTGGTACGGTGCGGATGCATCAGTGTGTAGAGTGAACCGGTTGAACGTTGCTATGTGAGAGAGTGTGCGTGAGAGGCGAGCAGATCCGTGTACCGCTGCCGGTGAGTACAAATAGAGGCAGTCGATCGAACCGGTCGTTACTCGTGTGCTGAGAAAGAAGTCAGAAGGTGGTTCGCGTTGCTGTGTCATCGGCCGGTCGTTAGGCCAAGCCCTTGTGGCTTGGGCCATTGCACCGTGAAAAGAAATGGGCCAATTTCCGGGCTAAAGTGAGTGAGAATGTGCATCGCGTTCCGTGCTTCACAGTGCCGCACGATCGACAGTGACGGTGACTCCGGGAAACGTCTGTAGGAGGCCGGGAATTCGCGTCTCGGGTTTTTCGTCTGGCTTCGCCACGCGCTTGCCAAGATGGCGTCTGAAAAGGTGTCTGCGAGAAGCGCTCTTGGAGGCACGTGGTTTTTCTCGCACACGAGCCAATCGCATCCGCTGCCGCTGTAACGCCTCCGAGAAAAGTAAGTAATTTTTATTTTTGGACCACTTGAACAAGGTTCCGGCCACCACCACACCGTGTAACGTTTTGCTAATGGAATGATCGATAAATGTGTTACAGGCTTTTTTCTTGTCTACGGTGCAACGCTTGACTGTCGGGTGCACCAGCTTCTTTCGGATGGTCTGTTGGCGTGGCGGATGATTCCGCCGAGACGGGTTGGGTGCTCTTTCCCGCCAGTCTCTGTTTCGTTCTGCAAGCTCCATCGGTTGTTCCGTGATCGGCCAGAAGGCCGACATTAAATTTCACCGTTCGTTCGAGGCGCCATTTTCTAGACGGACGGCGGCATCATCTCAACGTCACACCCATGCGGAGACGGCTTCATCGGAACAGTCAGCCAGTGACAGCTCATCGAGGGTCGTGTTTCCATGTGTGCGTGAAATGGGTTTGTGCGCATGCGAAAAGATTCTGCGTGGTTACACAGCCTTCATCGTCCCGGCCGACTGTGCTTGTGCATCGACCGAGAGGATATAGTTTAGGGCAACAGTAGGGTCTCCGATAGGGGTTTGTAGAACAAAAGTCAACCACTGAAATTTCTTTCAAATTCAAATTAAATTTCAATTTCTCTTAAATTCAATTCAAATTTCTTTCGTTTATACTTTCAACTATTCGATCAATTGTGCATAAGCAACCACTTGAATTTCTCAATATTTTCTATACCCTAAATTTAGGATACAGTGCTCTGATAATTGTTGGGAGCTAAGGACGGAGGAGATGTCATCACATGTTTAAAGGTTAACCCTATGAAGGGTTTTTATTGCATTGCATTGCAGTGAATAGATGAGCGGGTGTCGGAGCGATCCACAATTTTTTCTCACGGTAGTCATCATGAATCGTAATAATTCGAATTACTTTTAACTATTAGTTGTGTGTGCCATTGACCTGAAAAGATGGTAATCGGAAGGAGCCAGATCTGGCGAATACGGCGGGTGAGGTACGATTAGTTAATACTTAACAACCAACCACTTAAATTTCTTTCAAATAATTTCATCCACAATTCTGATAAAAGGGGAGAAAGATGCTATGATGGGGTTGGTCTAAAACTGGCCCCTGATCTTGGCAAGAGATAAAAAGGAGAGAGACGTGATATTATCACTACGGAAAAACATTCTTACGTTTGAATATTCGACGTATGGAATAATAAAGTAGTATGTTTAATTATTAAATACGATCGTTTTACTGTTTACTTTATTTTTACATCCGAAACAACCTTCTCGTCGGTAATCAATGCTCAATCGCTCGATGCTCAGCAACGCAGAGCATCTTTGGCCATTCCGACTTCAGACGCATTTTTCCCAATTCCTTTCTCATCTTGCATCCTGGGTTTCGAAGTGCGACACATACCACAATACCAAGCGCAGTGAAACAATCACACTTTGTCTATTGCCTTTGGATTGTTTAGTTTTTTAAAGGTTTTTTGAGGTAATTAAATGGTGAAATATTCACCTCCGGTGTTCTGTTTTGATCGCTTGCATAGGCGATCTAAGCTGATTTCTAATTTCTAATTCTAATGATAATTAGTTCGGGTTTCAGCAGTCCTCTACCACCACCACCCTCTTGAGGACTCGGTCTCGTTGGCGGAGTAGAACTTGGTATAATTCTAATTCTTCTGGCCACGAATGCAACGCGGACGGCAGGCGTGGAGAGGAGGCATTATAATCTCATTTTAATAACTTCCGAGAGTGTGGGCCGTGAAACTTCGGGCTGCTGGACTCTGAATTATAAAGCATTCCTCTGTCAGCCTCCGGGCTATGGCGTAAACTTTGTGGATACATTTCCTTTCCGTTCGAAGACAATAATTATGCTTACTCAACCTCAAAAGAGGACCGTGGGCGATGGACGCTTCCACCCGAAATCTCCAGAGGGTGGGTTGACCAGTCCGGGCAAGTCTTGGTCACGGCGAACCAGTGTAACGCTGGCCACCACCGTCACGTGCGGGCAGATGGGCCAAAGTGTCAACAAGATTACCCCGACGGGGGAGCATGGCGAAATGAGATTGAAATAATTATGTAACGTAAATATTTAAAATTAGTTTCCACCATCCGCCTTCGCGCTACCAACGGAGTGATC
The DNA here is from genome assembly GCF_943735745.2 of Anopheles bellator. Lineage (NCBI taxonomy): Eukaryota > Metazoa > Arthropoda > Insecta > Diptera > Culicidae > Anopheles > Anopheles bellator. The sequence continues at coordinate 677,037 of NC_071286.1, read as the reverse complement.
CGCCGTTTCTTGCATTGTGCGCCGCTCGGTGGGTCATTTAATTTAAGATTAAATCTTCTCTAGGTTGTGTTCTTCACCGGTGCGAGTGGCACAGATATTTGAGACTGCATCGATTTTTCCAGGAACATTCCTAAGATGGGCCTCGTGTAAAGGTGCGTTAATAGGAAAGCATGCTGTCGGAGCTGCGCGGCAGCTGTGGGCATTCGTTAGGCCGCGATAATGTCAAAATGTTGTTTCAATTTGTGTTGCTAATTTTGGAAACATCTTCTCGTTTTGTTTCAGATCCCAACGGAACGCCGAGCAGGGGATAGCTGGCTTCGCATGTCCGTTGGACACACACGCGACCTAACATCTTGAGAAATGTAGTCTTTTCCATCTCTTATCTGATCACTTTTTTTAACTCCGGAGATTGAGAGCGATGGAAGAACACCGATTGGTGATAGTGTTATTCACATCCCGATTCGGCGGGTTACCTATTCTTGGGACGTTGTTGGCAGGACTGCCGCCATACTAGCTAAAAACTAAAAAGCATAAATTTAATTATAAAATGTTACCAAACGAAACCCGGAGGGTGAAGGTGCCGGGTGAACAATTGAAAAAGCAAACAGAGCTTCATCAGAGAGAGAGAGAGGAACCGGCCGTAGATCGATCGTGTGCTGAGTGAAGCGTGTGGGTGGTAAGTACGAGAGTTTTTTGCGGAATTGACAAATCGACTATCCTTTTCATATATTCAGCAACAGAGGAAGCAAACAAAACATAACAAAATATGACGGTTATGGTTCAAAATGGCGAGTGGCAAACGAGTCTTGCTACAGCATTACTATATACGAGAGTAACGTGTGTACGTGGCCGTGTCGTGTTAGGACACATGAGGACAGATTAGCGCAACCAGCGACGGTTACACGGTTCCTCTGCCTTTCAGCCGGCCGGCTCCCCTTTACAGCTTAGCAGCTAATGATAATGCGCGCGACTAACAGTCCGCGATGATGCCCTTAACCTGTGCCCCGTAACAGGGCCACTTCAATCAAAAAACAATACAATCTTTAATCCTTAAACACACAAGCCTGGCAGGGTACGATTTAATTATTAATGATAAGGAAGAAAAAACACATAACAGACATGCAAAAACATGTTGCAGAGTATCATTTCTTATCCACAGTTATGCTGGCCATAACTTTCGCGTATATCGATTAAATGAACTTTCGGTGGTAGCAGATTGTGAAGAGAGTTTCTTTATATCCTATCGTTAACTAAAATCAATGTTACATATCTCCTGTCCAATTCGGCGCTGCCCGTCTGCAGAAGGATAAGTTGGTGTGCTGGCCGCCAAGCCGAGGGTGGAGCTTTTCCCGGGTGGAAAATCATGATGAACGTATAAATACCGAAATTAACCAAACGTGCTACATTTGGCTCGAGCACCGTAATCGACCGAAGGGAGTCCCAAGCACAGAGCGAGCGAACGAGCAAATTAATTTGCCTAATGGACTAATCAGATGTTTCGATACGCGCTTGGAAAAGCCATTTCCACTATCGCGCTCGTCAACGGTATGGGCCACTGGCCGGGACCGGCTTATCTTCCTGTGGACGCAGAAAATTTCCGCCTTAAGGCGAACGGAAAAGAAATCGATTGTGATGTACCTTTGTTAACGGGTTGTTAGCGGGCAACAGGAATCGATCGCCTCGATCGGAGGGCGAAACCGGACCGCGGAAAATGTGGTGTGTGTGCCACGCGGTCTTGTTTCGTCCGTTCGATGTTCGCCCCTCTCGCCTCCTGACCTGACTGATGGTTACAATTCAAACGTGCATTTACTAGCAACAACAGTCCGCTCTCTCCCTTACCGATCCCGAAGGGATGCTGTTTACTACACATATTAACTCATTAATAAGAAATTCCTGTTAAAATGCGAGTCTTGTTGAATCTTATGTCCTTATGTGGGGTTGTGCATTGCGCACCTACGATAGGGGAGGGCACCCCCTTGAATCACTCAAATGACCGCCGCTCCGGAAAACGAAACCAAATGGATCCTATGCAAACACAATCGTTCGTATATAGTACGTATATAAACATATACATCATGTATCAAAGGGTTTAGCAATGTTTAGTGCCATAATACTCACTTACCGTGTGGCTGGGGGCGTTGAAGGCCGTTCCAGGGGTTAAGGCGCCAGCTGTATCTTTTGTAAGCAGTTAATAAAGTATCGGTCGGACGGTGGTTGCCTGGCCGTGTGTGAAAAACGCCCTCCGGTCAGTAGCCAATACTAATCCGATGAAAGACTCTTCTACCTGTACACGTGCAACAATCTTAACCATGTCAATAAAATTGCCTGGAACACAAATGCTGTATTTTACCAAATCTACTCGAGTTTGCTGCGAGGCCCACTCAATGTGGTTCCACGATGATTCAGAATACTACCGATCAATCCAGCTACTACCGTTGTCCAAACAACGCCATTTAATTGCTCCAAACTCTAAAAACCGTGCTCGAAAGCGAGGAAGAAACAATTAAACGGCTAGGGAAGCGTCACTAAACAATGAAAAGATATCCGTGGGCCATCCGCAAAGGAGTGTACTACTTTCAGTTAACGGCGCGACATCATGCAATAGAGTTTCAAATAGTGGACGGTCCTTGCACCTACGATTAGAGCAATCATCTTTTGGGCGGCAAAGTTTCTAGTAAGCAGACACAGGCCGACGGAGCACCGCCACCGACTTAACTTATGAAAATCGCTAATAAATTTCCTCGAAACTGTAAATGAATTGCCAAAAACACAAATGACAGATTGGCAGCTTTTACTGAAAGAAAAGTTATGCTTCGAAAGCAACTGCACTGCCGAAAAGAACGGTAAGTTTGAATAAACTTATAACCGGGAATTCACGATTATCGGATTTGAATCAGAAAGGGAATATGGTAGCTCTGCAGAATCGCAATCGACACACTCTAGGCACAGCCCTGCATAGTAACCGTCACTTGCATTCGCCGCAGCAGAAACCGGAATCAAAGTAATCTCTGGATGAGTAATGAAAAGCGCTTGAAGGAGAGTGGTTCCAAAGGAGAGCACAAAGGATAATGATGAAAAGTGAGACTTAAAAACAAATAAATAAATTAAAAAGAACCATATCCCGGTATCCTGGTTTCCTGCATCAAAGGGATGGGTAAGAAGCATCAAATTCTGAACGGGATCTCTAATTCCATATGAAAACAAAAGCAGCATCTCATGGTTCTTGTACGTCCCACCAGAAACCTGTCCCCTGGCGCGACGATTGCGGTCGAACGGAAAAGGCGGCCGCACGATGAAAGCATAAATTTCGTCGCCGTCCACCGAGTGTTTTATGATATCTTTTTAAACCCCAACACCAAAACACGTGCCGCGGATCCTGGCAAGGGCCAAACAAAGCTAAACTAACAAACTGGCAAACCACCAAGCGGCCTTCCGGAGAGTCGGGTTGCGAGCTATTTTGGGGGTTGCCCGTGGTCCGGCGGCCACGGGCCCTTCGGAATGGTCCAGGCTAGCTGTAAATTCCTCGTTTGCAGGAGAAATGTTGCTTCCGCACTCACACGGGGTGTCCTGCTTCGGGCGTAAGTATGTCACTTTTAAATTCTGGCCCATTCTGTTTCTGTTGGTTTAGGGTGAAATGTGATTTTTGGAAGGTTTTCTCGATGTATAATTAGAAGGTTTGTCGGGAGGACGTTAATTGAACTTTCCGTGGTGCGTTGTTGGTCGTTCCGGGGTCCGGTGCATAGAAATGTTGTCAATAAATTGCTACTGCCTTGCCTTTACGCCAAGGACACGGAGCTGCATTTTTGCAGTCCCTGAACACGGGCATAGCGGGGTTGACAATAAGGCCGACCGTTTCGCTGTTGGCCACTCGCCTTGTAAGTTGGGCCCAAGGAGCGTGGTGGCAAAACGATTAAATTTTTAATTGCTTCATACATCATCTTGATGAATGATTTTGCCCCGGCACTCGGTTGCTCGAAATGGTTTCGACCAGCGGAAAGGAAGCGAGCAAATGAACTGCGGAAATAACACCGTTATTATCAAGATTTGCCCGACGAAAGTGCAGCAAATCAAGCACGGCTACGGCGGACGCGGTGTTTATTTGGCGCAAGATAACACGAGGCGTGAAATACGAAAGGACGAATAAGGGTTCATCAGGTTTTAATAAACTGCCACCGGACTTACGTTCCTGCTCGCATGTTATTGACGCGTCCTGACGGGATTGTTGACTGGATTGGCCTTACGTTTGCTGGAAGCATAACTCAGTGTGGCAGTCACGTGGATGTTAACCGCCAGGAACCGTTTTAAGCCTATATTATTGCGTGCCATCATGATGGAATTTGTTTCCATTGCCACAGGGTAAACTTTCGACGGCACTTACCATATGGAACCAAAAACAGGAACAGCGTAACGATCGGTTTCGGATCCAGTGGCCAATGTGCATATTTTATGGGCACCATGTGCCACAGCAAATTGAAAACATGCTTTGAACGGGGCCGTGGGCAAGGCGCGGAGCCGAATTAAATTCGTAACAAGCTAATTTGATGATCATTTGGCCAATGCCTGTGGATGGTCGGTCGGGCGGGCGAGAAGGACGGCAATTAGGTCGTAGGGTTGCGCTTCAAGCTGCACGTTGTTTGTGACCCAGCTGACCAGTCCTCACTTTTCGGTAAGCCATCGGTCGTTGTGTTGGTCGAGAGCGAGAAGCCATATCGATGACGCTGGTCGTGAATAATGAATGCATCCGTTGGATATTTCGAGAGATCAGTTTCAATTCCGCAGTTCCGGAAATTGAAATCTGTTTTTTAGATACCAATTCTGGACCAAGCAATAGAAATAAAAAAGGAAACCAGAATGCCTGAAGTGATGTTGTCACGGCGTGTGCAAACGTAATTATAGGGATGCGAATTATCGGGAGCCCCCGGGTTGATCCCGATAGTTGACCGATAATGGCGGCAGCAAAAATGGAACCGAACTCCCGCAGTCCGTGTGACACCATCAGTTTATCCCATTCCCATCCCCATTAGGACCACAAGCTCTTTATGATCGGAACTGTCGGTCTCTTTTTCTGGGTCACCTCCGAGGGCGCAGACCTGTTGGACGAGCCAGGGAATGGAATTAAAATAATTATGTTATCGGCAAATAAATTATTGGCAGCATTAATGAACATTTATTCCGCAGAGTCTGGCTGCTGCCTGTCCGATCCACATCTGGTACCCTCAACTCCGACGGCGAGAGCGATCCGACACGTGATGTGGTGACGAAATAATTTAGTGCTTTCCAGCGGGGCACCGGCGCTTTGTAATGCTTTAATTATGGCCCGTCCGAACAAGCGCTTATGACAAGTTTATGCCCGAACTAGCTCAGCATCGTTCCGGAACCGGAAAACCCCCTCCAAGCGTTAGTCCAGCCGCTAGATGCGTGGCTGAATCGATTTGCCGGGAATTGGAAACGGTAGCAACGAAAAGTCTAGGTGAGGGATTGGTCGCTAATGACTCTCGATTGCAGGACTCGAAATCGAAGCGGTTCTTGCCGCATGCAACCAATCGAAGCGATCGCTCAACTGAACCGCGGGTTGAGAGTAATTAGGACTGGCGTACCGTTGACTGTTATTCTAATGATTGAATGGCCGAGCCAAATACTTACCTTTCTTTATGCGACCGTTCGGATTCAGTTCGGAAACTCCGGAGCACCGTTTTATAGAAAAGAAATTATCAATTTATTCTATGCAACATCGTTTCTTACAGTAAAGTCGTATATGTCTATTAGCAGCGATCGGATTGCGGAGAAGTGTGTGAAGTCGGAGAGAAAACCGGCGTCGCGGTTGTAGGAACCGCGTAAAGTCCAGGACCAGTGGTCGGTAAAGTAAAGGGAAAGGACTGTCCCTCCACAAAGTCCATTCACAAAGTTCTGCCATTCGCTTTTTTTCGTTTTAGCTTAAAATCAAATTTTGCTACACTTTCTAGAAAAGAATCCGAGGAGGGACCGCTAACTGAGGGGACTTCTTTGGTATGCACTGTGTATGCGGTGGTATATGGGGTTCCGAGGTGTCGAGAACCGGGCAGGGACATCGACGGGAGACGGGACAGATGGAATAATTTAAATCATGCATGGCACACACACGAGCGCCCGAGGTCGCTTCCATTATCTCCGTGCTGTTCCGTGCCGATTTGTGGTGGGGATATCGGGGGTCGCCGGAATGGATTATTTACATCGACAGTGAAATGGGAATTCCAATCATGTGCATTCATCATGACCCGGGCGGGCGGATGCAGCGCGGTCTTATAACATATTCATGCTGCATTACCTATCGCGTGTGTGCGACGGACTGTCGGATGCTGTCGAAGGAAAAGGATCGGATACTCTTTTGCGAGCGCTTAGCACTGCGGATTGGACTAACTACCCTTATTCACATGATATTTTGCTTTGGGGTTCCATATTTTACAGCTTCATACGGGGAAAGATGGCGTTGGGATGATGGCCGGCCGTTACACGATCTTACACCGTAAATCACCTGCCGGGCGTTGGCAGCCCGATCGCCGATTTCAGCAGCCAGCAGCTGACCCAGGACGATGTTAATGATAAGATTACATTTTTACTGCCACTCACGTAGGCCGCCCAGAGGCCGGCCAGTTCGGCCGGCAAACCGGCCCAGGTGCAACAGCCGCGGAACCGGCCAAAGCTGCGATTATTTATTAAAACGCTATTAGCGCTGCTATTGCCGTGCTGCATTGCGGCGGGCTGCTCGCCATTGATCACGTGCACCACGACGCTCGCGGAGTCTGCGGAGAGAAGAGAGAGAGAGAGAGAGGGAGAGTTATGAGAGTTGCGTTGATGACCTGCATCAGTTCGGGCTGTAATGGTTAACAAATCGTCGAAGCGATTGATTCCTGACCGCGACGCGGACCAATTTATCATAATTAGGCGTTAGTCGCTTTCAATTGCCATTGAGTGTCCCATTGTGTGTCCCATTAACGAGCTAATCGGTCGTAACGATCCGAAACTGCCCGAAACTGGCATAAGCACTTGAACCTCGGTTGTGGCCAGCGCATAATTTCGTGACCATCTTGAAGTGTCCCAGAAACGAGTGTTTTATTCATAAGTTCCGAACCTCGAATCCGGCTTGGTTCTCGTGCTGCTTCGCCTAGAAGCGGATGTAAATCCAATTGCTCGCCACAAAGAACCAAGTGGGTGTTAATGGATGTTAAAGAGACCGTTTTTCAAGGACGAAGCCGGAGCGATGGAATCCCTTAAGCGCAGCTGCACTGATTGCAAAACGATGCGCAAAACTTGGGGTTGCATTTGCATTTTTCTACGGCACCAAGCCCTTCGTCCATTCGACAAGATAAACGTTTCGCTAAATAGGAAAAGATAGCGCCACTGGCGAGATTAATCATGTGGCCGGTCTGGCGAAATATGCTACCCGAGCTCCGGGTGCAGCAGGACCAGTCTGTAGTCTAGCCCCACTTTAGCCCCCAGTTCGGGCGGTGTGCGGCCGCCACCTGGTGCTCCCTTATCGGGAGTACCTTTTGTTTTTATTTCTCGTTTCATTTACATACTAATTCGGGGGGCCACATTATCGTGCTCTCGTGCTTATTGGCGTGCGTTAAAGCGCGGAACGTGCCGTCGTGTGGCCGTTGTTATCCTTTCTTTTCGGCCCGCGACCTTTCCTTGCGGCACGCCAGCAGTGCCCGGGGCCGGGCCCGAGCCTTTATTGACGCTTCGGCAAACGCAAACATTCCGTCGAGTGACCATCTCGTCGGGTGGGCATCTTCCGGGAGCACCACTTTTATCTTTGGAGCCCCCTTTGAGCTTTGAGCCACACTCTTAATTATTCCACGTTGCCGTTCCCGGTGGCGCGAAGGGGCTCGCGAGCGAGAGTCCCTGATCCCTTCGGCCTCGACGTGGGTGTGTGTTTGCAATCCTTCCTCGCAGTACGTGACTGGCAGGCTCCTTTCGCAATTGTCACAGCGAGCCAAGGGGACCCTCGCACTCACACATGCCATCTGCGCGAGTTCTCAAGGGGCCATCGTCGAGATCAAATGGCTCGAGAGTTACCACACCGTCGGCCGTCGCCTTTTTCCGTGTTTTTCTGCGTGTAGCGGATCTCTAAAACAGGAAGTATAGGGAGCCGGGGAGTGGCCGGGCCAGGAATTAATATTCATCGTTTATATTCCAGTTTTAAATTAAACATTCTACCGAACGTGACCTCGGGTACTTACAGGCTCTCTCGTCTCTCGCGTCGGCCGTGTCGAGGCCCGGCGAAGATGCGCCACACGTGCGCCAGGTGAGCCTCGGGTGCAGCACACACGCGGTACGTGTGGCCCCGTTCGGAGTGGTGATATGAATAATGAAAGCTGATAGGCACCGTTGAGCCATTTTCCGGGTCAACTGGTGGTGGCCAGGTGGACCGAAGGCCCGTGGCGAGGACACCGTACCGTCCTTGTGCGAAACACGTGCATCACCGGTTTTTTTCCTCCGCAAGATGCTCTGAGCGGTTTGTTGTCGCCATGCGCTTGGCACGGTCCCGGCCACCCTGCCTGCAGCTTAGCATATGCAGCATGCCTTTTCTAAAATAACCATTAATAGCCGAGGTACGTTGGCGAGCCAGGAAGATGGGGGGAAAAAACGAGGCCCCAAAATGGACAGCTGCGCGCGCGAACGTAACGCTCGAGCGGCTGTCCATCCTTGGATTTCAGGCTTTAGGTCTTCGTTGGTTGCCCTTGCTCGGGGCTTTGAAATCAGTGTTTCCTCATTTGAATATCCACGCGGAGCGGGACGGGACGGACGGTGCATAAAAGGCCCCGCCGGCGGCGGGTATGAAAAGATGATGCCGAAACTTTGAGATCATTCGGCGCGATGGCCTCGGAGGTCGATTCACAAGGCGTGCGCCTCGTCGAGGCTTTACGTGAGACTCTCCCAGGAATTCTGTGCCAAGTGTGTGTCGGTGCCAACGCTGGGACCACGTTTCCCTAATAATTCAGGCTTTGCAGGATAATGATGGAGCAATGGTGGCCCAGTGTTTTATTCGGAGGCCTCCTAGTGGTCCTACTTGCTTTTGTTTTGCGAAAATGGACCGTTTTGGGGCGGCCCCAAAAGCATATTGGTCTCTCGACGGCCGTGGCCCGCGTGCCGCTAGGTTCGGGGCTTCGTTGCACGAGAGTTATGCGGAAAGTTTCCGCACCAGTCAGCCAGCCGGAGGAGTATTAGTTGCTGTGCTGTGGTGCCGGGCCGGGACCCGTAGTTTGCGCATTTATGATGCTCATCATGAGACGGCGTGGTGCTTTGATGTCGTCCGCCGCCGAGCCGCCGTGCACGTTTGAACGAACTGCTTCGCCGTCAAAATATGTGTTTTCCACCGAAATGTAATTCTTTGGCGGGTTGTTTTGCTCGCCGGGAGCCCACTCGGGGGTTTTGAGCAAAAGTTAGTGGATTGTTTTCGTACGGAACGACGTTAAAATCGCACAAATTTCACCGTTAAAAGTTTGTAATTTTTTGTTTCAATACAACATGGCGTCTCCTGTCTTGGTGCTAATTTTAATTCAAAGGGATCTTCGATGGTTCTTCGGTTTAGCTGTCAGTGGAGCGCTGGCTTTAAGTAGCTGCCGATGAGCTCTATATGCACTGTGTCCAAAAAGTATATTTGTTTAATCTTCTAAATTTATTTCATGGTGCTAAGTCAGGCCAATACAATGGTTGCAGAGCAACGTGGGCCGAGTATGTGTTCAAATGATCAAGGAATGATCACGAAAATAGGATTACGAGGAACTTGAAGCAACAATTTGTCTTTTTAAATCCGCTTTTTATTATGCACATCATTGTGCAAACCACATCTAACATTGAAATAGCATTACCTCACCGAAAAGACCATGATCCAAGAGTGCTTTGAATCACAATCGTAAAAGTCCTGTGCTTTGTTTCAGTAGTTACTGCAACTAAGAGCAGATCAGTAGCGAAAAATTCCCATTGAATCAATTGTTCAGAAAGTACTTTTTACTAAACAATGTTTTTACAAAAAAGCTGAAGGATGGAAGCAAATACTGAAACAAAATCACATGCATTGTTTCGAAGTTTGAAAAATCGTTTCATACGCACGAAAAAAGGAAACAGCTTTTCCGTCGAGCTCAGGCATCCAATTAAAACCGGTGCGCCGCCAAATACCGGCCAAAAACAAACAAAAACCACAAAGTTACATCTCGAATTCGGATAACAACCGGCGTCCTTCGGATAAGGCCGGTCCAAGCTTTAAGCCACCGCATGCCGATGGGCAAACATTGAAACACTTGGCCGCTGATAGGAACAAATCGATGATTCGGATGCCGGTAATAAATGATAGCCATCCATCATCGTTTTGCATAATGGATGATTTTCGTCGTCCTCGTCGTCATTGTCGTCGCGAGAGAAATTATGAAAAATCGTTCCCCGTTTGGGGCACTTGCGTCTGGTTGCCACAGAAAAGATTTTTACCAACGGGCGGCTCTGTTGTGTGCCGCGATTCAAATTAAACACATTTTAAACACCATTTCCGTGCGAAAGTTTCAAGCGCCATAATCAAGCGATGCCATGTGATGCCGGGACCGCCGAGGCACTCGAGAAGTTTTTCATAAATTATTTACCATTTACATACCCAAAAAAGAGGCGCGTGTTTCGGCTGTGCGCACGATTTAAGTTTTGCGTCCGGAGATTAAAATGTTGTTTCAGGGCTTTCGGCATAAAAAATGGGGCCCCCGGTTGGGCATCAAATGGAAGTGTCGATCGTCGGAGTTTGAACGAGTCACTCGAAAGTTGGCTGCCGGCAGCAGACGCAGACGACCGCCGTGTTAGCGAGGGATTGAGATCGGATCGGTAAAAAACGGAAATGATAAGAGGACGAGTGAAAGAGGACAAAAAACTAGCACACGAAAGTTGCGGGCTTCCTGGCTGGCGCTGTTGGCGTTATTTGGTTGCAGGTAACTCCTAACTTAATTATTGCTTCGAATGCAAAACTCGGTCCGGAGTTCGGCCCGGCGCTCAAGGGCTTCTAATGTGCGTCGGGTTGCGGCTGCGTCTGGCGAAACGAAATATGGAAAGCAAACTGCGAACGACTTCGTTATAGCGATAGCGATGGATACGCGCGCCGCACTGTGATGGTAATTGAATTTATCGAAAACTTTTGGCCACTTCCCGTCGCCTCCGGTACCCTAGCCGGGGCCGGCCCAGCACGAAACTTTCGGGGCACCAGAAATGTCCTTCCGCCCGGCAAAGTATGGGAAGATGGATTGAAAATTGAATTTAATGAAATAGAAACTTTCCATTTCTGCAGCGACCAGAACGTGTGCCCCGTGCGCTTGATCTATCGGGACTGACTTATTGGTTTTCTGACGTTTCCCAGGACAACACTGGTAATTGCCGCCAGACAGCAGCGAATGGCGCACGTTTACTATTGCACTGTCAGTCTGTTTTGTTGCCGCGGGAACGTGGCCGCGTAATACTGCGTGGTTCGAAAACTAACCAGACGGAACAAGTCACTTGGATCCAGCTCTATGGAGTAAGGTGAGTTGTCAAGCAGACAAACACATTTGTTTGAGTATGTGGACTTCTCAAACGTTCGATCGTTTTCCAATCTCTTACGGGCAGGTTTAAATTTAACTGTCGAAAGTTTCACACAGTGGAAAATGGTGGTACAGAGTCCTCACATACAGAATCCATTTGCGTTTCCCAACTGGCAGACATGTTGGTGAGTTGACCGAATTCGCAAAGCTTTCTTTTACTAATGCTGCCATCTCGATTTTGCGATTTGATTTAGGACACTTTTCATCAGCCTTGTAACAACAACGAAGAATTAGTGTGAACGTTGCTTGCTCGATAAACGCAGCAGGCCACAACTGACAAGGTAAGTTTGAAACGATTAGGCTCGATTGTTTTCAACCCATGTACTTGCAACTACCGACCGTCCCTGGCATACAGCGACGGTTGCGTTATGTGCGAAAAGTCGGTACGCGGTGTCGGTTAAATGGCGCGAATTGTCTGAGCGAAAACTCCAACAGAAACTTTCGTCACATTCTTATCCGCGTGTCACAGGTGCCAGGCAAAGGATGAGAAAAGCGACCCGGCGCCTTTGCGATGATAAGATGCCGAGATCCGGCCCGCGGGTAGTGTGCGACTTATAAACTCGGGCTTGCCGGGCGTGGGGGCGCAGGTGGCAAAAATTAATTTGAATAATTTCCTGAGTAAATATATATTTTTAACAACATCTCGCCCCCCATCCGGGGCTCTGCACCATCGGCCCCGGCCCGAGCTGCTAATTAAAAACGACAAGTTGCTTTCGGTGAAATGTGGCAGCCATTTTCTAAGCACCCATTTCTTGTGGCGTGTGTGCACGATAAGACGCAACTTGGTGCTTGCCGCCTTGTGGATGGGCTTAGTGTCCGGAAGGTCTTATTTTTCACACTATCTACCGGGGGTCGTGAAGATCGTAAAATAATTTCCTTCTGCCTGCGCTAGGACGTGTGGTTATCATTATTCATCAACGCGCCGACAAGTCCCATCTCGGGACTCGGGGCGGGCGGTCCATTCATGCGATTGCCAAAAGGACGACACATTTACGGGTAATGTCGCCCGGTAAAGAAGAGACGCTCTCCGAGTCCAAGAACCGGTTTCGGGGCCTTTGGGGGGACACGTGCCGTGAAGGCATTTTTAGTATTCAAAGGGCAACTTTCAGATTACAGTTTGGCGGGGCCACCAAAAAACCCGAAGGAGTCGGAAAAAGTTGACTCAACTTTGATAAGACCGCCGAACGGACCGAAGCCGAGGGCCCGGCTCGCGCGCGCACAGTCTAATGAATGAATAATAAAAAATGAGTTTATGCGGGCATGGGGATGCTCGGCGGTTCTTGCACCTAGGGCCACCACCAGCACACGCTGTGCCGTAATTTTTTAACGAGGAAATCACACTTGCCAGCCAGCCTCCACTGGACCCCGGCCCGGTTCTTGGGTCGCCAGGCCGTTTTATTGTACCTATGTTTTATGCATATTTTAGACGTCCCATTGGTTCCAATCACGTCACAGAGTACGGGCTGGCGGTGGCTAGATTGGCCACGGTCGCTAAATTTATGTAGCGTAAAATGGATGTTCCTGTCGGGGCCAGGTTTTCGGGCCGGGTGCACGCCGTTCGAGTGAGTATAATTTATCCTCGGGGGCCCTACCCGAACGTTTTTATTGGTGCATCTTTTGCATCAGTGACCCTGCTCGGTTGGCGTTCGGCCATTCGGGTATTAGTTGGTTGGTTAGCATCAGAATTAATTCGTTTCTAATCGCATACGAGGCCAAACCAAAGGCCGAGGCACCGAATGCGCCAGATTAACGCACGTTCCGCGATAAGCCGATTGGGTAAACGGGGCCATCGAAAATCGAGTGGCCAATTAACATGGGGCCCTTGGGGTTCAACAGTTGCAGTTACATTTACGGTAGCGTTTGAAAATTAAATTACGAAGGACGAACCGGCCCCAGCTTTTCGGTAGGATTAATTTTGTTTAATTGTATGAATTCCAAATTAGGTGGCCCCGTTAGCTCTGGAAGCCCCGATAGTATCTGGCCAGCACCGGCCATGAGCCTCCGCCGCGTTAAACTATGCAGACGCTGCGCTTCAAAGCGGCCGCACTTTGGTTCACTTCGGTCGTCGCCATCTTCGTCGGCCAATGATACTGGGGAGTCGGGTGGACCAGCACCGGAAATGGCGGTCCGTATCGTACTAATCGTGCTGAAAATGAGTTCCTTTCATGGCTATTGTACAATTTATTGCCCCACGCAGGACGTGCCCTCGTACTGTGGCCCTCCTCCGGAACCGTCCTGAAAGCAGTTTACCGGATTCTCTTCCGGGACCCGGGGTGGCTTTCCGCGAATCGAAGGGGCAAAGGCCGCCCGGCCCGGCCACAGCAAATCACGACGACGACGACGACGATGGATTGAACCGGGTTGGGACCTCTCTGCCGGCCTGCTGATGGGGCCTCGTTGATAAGTGAGAAATTAATTGCTTTCCATTTTGCGCGCGGCTCCCCGAAACGTTACGAAAAATGCCATCCATTCGGGGCAAACTGCTCAAGGACGTTTGGCGAAGGAATGAGACGATGTTTTGCGTTTTCGAGCGCCCAACTTTGCTACAACACGTCTTGCGCAGCCTACTTGCCAACGACGGTGCCTACTGAGACGGTTCAAAAATTTGATTTGGTGCCAAAATTGTCGCCCGTTGACGATGACGGGCGCCGACGATGAATTAATGAATTGCCTCTAAAAATACCTGCGCCGTCCTGGAGGCAAATTCCAGGTCCGTCGTGGCCACCTTTCACAACTTTTAATTTCAAACGCGCCCGGCTCTCGGTCGTGACAGAAATTGTGGCACATTAACTGTGGGGACGGCGCGTTGATGGCGGGACTTTCGGCTAAATTGGAATAAAATAACCATTAACAGCTTCTAGCGCGAGTGCCGAATTTCTTGCGCATTCGGTCAATTAGCAGATCGTCGATGAAGTGTCACCGTCTCGTTTCTGTGCCGGCGAAGCGCTCCGATGGGTCCGATTGTTTCAAGGATTTCGATCGCGTGTTCGGGAGGAGGTCCTCACAGGTCCTCTCGGTGCCCTATATTTGGGGCCTTTTGAACGTTTCGTGACCAAGCTCCATTATTGACGTGAGAAACCGGTGGTGGTGCACGAAAAGAAACAAAACACAGTGTACGCGCCGATGAAGTCAGGAAAATGGGGCTGAACGGAGAAAGCCTCCCCGGGCCCGGCCAAACGTCGATGAATTTAAGGGCCGCCTTCGTTTCGGTCTATAAAGTTTTATTACATTGCCCGGTGCTCAGCCGGCGTAGAAACGCCAACGGGCACCGGCACTGGGCGCGCCTAATCTTGAGGCTTTTTTGTATTCTCCTCGAGCCTTCGGCACGGCCACTGCAATGATAACACAAATTAGATTAAGCATATTTTACCATTCAATCGATGTGTTGCTCTTTTATTAGCTACCATCAAGGTGAGGGCTCCGGTCTGGTCTCGCGGCTCTTGCGCAACTAGTTACGGCCGGTGGCGTAGCAACAAAATGGCCCCAAATGGGTTTGTTTTATGAAACAATTGTACTTGTTTTATGCGTGCTTCGCCTTATTTATGCCCCACTCCGATTGTGCCTCGAAAACCTTAAAATGGGTCTTTAAGTCCCGTGACACAACCGGCGATTTACCGACCGAAAGCCCGTTTGCCGGTGCCGCTTTTAACTTCGATCGAGCAGCGCCAAGTTTGGGCTCCGGTTTTTTCACGCCAATTTGCTCTTTGCCGAAAGTCACACTGGGTCACTGGGCGGCTCCGGGCATCCGTAGCCTTCGATTGAGCAGATGAGCAATTTTTGGAAAGTGATTAAAAGGAGCACGAGCTACGTGAGCAAACTTTTCCAACCCGGTCGGCCACGCGATGTGTGGCGATGGGGGATGTTTTGCAACGAGTTCCATCGAGAAGTAGTGTCTGCAACGGAAGTAGGATTCGGGACCGGCAAACGGCGGCTTCGAGCAGGAAATAAAACTTTCCCAATCGTAAAACCAGTTGTTTCGCCTTTGTGGCAGTGATTGGAGGACGGAAATCAGCTCGCTTGGCTGAGCTCTTGACAGCGGCCACCGGCAGACTGGTCGGAACGCAGCCAGGCGGGGCCGGGGCCCGACCCGAAATTGGGTCCCTGTTTAGTTTCGTCGAACATGCTAATTAACTTTACACATTGCCCTCCAATTATCTTCCACCGACCCATCGTGGCTTGCGGTGGCTGTGCGGTGGCAGAATTTTAAAACTAATTTTCTGCTACGAACCTGCGGATGTGGGCTTTTCTAGACCAAGGACGGAGATTCTTTGAAGGATGGAATGGTGAAAGGTACCAGACCGAGGACCGGGTGTACTTTGGTTAGATTTAAAACGGGGTTCCCAATTTTCACGCAGGTTCGTCGGTCCAAGTTTGTGGTTGAATTTGGGCGCTCTTCAAGGACGCACGAGTCACCAATTAGATTTCAAGGGGATCTGATAGACCACTAACCACCGCGGTCCGCGGCTTAATCAATTCCGCAATCGTACAAATGCGTGACTTGCGTGACGAAACGGAGCCTTAACAAGCCGCCGGCTTCCGAAGAATCCAATTATCATCGATTCGGCGACCGATAGGGCACGGTGCGACTAATAGGTTGTTGGACTTCCTTCGTTCGTTGACACAAATTTCGGGTGTTTTCTGCAATTTTAAGCATGTTTGGAGCACTGTGTGTTTGCTATCAATATTGTGTTCTCCTGTCGTGTCCGAAAGGGATTTGAAAATGCATCCTAAAAGGACGAAGCCGCAATCGGCATGCAGCGCCGATAGTTGCCGGAATCCCCGGCCAGGGCCGGAAATGAGAAAAGAGGGCGAACGGCAGCGAACCGCAGTAGCGAGGAGTGGCCTCATTTATCATTCATCAGTTCCGCCGGCCGGCCTGCCGGCCGGAATCGAATGATCCTGCGCCGATGCGCCTTGGTGCCTACAACAAAAAAAAATCGAGGGGAGACGAGAAAATGGGAAATCCCAAACTCACCTGAGCTGCTCGGTGAGCAGGTGTAGTTGCCCGAGTCGGCGGGCATGGCGCGGGCAATCACTAATTTACTGGTTTTGGTTTGTCGCTCCGTCAGGACGCTGATGCCGCCGCGCTGCGAGTAATTAACGACCCGGCCGCCCTTGTACCAGTAGATGAACGAGGGGGGCGCCGGGGACTGCAGCGCAACACATGTTAGATTGATATCGCTTCCGCTTTTGATAAATAGCTCCGAGTTGCCGAGGATTTTCGCCTTCGAGACTGCAATGGATGTGAAAAGAAGGAAAAGCGAGTGAGTGAGAGGCAGAATATGTGTTAGAACGAGTGATAAATTGGTGTGGACGGAACCGGGTGCCGGGGCCACCACTAACGCACATACACGGCGGGCCGTCGGGCGGAAATGGAAAGATAAAAATGGTCCTTCGCGCACCAGGCCCCTGGTTCGCGTTCCGGTTCCGGCCACACACACACAGAGACACAGACACGGGCTGGCTGGCTGGCTGGGCGCGACTTTTGCACACGCGGACATGGCAGGAGCATGTCAGATTTCGCTTGATCATTTTTCATATTCGGACAGAATCCTAATTCCGAGCCACGGCCATTACGATTGCGGACTGTTCGCGCATTGTTGCTTCCCACATTGTTTCTCCCGGTCAAGGACCTGGGCCCCCCGCGCACACAATCTGCTCGCCCCGGAGAGCTCGTTTTTCATCGGGAAAGTTCCCATTTTTTTGCCGTGGCCACACAATGTTCCGGGCTGCGCTGGGGAGTTATTCGCCGTGGAAAAAGTTTAATTCAATTCATACAATGTTTGAACCAACCCGGAACTGGGAGTCGGAGAACTTCAACAAACAAACGCGGGACCCTGGTTATTGCTTTTCGGGGAGCTCCGGCCAAGTACAGGAAGTACTCTCAGGGCCACTCCAGGTGATGGCCGGCACGTGGCCGTTATGCAGGATCATAACGAACCAATTGTGACGATGCTGTTTTATGATTGGAAAACGATGAGCTGAGCCCGTGGCCCGGCGTGGCCATCGTGGGCCTCGAGCCCGAATTGCGCGTTAGATAAGCATTATAATTGGCCGCTGGCCATAGAATGGCGTGCGGGCCGCCATGTAGTACACGCGTCGTCTCATCAATTTTACATCAACTGCCGTGCCTTGGCCGCAGCACTTGCTGCTGTGTTTACTGTGGCCGGAAGTTGCTGAGCGGATTTTCACACAACCGCCCGGTGGGCATAAAATCGATTCAAAGTTCGGTCCGTGGACTTGGCCACTTGGCAGGTGGCAATCTTTGCTCCCCTCAAGCTGTAATCTTTGAGGTGTGTTCGATAAAGTGATCGGCCACCGGTGCTGGGGCTCCGGAGTCGGACACACTGAGCGACGGAACGTCCCCCAATTTACGTTCAGTAAATGAATGGCAAACAGATGAAAGTTTGTTGAAACAGCTCTACCGTCGAAGGAGAGGAGAATGACCTCACGAAAGCTTTCTCTCAACCACCATTTGACCGTTAAATAATGTCCGTCTTTAAAGCGGCTACTTGTGACGCCAGCGAGCCCACTGTGCGGACCAAGTTTTCTTTCCGTCGCTCCAGACCAGAAACGTCGATGATTACCATAGCTCCACCCGGGATGGAGGCACTTTGGATAAGAGTAGTCGTGTCACGTCGCCATTCCCTCCGCGCGCACAATCATTACTGGCCCGGGGTTTAACGGCATCCCCTTTTTCCGAGGCACTCCGTCGGTTCTGCCCGATCCCGGATGGCTTTAAGGGTGGAAAACTTTCTTCCCTCACAAGCGATAGATTTCGCCTCCGAGCTCCGTGGCCAGAGGATTATGCTCCCCTATCGCCCCACGGGTCGATACTCTCTCTCTTTCTCCTTCAGTCGATAAATGTAAACATGAAAACTTGCCCGGATTGCCTGCCGCTCGAGTGTTTGAACTTTGACCACTCGGCGCCCAGCTCGGACCCGGTAGTGGCCCGGAAACCGACCGACAATGGGGATGGAACGATTTTTCTGCGCCCCACAATGGAGCTCCGGACCACAGCAGCAGCAGCAGCAGCAACCGGAACATTGCCCCGGGATGAGAGAGAGAGTGGAAGAGCAAAAAAATCACGAACTGAGCAGCGCACGTACAAACAGATAAACTTCCGCCTCATTCCGGTTCGCTGGATGCAACCGGACCGGCTGATCCCGGTGCAACTTGCATGGGGTGAAGACCGGAAAGTAAACATTCTAACGTACGTAACCCGGTTGGTTGTAGACACAAAGCAAAGGAGCAATCATGCACGTGCCCGGTCGCAAGCATCCTTCAGATATCCGGGGCGGGCCACCGGGAAGCCTAATGCCGGAATACCGGTGGTGGTGGGTTATCGAAAAAAACGATGCTTAATGGTTGCGGCGCCGATAAGCGCTCGAGGTGACGGTCAAACTTTACATTCAAACCATTGGTCGCACGTGTCGCGGTGAAGGCCCTGCGCTGTATCCTGGGGCAGACGCGGCGCTGGCGGTGCCTAATTGAATCACGCTCTCTAACTGCATCAGGAATGGGGATTGCACGGACAAATTCGATTTATTCCCGATGGGGTGCTGTGAAAAATTAAATTTCTGTCGATAAATTAAAGCTTCTTGTTTGCCGTGGGCGTTACACGGTTGATTACGGTTCGTTGTCGCGTCATTTCCACGAAGAGCTCGTAAAGCGCTGGACGGCGATATAAAGAGAGCGACTATGACAAAGTAGGCGCTTTTGATTCGCCTTTAAGGGTTCATCAGCGTTTTATGTGCGGCCGGCGCCCTCATATGCCAAGCCTCCGGGTTAGCGTGTGTCCGGAAGATAAAAAGCGTACCTGGATGGACGCTATTATTTCCGTAAAGCCTTAATAGAGCGCGGGACAAGGAGCGATTATCTCAACAAACTACGGTCAGGCTCTCTCCGTTAAAGGGACGCTTGACCTTTGCCCGTCATTTGCGTGATCCTGTGCCCTATGTCAGACTGTACGCGCGAACCGGACCGGTAATCTTTATTCACAAAATAAGAAGTCAACTCAAATGCCAAGTAAATTGGTGCTCATTTTGATTGCAGGTTGCTGCTCCTCTCGACTGTTCCACTGTTTACTAAAGTTAATCGAAGAGACTGATCCATTTTTATGCAAAAAGTCATCTTGATACGGTAACCGACCAAGGAGCACTTGGATTCCTTTCCTTTCACAGTAGCTCCAATCAAATGATCAATGACAAAGAGCAGATATATAAAGGGAAGTTGGAAATGACAGTTTACAAAACTTGAATCAATCAGAGTAGACACCAAATGACGATTTTGACGTAATTTTAAAATGCAAACTAACACAAAACAATTTCTAGGCTGAAATGTCGTGTTAGGTTTTACTTTAAAAAATGACTCGTACTGAGCCTCCAAAATTCCATCTGCAGCCAACGTTGCTATAGACGGACGGAATTTTGTTGTTGTTTCTTATTTATTGTCGATTTCGCATCCTAATCAAACCACATAACTCCAATCCAGCTGTAGCCACGCGGGCAACTTCTTATCTTTGTTAGAAACGGTACCAGTCTCGGATTAGAGGTGCACCTGAGTAAATAACCCAATTCTTGCTCTGGTCGTTATTTGAGTTATTTCATCTTCCTTGGATCCAACCCATTTGCGACACATCTCTGCTCTTTACTTGGTTTTCAATTCCAATTTAAGGCAATGTTTTTCAGATGAGAGATTCATAGCTACGTTCTGAAAGGCCAAGATCGTCGAGCTCTGCTCCTTAAGCGAATTTTTCATCGTTCAGTCCCATGCTAATCAAACATTTTGTGAGTTCCGGTCTGGTTGATGCTGAAAAGGCCGTACGGCTCGCTGCTGGAAATTGTCCCAACGCAAAATGAGGCGTAATGAAACTTTGGGCCGGGCGCCGGGTTGACCGCAGCAACAGGATTGGAATCAACTTTTCTGTTGCCAACTGTGGCGTGTGTTGCATCCGCTTGACAAGTTCTCCTGTTGCCGGCCCTGCTGAAGGGCTGTGGTTTGTGAGGTGCTCGCGTTTGACAAATGCAGTCACTGTCAACCGCACCGCAAACCGCACAAAAACGCGTTCGTCGGGTGGCCATCCGAAAATCAGAGTCTGTCGAACGGTCGGGGCCCTATATTTTTGATTGGCTTTTCGGTATTTCACCGACACTCGTCGGTGGTTTGACTGTTTCCGTTACAGATGCACCACTGGGCCGGACGTGCATGTTTTCCACCGAGGTTCGGGGCTGTGACCACCGGTCGGAAGCCGATGCTATTGATCGAGTGCGGTGCTCTGTGTGATATTGCTGTTGTGGACACCAATTGGTGTGGTTTCGGGCCCCTATTATGGCAATTAGAAGTTAGGAGATCTGCGCTTTGCTCAGCCATGTCGAATGAGTTGTTTGATGTAGCCGCGTTTTGTCACGAATTCGGTTCGATTCATAAACTTTTTAAGGACCTTAAATGCTGCTGGTTCACCGTTTGGATATTCGGCGCACGTGAGGAAAGCACAACTTTTTGATTGGTTCGTTTATTCGCTCGAAAGCGACCTTTCTCATTCAAGAGTTTGGCTGCTCAGTGCCGGGGTCCTGAGTTCAAGTTTCCTGAGCCAGAGCCCAGAGTTTCGAGAAGTAAATGTTTTATGAGCCCGGCAGTCGGTGCCACGAGGATTTGACAGCCTGCAGCAGACGCGAAGTTATCATTCGCCTCCTCCGACAAGGCCGAGAGCCTTGTCCTGTTTCGACGGACATGAAGTTTAAGCTGTCCGTGATTTATTAATATTTCCACCGATCGTAGTTTCGTGTCGTGACTCTGCTCTGAGGTTGATACTTTTTAGCTCCTGCGCAGTAGCTCAGGTGGACGAGGCTCTGATGCTGGCGGGGGTCATGATGCTAAATATAAACAGTACTAGCGTCCATGGACGTGGCTTTTGGGGTCGCAGACTTCTCCGAATGCGGGGGCCACAATAAGCTTCGAGGGGATCAAAAGGGATCAAACAAACCTTTCTCAAACATTGCAACCAGAGTTGGCGCTAATCGCTAGAGTGATTGCTTCCCCTTGGGGAACAAATAACCACTTTTGGACATGAACTACAGGGAAAAAAATCCCAACATCGACCATTTTGCACCGGTGGTTGCAGCTGACCTCATGGTACTTTGGTCCTGCTGGGACTGAATTGACTAATGTCCGTGTCAGACGGTGACACGCTTACATCCGTTTGCGTGACCCTCTCCCTATGGGAAGCGTCGTTAGGTCGGTGGTCCAACAAACGCATCCTGCGGCAGGACTTTTTTTCCTGTAATGGAATTCTGATTCCCTTTGTCCCCGGCCCCGGGGCGTTCTGATAGATAAGTCCTTTTGGCCTCACGACACGACACCGTCTCGACACGAGTGGCCCCGAGCCAAAGGTTAAAAGGGTTTCCGTGGAGTGTCGTACTAATTACTTTTCCTTGTTACAACACCACGGTATCTGATTTGCACGGGCAGAAGAGATTGGCCCGGAACAAACATTGCCTACCACAGCCGGCACCCGGTTGCGTGTGCGCCTGCGGTCATACGGTCGTCGAGATAACCGGCTCTGTGTTGGCTCCGTGCGTATCCTTTCGACGCGTGTGGGACACCGTTACGCGTGTCCTTTCTGTTTGGGGTGACCGTGATTTGGGCCTAGTCTTTGGCTGATAGGCCTGGCCTGGCTACTTCGTAGTACTGTGTCAACTTCCGGTCCGGTCAAGAAAGTTCAAGCCGAGCCGGTAATCGGTTTTATGAAACAGACAAACGGGCCTGGGGTCTGTGAAAGTGATACCATGTCGTCGATGCCGGGAGGCCTCGTCCTCGGACCGTACTCAGAGCATTTCAGGGCGCATCACTCTTGGGGATTACTTTCATTACTTGCTTATATTTATGACGGTTACGTGTGCCGCAAGTCGAAGATGTAGGAATCCGTAAAAATGGATCCCGGGCCCGGTTCGTGGCGTGTATTTGCTCACCGAATTTGACATCATCATATATGTGCAAATGTGTATTGCATAAACCCAGCGGTCACAGTCGGTCCGTAAAAAAAGAACTCGCTCCAGTTTGTTGGCTGCGCAAATGTTACGGTGAATCGAATAAACTCGACGCCGGGATGTTGACCTCCGGGCGGTGGCGGCAGCGGGTGTGCCAACCTTGGGCTTGGCAATGCTTGGCCGGTAAATGGTGCGGAAAGCATTACGCCACGAACGTTACGAACGCGAGCGCATTGCCATTGCGCTCGCGTTGATGCAAAGTTAATGCCGGGTTGAGGGAATTACGTTTCAACCACAGCTACACGTAGCAAACTTTGCGTGGCGGCCCCCATGTTGGCCATACGGTGCAACTTTATTACTGTCAGGATTTATTACGGTGAAATGCAGGCGCCATTTTTGTTTCCGCACCGTTTGTTCGGCCGGCGGGGACTGACGTCGGATGTAAAACTCGGTAGCAATGAGCTAATAGTTTTAATTATGTTTTGTGGCTTAACGATGTGCGAAGCGCCGGTCTGAGAAGTGTCGATCTGCGTGTCTCTGTCGGGGTCGGAACCAGGACACCAGGATGCCAGGATGCGAACGGTGGAGCATAAGGTTGCGTTAAAAGAGGTTGTGTCGATACGCGTTGATGGTTGTTAAATGTGTTTACTTTCACTTAAACACGAACGAGGTGCTCAATCAGAAAAGACCCGGGGTTTGCCCGGGTTCCAATCCATCCAACAACACCGGCACCGGGCTCACCGGAACGGTGGTCGTTTGTTTCGTGCAGCGTGCAAAATGAATTCGGAACGGATAATTAACTGCATGCAACTGGCGGTGATTGCGGACAAATTATTAAATCAATACCACTCGTTAGCATTGCGGGTTCCGACTTCCGACGATGGTGCTGGCCACGGCGGAAGTTGGACTCACGCTGACGATGACAGTGCGACTGCAACTAATAGCTCCCGGGCGCCTCTAACCACTCCGGGTATGGCCACGCATTCGTAACGTGCCTCAGCTGACATATTCCTGTCCGATTGGGGCCACTAAAAAATGTTTCCGTTATAAATTAAGGCTTTTGTAACCTCTCCGTCTAACGGAACGTTTCAATCACGCCCTCAATGTGTTAGCAACAAGTAACCAAACGAGCCAGTATCAGTTGCCTCACCAATTTACTCTTGGACTTTACGCCTTTTTCGATTGATTGAGCCAACACGGGTCCGTTCCTGGAACAAATCCACCCCTCCTGGAAGAAAGAAAAGCAGAATAAACCGGAAGGATTTCCATGATTGGGTTCCGTAGCGCGCTGATTTCGAGTGGCAAGAAATGACCTTTCGCCGGGCGCCATTCCCTTGGTCGGATTTGCCCGCTCGACGTGCGACTCATCGGTTTATGACGGACACAGGGCTACGGGCTACGGCTTTTTCGAGGCATCCTTGCGCACAGCACAGCATTTTGAGCGTCGCTTCCGGCCGAATGCGCCTGATTGAATTCAAATTGGGTAGACGGACGAGCGACACAGCACCCGTTTCGGGTTTGTCAAAAAGCGAACATTTTTGTGTCCCTTTCCAAACCGCAGGCCGGTGCACGATCGAAATGGAAAGGCCCTTTTTGCTGACGACAAAAGCCCATCGCCCGCTCGTCGGGCTTTTAGGGATAATTCTTGATCGGAGTTGTCTTACTGTTCACCCGGGCCCCGGAGTCCTTTTCCGGCGACTGCTGCACACTTCAAAAGGATCGATTTATGGGAGACAGACACATTCCATTACATTTGATCCAATTTAATTTCACCTACAGCTATGCGCTGATTTCCAGCCGGCCGCCGGTCGGTGCGGTAGTCCTTCGGTAACGAAGGTTTGGCAGCGCGGAACCGGACCCCCGATTTGCGATCCACATTCAGATTACGACCCCAAAAGCGGAAGCTGTGCCCGGTAATGGGTCTGGGCCGTGACAAACAAATTTGGCAGCACTCTGCGGCCTGAATTTAGCAATCTGTTTCGGGCCGGCCACTGCTGATGGATTATTTGGTCGCAAACGCGCCCAAATTGTGCGCCGCAGCGTATTCATGAGCTGCTCGACTATTTTGGACCGCGTGTTCTTTTTTTCTGGGAGCTACATGAATATCAATGGATTGAGGCAAACGCATCCCCCACACGGAAATCAAAGGTTCGGATCAACACCGGGTGATGGCGATAACGGGCCCTAAATATCCCTCTCCAAGTATGCGGCCGGTCGGAGGGCGAGAGATTTGTATTCATACCGATTTACCGACGCAGAAACGGACCGGAGACCGGAACAGAGGCAAAGGTTTTCTAATCCGAAGGTTACAGCAGTCGCACGCCGCTGTTGCTTCAATTCCCTGGCAGCCTGGCCCGGCCCGGTGTAGGTTATGCAAGATCGAAGCTTTCAGCATTCATCAGTAATTCTGTGGTGCCCGCCGTGGCTAGATTCGGTGCTTATGCAAATGATCTGCACGTTGATGACTCTCGGCATGAAATAAAGATGTATCACATGAAGAATTCAGCGGAAATCTATTCTGCCTGGAGGGCGCGTTGGAGCCCTGGCACTCTCGGTCACGTCGCTTGGCACAAGTTTACTCTGTAAGCTTTCATTTCCTTGTAACAATTAGGGAATTGATGTCCTCCGCTTTCGTTGCCTGGCACCGACAGCCACTCACACAGAAAGCGGGATTAGCTGTGGGATTTGAAAAAGGAGACATTTCATGAAATTGCACGGAGCAAACAATGTCTGCCGTTGAACAGATTGCTGACGGCCGGATGGATGGGAAGTATTTTTGGGGTAAACTTGAGCTCACTTTGTAACAATCCAGCATCAATCCTGAAAGCAGGACCACTGCATGTTTGGCCGCCGCTATGTAGATAGCAGTGGAAGACAAACATCCCAAACTGGTTCCCAACTAAAGTTGTCTTAATTAAATTATCCAATTGTCGTGTCATTCCCGACTTCACGGTGCCCCCAACAATCACTTGTAGTTTCGCAATAACATCAGAGCGTCGGTCAGGTTTTTTAGGTCATTCGCCAAACAGTCCCACATTCGGTGTCTTCTAGGCAGAGAGGGATGCTTGGGGTATAACTAGAATTTTCGCAGCAAACCTACAACTCTACGCCTGCTGCTGAGTTTTGTTTAAATTATCGTTCCAGTTGGGGCACCGAGATACAAACTGTGCACGGTTGCCTAGGCAACGAGGGTTGTTGGGGTGCTTCAAATGCGGGCAATAACATGTGTGCTGGTGGGTTGCTGTCCACCACCATGATGGTAGAAATCTCATCCTGGGGCCTCCCGCTGAGCCGGACGAAGCCGGACAACAGCGGCCAATAATGGATGCTGCAGAATGGCAGTCGGGCAGTCGGCAACGGCTGGCAGTCGGGTCGGGTTGATGAAGTGAAAGCTGACACATAATTAAACCGTTGTCCTTGCGTAGGATTGCAAGAAAAAGCTCCGGACCACCGGTCCAGGGATGCTTGCTACGGATACTGCGGCCGGCCGGCCGGTCGGTCACTTAAACTGTGAGCCCGCTGCGACACACCGGGCGGCGTAATGTACTTACCGACCACGTTGAGACGGAAGGCTTGGGAGATTTTCGGCTCGGTCGATACCTGACACTCGTAGGTGCCGGAGTCGCGCGGCTGGGGCGACGTGATGCGTAACGTCCACTCGTCGCTGCCCTCGGTGTGCAGCGACTGGAAGCGCTGGTCGTTCGTGTAGGTGAGAATGCCCACCGTTAGGATATGTAAGTCACGTTTCCGTATCCAGGACACCTGCGAACAACGGGGAAGGGCTGGGTTAGCGTTTGTCAGGGACACCGGAAGTGGGCGGACGTGAGTGTGTGTGTGTAACACACTCACCCGCCTTGCCGTGCCGTACTTACCGCCCTGTCGCCCAAATTCCGGACTCTGCAGTGCAGCAATGCGGACTGACCCACGGTGGCGGTCACCTCCCGCTTTGTGCTATTGTCGAAGTAAGGCTGCGAAAAGGGCTGCTCCCAGTAGGATTGCACTTCGCCGCTGATGATGTTAAGCACTGAAATGGACCGTTGGCAATGGGGACACACATGAGTACGCGGGGCGCACACACGTCTATGCATGGCATTTAGGGCGAGATAATTAGGTAATATCCTTCCGAGAGTTTTACCAAGAGAATGGATGACCTTTTTGCAGTTCCGCTCCCAGGGCGGTGCTTAGCAACGGGGACAGCTTGGTGCAACTTCCAGTATTTAATTAAAATACTGCTTAGGCATTACGATAGTGTATACCAAACCCGGAATGTCCACTGTGCTGCCCCGGCAACGCCCATCAATCCGCTTCCGGAATATACACTTTCCCTTTCAACATTCCACTCCAACGAACAGCACAGTTCGTCACTAATGCGCTCACTTCGGACTGCTGCGGACCGATGAACGTGATCGCATTTCTCAAACAGTGCACCGAGGGTTTCAAATCAAAATTGCGTTGCTTGGCCTGTGGCAAGGCTGCCCAAAAACCCGGTCGATAACGAACGATGCTGCGCAAATTTGCCTCACTTATGCGCCATAGTGAACTTTGATTGCATGCTGCAGACTCCACACCAGCTCCGTGCCAGCTGTTCCATTGCATCAAAGTAGCCGGTGGGAAAAATTCAGCCGCACTGATTGATGTGAAACGTAGAAGAAAATTTATGGATCGGTGCGATCGATGCGGGCCGCAATCATAGGGGAGTTAATAGTGACAACTGCCAGCAGCGCCCGGCGGGTTCGATGGCTGGCCGGAAATGGGGACAATTCAACCGAGATGGTTATGGGTTAGAACCGACGATCCGTCTGATTGCGTCCGGTTTCGGGTGCCGTGCCGTGCTGTCAGCAAGGTGTTGAGGCGTGTTTGAGAAATTACACGTGCTTGCGCCTGGCCACAATTGCATGCCATTGTGAACCCGGTGGGCTCGGATACTAAATGGGTTCCGAGTTCGGACGGGGCTGACAATGTGAAACGTGTGAAAGAGCAAATCACAGCACACGAAACCATTCGAACATGAAGCCGTGAAAGGATTTTCGATCAGGCCATGCATTAGCGAACCCGCCCGCGGCCCCAAAACCCGTTTCTCGCCTGTCGAAAGTTGAAGAAGGTCCGGGCTGGCTGCGCCGGGTCAGGCACGCGGAGTTAATGCTCCATAATGCACGTTCGGATCCCGCGTCTTCCGGCGGCCGGGTTTAATGGCTCAATAATAAAGCATTAAAAAGGTGATTTATTGTGTTTTCGTTCGCCGGGCCGGCCATTTTCTCTCCGCACCGACCACGTCCGGCCGGCCTGGGGCATTATTTTTCCGTCAGAGGTCCTCGACGATGTTGAACCCTTTGGCGATATGATTGACGAGTGAACGGTTCCGTGCGGTAGCGCTGAAAACAGTTCTGGCTGTCCGCCCGTCACCGGCAATCAACCGGCGGGACCCAAAGCACTTCAAGGTTAATTGTCCGTTGGCGAGTGCGCGATTCGATGAGGTACTATTTCCTCACTCTCTCTCTCTCTCTCTCTCTCTCTCTCTGTGTGGCCATTACATGGTCCCGGCCCCTACTAAGGTTGGGGCGGATCAGTGTAGTGGAAAATAAATCAAAACCATAAAAACGATAGGCGCACGTCAACCGGTGATGGCTTTTGATGTGTTTCTACGGCGAGGCTTGTCAGAACCGCTAGTCGTCGTGTAATTTGCCTCCGCCCGGGGGGAGCCACCATCACAGCTGTGTTCACTCGGTCCACTTATCAAAGCCTGCTGGGAACTAACGTATTTTTTCAAACTTTACAAAACGAGCCTGAAATGTCAACGCGGGACGGACGGAGGCCTTTTGCCGCATTCGCTAACGTCGTTGTTTATTCGTTTCGGTGGCGAAATTTATGGGACAAACTCGGGCCGCGCTCGCCAAAGGACGCTCTGATTTATTGACGTCGCGCGGTGACGCGTGGTTTGTGGTGCAATTGAGTGAAAAAATAAAAACGGTTATTAAAATGTAGAAACTTTGCGCCGCTCGCGTTCCTGTGGCCTCAAAGACATCGGTAGCGACGTTTTGCGGAAAACGAACTTTGTGTACGTGACTTCCCGAGTGCACCGGAGGCGAAGCCGTTAAAAGTCTCTTGAAACGGCAGTTTAGCGTGAACTTTAAAAATGGCTACCCGTGCCGTTCGCTCACTTTGCGCCTCCCCGGTTAATGGCTTCCTGTCGTTGGCTGCCGGGGCACCTCGCGATTTCTCCTCGACACTTCCTTGTTGTGCTTTCATTACACAAAGACTACAGAGGCTGGCAAAATACACACCAGCACCGCTGAGTGACGAAGAAATCGATTTCTCGTCTGCCGGCGGAATCAAATTATAGGTAAACAAGCATTTCGAATCGCGTGTACGGCTCGGGACTTCTTCGTGGGTGAACCTTCCCCGGCCTCGTTAGTCGCACCCGGCCCAATTCCACTGGGGCGTCCTGGGCCCTGTCCTGGGCTGGGAAATCAAATTAATTCCCAACCTTTTCTATTTGCGCCATCGTCAATTACTATGACTAATGAGACCCGGATTTAAACCCCTACGACTAACCGGGCGGCTCCTCCGATGTGTTCCGATGTCGTTGCCCTAGGAGAAAGAAGTCTCTAATTGCTCCAGTCTACCCCTGCTGACGGATGGCGGCTAGAACTTATCTCATTACACTCCGTCGAACGGATGGTTGGGTTAGAATCGTTAGGCGACGGTCGTCGGCAGTCGTTTGCTGCATTCTTGGCAACCGTAAGCATAAACAAACCGGGCCGGGTCGCCTTTTAGACGACTCCCTCGCGTCGCCTGGCACCAAGTGTCCTGGCCGCATGTTGTCACAGTAATTCTTCATTAATTTAATAAACTACATTCACCGCAGCGATTCCTTGGGCCGGCGACGCTAAAGCCAGCACTCGGAAGATCCGATCTCTCCGGCAGCCGAAAGGATGAGCTGGTGGTGTTTTCGTAGCTTTTTTAAGCCTCTTACTTGTCGCTACAAGCAAGGGCTGAAGCAAGGGCTGAAATGAAATTTACCGGCCTCCTTTTTGGGGCGCGCTGTATGCAAAAAGGGACCGACTGCATACGTGTACCGCCCATTATCCAGCCACCGGAAAGAGTTGAGGGTCTCGTTAGGGGTCCCGGCCGTCTCCTTGTCTCCTTTCAAAATGATTTCCCGGCAGAGGGCCCCGGGTACACGATGATGATCCTTCCATAAACCCCCGACAGCGCCAGACAAGAGCCTTAATATAGGAAATAATACGTAGCGTCTCGGCAACGACAAAAATGCGGAGGAGCGGAGAAAAGTTCTTCCGAAAAGTTTACAGCCCCCGGCTGCCCGTGAGTCTATGACGAAGAAGTTCGGGTGCGGGATGTTGTGTCAATGTTGTAACACATGGCGCTCGTGACAGCGGAGGACTCCGCGAATGCTCGTTTGTAGCTCGCATTCCCGGCCCCTTGTTCATCGTTATTTTGTTATGAATGATGATGATGATGATGGAAACAAAACTGAAGGATGACGAAAAGGTTCTAACCGTGGTGAATGTGGTAAGGGTGCAATATCATTGTCGTTGTCCCGTTTGGCGGGCATCGCCGGGAGGTTGTAGCATTAAGCACTTGATGCGGCACCGTGATTGAGAGGCTTCCAGCAACGAGATACTGTTTCGGTGATAAGCCATCATATGTTCACACTTGCAGCAGAGCGCGGCGTGATTCTTTCTTTCGCCGGAACGCCACCAAATCGTTCGCCGAACCGGTGGGTAAGCAGGACAATTTTTCAACCGATCTCCTGAACCGGATAATTGCCCGCAGCCCGCACACAGCCACCCACTTATGATGGATGGGCCAGAGTGATGAGGCAGTTCGGTCCAACGCGTAATTTGGCGCGCGAGAAAAGCTAATTGTTTGATTGTAGGCACAGCTCGAAAAAAAAAAAACGTCCCGATCAGACACCGAGTCGAGTGTCGTACCAGTGAACCGGGCGAAAACACCATGTAAGGCATGCTTTGATTGATGAGATTTTTGTGGGCCGTGAACCGGGAAAGTGAACCGGAAGATGAAACCAGATAGACCATATTTTACGCAACTTTTCACGAAGAAACTAAATTACAAATGTTATACAAAGTTTCGTTTTCTCTCGTTTTCAAGGTTGGAAGCCTGATGGTTTTGATGGTGCTTCAAAACAGGACATGTGGGTTAGAGGACTGTGAATGATGAGGGATTCAGAAATTGGACTGGACATTTCCTCAGGGGACGAAAAAACCGGGGATCCGGATGGCGCAAAATGAACCTTTTTCCGCCTTGTGAACCATAAAAACCATACACGGAAGTTAGCCGGTCTGCCATTAGAAAAGGTTAGGATCTGGGATTGACGCACCGGATGGTTTCCCCGTCGTCATTGCCATTGGCCGTCGATGGGTGATCGTAAATTTTTCGCAAACCTTTCGTTTGCACCTCAGAGATCAGGTGCTCGACAACGTCGCCATCGTCTTGGGTCTCTGTCCAAGTTTACGACCGGGAAAACCCCAAAACCGAGACCAAACCGACGGAGTCCGCACGCTAGGCTCACGGTGACATTACATTACGGCTTAGATCCTGATGCTGATGCTTGCACTTTCGTTGTCCCTTTTTGGCGGGCGCACTAATCGAGTTTACGGTTAGTGGTACTTCCCAGAAAGCAGCGTAAGGGTTCAACGAATGCTCGCTCGCTGGGGTTACGGTGTTGGGCTTATCCCTAATCCTTTCACGGAACACCACCAAGAGGCTTCACGCGGTTCTTAGCACAGCCTACAGGGTGCGGGAATTAGATTGATTTTCGTGCCACGGGGCCTCGTCAATCAAATGTCGGCCGATTTTCGCCGGGCCGAGGATGTAAACTCGAATCGAATCGAATCAGCGGGTCGCACACAGTGCCGATCGTACCCGGGTCCCGGAAATGAATACAAATTTTGTGTCACTAGCACGACTGCACCCCAGGGAATCGATTATTTTTCTTCCTTTTTTGAGATTGATTCCGGCGCCGCCGCCGCCGTCACCGCGGGGGATATGAAATTAAAATCCGGGCACACAGTTTATGGCTCCGAATGGGGAACGGTTTCGGTCGCGCTTCGAAACTGAATTAATTGCGCAGTAAATCCCCGCGGTGTCATTTGGCGTTGTCGGTTCCGCCGGGGGGCCTCAAGCCATTCATCATTCAGCAGCCCAAGATGTAGGTTCTCCTTCGGTGATGTAACGAAAGTGATTGTTTCTGCAAATACTGTCGTTAAACCGTTCACCGCCCATCGAGGGAATTGGCTGGACAATCTCCGAGGCGGATAGGGAAAAAATACACACAAATCAATGATTTATTCCCCAAGACAATCATAATAAGTACTTCTTTGCTGAATAGTCAAATTCAAATTCGTGGTTCCCTTGAACAGCGGACCTATGGGAGTTCCTATGGGTAACGGTTTTTCCGACCACACGGACCGGTCGGCGCGCTGAACGGCTTGTGTTTGTGCATGCGATGCAATATTTTCCGCTTTTCCGGACGTGAAACGTGTCGATATTTACATTGCCTGTCAACAGAACAGAAGGTCAAATATGCAGGAGGTATGCCCATATTGCGACACGGATCCCCGGCCAACAGGGAATAGTGCTGCCCGTCGTGCATTTCCGCAGGGAATTTTTTTCTACGGGCCGACTCCGACGATCGCTATTGCTTATTTGATGAGCAGCCGGATTGGGTACGCGGCTGGCGTTTTATTCTGTTCTGCTGGTCTAGCTCGTTTTGTGTCCGCCTTTCGCCACCATTTGGTGGAGAAAAAACAACAAACGACCACCCGAAAGGATTGTTTCTTCGTTGGGGAGTGATTGGAAAATGTAAAATGAAACACGCTCCGTCGGGAGTCGGGCCCATGGAGCCGCCTGGTACCTTTTGGGACGACGCCGGGCGAACCGGCTGTGGCGTTCCGAGACGGTCGCCCTAAAGGGATGGTCCGAGTTGCCGGGCGTCGTCGTGCCAGTGCCGAATCTACGGCATAATTATTCTCTTGAGTGTCGTAAAAATCCAGCTGCTGTCAGGGCAGGGCGCGCTCGTAAAGGCGGATTTCGGATGGAACTTTATTTTCCGTTTCGCCATATCAACGGTTTCTCCAACCGTCAACCGGCGGGCACCTGATGGATATAGGTTCCCGCGAGAATAATAATAATACCATGGTGGTGGTGGTGGTTTCTGTCGATTCTCCGGGCCTGATTCGATTCGTCGTGGGATCCAACAGTCGGACGTTCGTCGGAAGGAATTGAATTTTAAGCGTACGCCAAGAAGACGGTGCCAGGCTTTGAGTCTGGTTTGATTGACCGGCACTTTCTGGTCGTAAATGATTGATTAAATTTCTCAAGCCGAGTGGCGTGTTTTGGTTGCCGCAACCATTTGCTGTTTGGAAGAAAATGTTTTCTCAAATGTATCAAGTTCTGTGAAGCAAATTTCACGCATAAGCGAGCGAAACGGTGGGCCACATAAACAGCTTGTTACCATAATTTATGCCACACCAAGTGAATGTGTGGAAATGAATAAAATGTGGCCAAGAATGTTGACTTGAGCCAAGCATGTTGAAAATTGTGTTGAAAAATTCAGATTATTGCCTTTCGCTAGGCACAAGTCGTTTCGACCGAGCCCATGACGAACCACTTTTTATGGACCTTCTTAGGGCTTAGGGCGAAGCTGCGAGCCTGCTGTTCGGTTGCGGGGTTACGTCCTTCCGCGCGTTGCCCTGGGCAACGGTCAAGCAAATTTTATTTCACAAACAGTACGGCACACAGTAACCGTCGGGCGAGTGAGCCGGTTCGGGTCGGGAAGATCGAATAAAATGTCAAATTTACTGCGCTGCCATACGCGCTCCATGTGCTCCTTGGATCGGAATGTCACGATGAGTTTTAACTTTACGAGGACGAGCAAAATTAATTTAGCCGACGACGGCCCGCTTGGTGCTACTAAATGGAAATCGATTCCCCGGCCGGCGAGTGGCCCCAACCTTTGCACGGTTCCGTTTTGCATTTTATAGCACCAAGCTTCTATCCTCATCTAATTAGAGTACTGAGAAAACGGGAGGGTGGCTAACAAAAGAATGTTTTGTAGAATTTGTGGCCACCGAAATTTGCCCGTGACCCCTCCCGGGGCGATAAAATTGGGTGTAAAAAGAAAACGAAACTTGACAAATTACAAACTTTACAACGGATGCGTTTCGCAGCAAACCCGCGGCAGAAAAGCGACATTGTGTGCCTTCGCCATAAACCGTTCTGGACGGCCATGTTGCGCAAAGTCGTAAGCAAATGAGACACCTTCCCTAAGTGAGGACGTTCCTCGGTTCCATTCGGTGTTTTATAGGGTGCTACAGAAAAGAGAAAGCTGACTTTCTGTTTTGAAAGAGAATCTTTTCTACTTTCCACCAGCCAACACCGAGAATCGTCGAGGACATCGAAAAGGTAAGCGCAAGGTGCCTTCCTGCCAACGTGTTAAATGTGGCTCGTTCTCTGAAGTCGCCCGCATGGCACAAAGACCTGGCGATTCCGCGGCCGGCACTAGCGTGTAGTCACAAAAACATCACACGGAGAAGGGAAACTTTGCGAACCCGTAAACTTGACTCGAACACAAAGTAGAACAGAAACACGCGAAAAAGTGTCCAAGTTTAAGAGCGCCAAATGCG
Organism: Anopheles bellator; assembly: GCF_943735745.2. Taxonomy (NCBI): domain Eukaryota; kingdom Metazoa; phylum Arthropoda; class Insecta; order Diptera; family Culicidae; genus Anopheles; species Anopheles bellator. The sequence goes on along the minus strand of NC_071286.1, from coordinate 642,795 downwards.
AAAAGCAAACGGTAGAAAATGGAAAACTTTTTCGCACTTCCTAACGAAGGGCCGCCGCGCGTCCGTAATCCTTTCCGACGGCCAAGTAGCACTCTCGGAGTAGGTGCTGGCAGCAAGTGTACAGCGCCCGGAACAGTGGACCACATCAAAGTTTTCTTTTTTGCACTGCCTCAGCCTGGGTTGTGGAAGCCAAACGGTGAAGAATTTGCTAGGAAGGTAAGTGAAAGTTAAGGAAGAAGTGAAAAAGGATCAACCAAATCGATCAGCAAAAGGACGGAAAGTTCTTTGTCGGCACGCTGAATACGCGCGCGGTGTGTGGTAGTTATCGAACGATTTCTTAGGGTCCAATTGAGGTCCTACAAACGCGGGACAAGCCATCTCACGGCATTTGAATTTGAAGGCTCCCAAAGTATCCCAACTGCGGATTAGTCCTTTCGGGGTACCGATGACTTACGACTGCTACCACTAATAGGATGAATCGGATGAAAAGTTCCCCGATTTCAGTGCGGATCGTCTTGATTGATCGTCAATTTACGGTGCCCTTTGCACCGAAACATGAAATGGGCCGAATGTGACCCATTATTGTTGATGAGCCGGGAAAAAATGCCGGGTAATTCGGTTAACTTGTCGAGGGTAGCAAAGTAAAAAAAAAGGAACTTGACGAAGGCCAATACGGCACGCAACGCTAAGAAGCCACTCGAATGCCTCTTGGCTTGGTCCTTTTCTTTTTCTTGACAACAGATCGACAGGGCGACAAGCGATTTTGTTGGCATGACACGAGACCGGCATTGGCCGAACAAAGGCGAACAAGTGCTCGGAGCCCAATATTCTGTGTCCAGGGTGTGTGACTGTGTACTGGTTAAGCGTAGCACAAGGGGCCACTAAATGTTTGATACGAAACTGGGAGCCTCATTTCGATAGGGATCAGAGAAGAGGTGGCCATTTTTCGCAAACACTTTATCGCCAATTCTCGGAACGGAAACAGGACCCAAACAACGTCCCCTAACTCCTAGCTGTCCATTTCTTATTTAACAGCACAAGCATTAATCCCGGGTTTGTTTGTCGATGAGAAGCGGAACGATTTGTTTGAGATTGAAACTGAACTTGAAAGGCCAAGGGGAGAAGTGCCGTGTCCCTGTGGGTGACCTGGGACCACTAGCTTGTGCGAGGGAATGTAATTTAATTGAGTTTGCTTTGAGAAGTGTTAAATATTACCAGGAACACCAACATGTCCGATAAGTTTCCATTCTTTTTCGATTTATTCTAACGCCATGTGGTGTTGATTTGTGGTTTTAACAGAATGTTTAATCAACAAATGGAAAAGCTTATCCCTTTTTTATCCCTAGAGAAGACATTAAAATAGATCAAAAGGCTGAACTCTGCGTGAATCATCGTTAGTTACAACTCATACAATGCATTTCTGATGATGAGTTGTTTATCCGTCTTATTAAAAAAGATTGAGACCATAAATGCAGAACAAGTGGCTACAATCCGAATGTCAATAATCCCTTTCGTGGCCCCCAGCAGCGTTCCAAGTCCATTTATCCCGTTATTTTGTACTAGTCTTTGGAATACCAGTTTTTTGTGCTATCTTCGCCGCGTGAAGCTGGGTACAGATTTTTGCACTATCTGATCTGCAACACCCAAACAAGTTGCTCTATGGCCACTCCGAAAGTGGTGCTTTTGAAGGCTGGTTCACCGCTGGCTTCCCGAGTACTGTATTGGCAATTTCTTCCACTTTGCAACGAGCGAGCACCATCCGGATTGTTGGTGGTATGCAAAGCTGGAAAACGTTCCAACTTCTCCGTTACCTAATCATTCATCCATTGCATGGGTCCCGGTCCTGAGAAACTATCATTCATCGAAAGGCATTTCAAAAGAGCAGTGAGAGCATCGCTTCGTAGTGGAGTTCCAGCGTTCCGTTGGCTTGCCACGCTCGCTCCTGCCAAAAGGAACACCAGGCAGCGTACAATTCAATTATGCAAGCCTCCGATAGCGTCGAGACGATGGACATGCCCCGGTGGCCTGGCACCGGGGGGGTTGGCATTTTTCCAACCACACCGATGGGTTGTTGCAGGGTGCACCGTGGCCAGAACCATCCGGTCTCCGGTCCCGTTCGGTCCACAAGACAAGCATCGAAATCAGTCTAATATTTTATGTATTCATAAAATTTATCAGTTTATGGAACGCGCGGCCGAAGGAATTGAAATGGCAATTTATTAGTTTATTTAAAAGTTGACGTACTTTATCATCGCCGGCGGCCTTGACGGCACGCTGGTTCGTACGTAAACTTTGTAAACTCGCTCGTCGCGCGGAGCCCTTGGCCCTGCCGTTGGAAAATTGGTTATTCATGGTGTATTTCCACGAGCAGACAACCAAAAAGTCCGCCGGAACCCGCCGCATGGCTCAATTTTTCCGCCTATGCCGTGAAAAGCCGCCGTTCGTGGTCGCAGCAGCGAACAGAAAAACCAGTATCTGATTGAGTCGTTTTTGAGTCAGTGGCCCGATCGCCCCGGTTCCAGCAGTTCATCCGTGGCGAGCCCGTTGATGAATAGACGCTATTTGCTGGGTCAATATTGGCCGTCGGGATTCCGACGACGTCGCCGTCGTCGTTGGCACCCGAAAAGGGTCGGTAAAGTGGATTTGAATTTTTATGCTTCGACAGTAAATATGGGCTAAAGTAGAATATCTTGCTTCGACCAGACCTCGGGACCGGGAAAGTTGTCCGCTCACTCGGCCGTCGCTTGTCACCGGTGCTGTCATCGGGCGTGATTAGGCGTTGTTTGCGCTTCAGTTCCGCAGAGAAAAGGGTGTTTGGGAGTTGGGCCAAAGAAAACGCTTTATTTACGAAGCATCGTTTACACTAACCCGTGGCCGATCAGCCAATCTGGAAAGCTGGCTTCAAGCTCGGAAAATTTGCATCCGCAGACGCAGAAACATAAATTAGAAACCACCGCCCGGAAGCTTGGCGATCGATAGTAGGATGTGATGCGATGTGTGAAGACGAGGTGGTCATGTAACGGCACTGATCAAAGGCACCGAGCGCCGAGAAAGTTTCGTCCAGCGCGGGGCGCTGCCAAATGGGGAAAATTGGCCATTTGCAAGAGCACGAAGCCAAACCGTCAGCCATCGCTCAGAAGGGCAAAGTTGTGCCGGCGCGAAGTTATCGGTTGCTGGCCTTTTTGCTGCCGCGAGTCAGCCGAATAAACACAGCCCCCTACGGGTGCGGTTTGTTCCGCGGGAATTTCAATTTTTAGCATTAACGCGAAGCATTCGTGAAGCTTCAATAAGTTTGTCCCGCCCCCGGGGTTATGGCCGCTGGCTGGCGGTTTCGGCGGGGCCGCACCCGTCGCTTTCCGGCCGAGGGCGACTAGTTGTTAAACTTCCCTAATCTACCATGGATTTCGATTATTCTGCATGAATTCTGTCGGCCACCAACCGTGGGGCGGTTGCGTTGAGGTTGCTCTCTGTGGAATGCTCGGTAAAGGCGCCTCGTCAGCAAACTTTGGGCTAGGCTAGTGACCACAGCGGCCCGTGTCGGGTTCCGGCCTAGTACGGCAGGCACTGACCGGGCTTTGGAGGTTCACAACCCGAACGCCAGAAAGCGTGAGCCAGAGCCAGAGTACGGTAATCGATCGCATCAAGGAGCGAACGGGGGATCGGACGGAAATATTTTCACCCAAATGGAGGCGCCCAGTAGCTCAGTTCCCACGAGGCGGTACGGTGTATGTGTGTCTGTGCGTGCCTGTACGTGTGCCCAGGGTAAACAAAGTTCGAGTGTATCGATTGAAAATACACAAATCTTAAACAGGCCAATTTATGATGTTTGCCATAGAGACGGATGGCACGTAATCTTGTGTAAGCATGAACTTGTTTGAGATTTCTATTCACCGACGTCAGTGCGACTGACGGGATACTGTGCTGTGGCCTACGTCAAGAGCTTTTGCGGGACACGAGGTATCGGTAGGCATCGATAAACCTCTTACATAGTCGTAGCAGCAGCTCTGTAATCTTCGGCAACAAACAAAATGAATGAAAGGAAAACAGCGTGCGCCTGGACGATCCAAAGGACGCACTCTGGCCGATCCTGATTGTGGTGTGGTGTTGGCCAACGAGAACTGAAAGTGATTATGAGAAGATTATCCGTCGGGAATAACAATGACTTGTGCTCAGTATCGACGCAATGCTTTTGAAGCTCGGCCGATTGCCGAAGAGATAAGAGACTGCAAACTAAGTCCCGGTTCCCGGAAGCGATTACGATTTCATTCAGCAAACCATCACTCACAGCAGGCTGTGCTGTGCTGAGTCGCCATGGCTTATTCATGGAAATCTCGATCAAATGAACTTTTCGCCAACACCATAAGGGTTGGGGAATATTAAAAAGTCCACAAACCAGAAATCGGCAGGGGCCTCCGTCAGTGGCCAACACCGATGGGCAAAGAAAATATGTTTCCCCGGCATCCGACACCGGGCGCGCCTTAACATGCCAATCGTTACTTGTCAGCCGGGCGTAAGGAAGTGATGCTCGAAGAAGGCAAGAAGGCGACGGCTCCCAGGATAGTACATTTTTAATGTACGCACGGCCCAAATGGCGCCACCGTATGAGGCTTCGTTACCGTAAACGGTGCAAGAGGCCGGAAAAGTGAAACCGAAATGAACCGCATTCCACGCGTTCGTCTTCCTATCTTGACAGCCGAAGCACCCTGCCGTTGCTAGGGGCCCCTCCCTCCAAGTATCGACCTCGTCGACGAGTGCCACTTTGCCTCCGTCCCGTTATGTTTTATGCAAAACATTATGTAACGATAACGTTGTTTTCATGCCTTCCACTTTGCTCGGCGCCCGGAACGCGTTCCGGGAACCTCTTAGATGTTTCAAAAGCACCACCTGCCCGCCCCCTCTGCGGCTGCGGTCTGCGCCGTTCCGAGGAACCAGAGGGGACCGGAAAGCTTTCACGCACGGACCGAGTTTTTAGCTACAGGAAGCGTCGCGCTGAGCAAACAAACTATGGCGACGCACTTTCTCCCGAGGCAGACCGGTATCCGCTTGCAGCTCGTTGCCATCGAAACCCGATCCGAAGGCCCGATGGTGGGTGCAGAAACGCAGCTCGCCTGCGTCTACAAATATGTTTATCCCATTATATTGAAGCTCACTGAAGCTTCACAAATGTGCTGTCACGCACGTTGCCTACTTCGATCGGTCGGCTACGCTAGGAAGGGTTCACTTTTAGGGACGAAAGTCTTCTTCCGATTTTGCTGGTTTCACGGTCGGTTGGGTTTCTGAAAGTGGACCACTTTCGATGTAAATCACGCGAACGTGTCACTAAATGATTCGGCAAACCATGAGATCATGGGATCAATGAGTTAGTGGTGAAGCTAATCGGTTTTAACCGGTTGATTTTTAACCCTTTAAGCGATGGTTCTAGCAAAACACTATAAGTCGCGCAACACCGCTTGGTTTGTGATGCAACGTCCGATGTGACGTATTACTAAAGGAGGGCGCAATATTCCGTTGCATTTCGCAATAAATAACGGGCTCGTCCCTCAACCAAGATGGATGTTTATGTTTATGTGAAATGAAGGTTCATTGGCATAACGCTTTTGCAGAAAGCCAGCGAAATGCCATCGAAAGGCCATCGTCCAGGAAAGGGACAATCTCTTGCGGCCACCGTCGGTTATCAGCGATTGCAGGGACGCGCTGTCACGCTTTTATCTGGCACGGGGCACGGCAACGGCAAAGAAATGTGTGCAAACTAATCGTCGATAATGAAGCAACGAAATCGATTCATTTTATATCACCTACTACTGGCGAGCTGGCGACGACTGAATAGCGTCGTTTGGGTTTAAATATATCTCCCCGACGAATGCCACCACTCGATAAGATTAGACTGGAGCGCGGTGGTCCTCCATCGGAGCTTATAAATACGGTGGCTCAAAGGTGCCGTGAATGGTGTACTTCGTCGAGTGGCGGATCGAACACGATGAAAACTTCGTTCGCATTGATCGTCGGCTTGTCGGTTGTGGGCCTGGCGCTGGGCCGGCCGCAGGAGGCGGCTAACCAAGACGATCACGTGAACCATGGGCATATCGTATGGGCAAATCTTGAGCCACGTGGCGCATGGACCCGTTTGCACCGAGAGCCTCCCATAAACGGCGGCGATGGGAGCCCGACGAAGAAGGCGGCCACGGTAACGACCGAGTACATCATGCAGCCATTGGACCACTTCGATCCGCAGAACGTGAACACCTGGTCGATGGTGAGTAGAGATTCGCTCTCTCTCGAGTGGCTTCCGTGTGATTGATGAACGTGCCACTCCAGCGTTACATGGAAAATGGAGAGCACTACCAACCGGGCGGACCGCTGTTCGTGTACGTCGGCGGCGAGTGGGAGATATCCGAGGGCAGCATCTCGCGTGGCCACGTGTACGACATGGCCAGCCAGCTGAATGGCTATCTCTTCTACACCGAGCATCGCTACTACGGCCGGAGCCACCCGACCGTGTAAGATTCCGGAAAGCCGAAAAACGCTCGACGCACTCAAAGTGTACCTTTTACCGCTTCCACCGAACAGTGACCTGCGGACGGAGAAGCTGAAGTACCTGAACATCGACCAAGCGCTCGCGGATTTGGCGCACTTTGTCATCGAAATGCGCAGGACGATCCCGGGGGCCGAAAAGTCCGGTGTCATCATGACGGGCGGCTCCTACTCGGCCACGATGGTTGCCTGGTTCCGCCAGAAGTACCCACATCTCATCAATGGCGCGTGGGCCTCAAGTGCGCCCGTGTTTGCCAAGATGGAATTCACCGGTACGTCAAACGGATTAAGCCGCGGCCAAGTGGAGCTCGAACTCTTCTCCATCTCTCTGTCTCTGTCTGTCCGCAGAGTATAAGGAAATCGTGAGCGATAGCATTCGGCTCGTGGGGGGAGCCAATTGTGCCGACCGGATCGAGCGGGCCATCCACCAGGTGGAGGATCTGATTGCCAACGATCAGCACCACCGAGTGGTGCAGGACTTCCGGCTGTGCAGCGATGTGGATCTTACGAAGCCACTCGATTTGATGAACTTTTTCAGCAGCATCTCGGACGAGTTCGCCGGCGTGGTGCAGTACCACTCCGAGGGGGACATCGAGCGCGTTTGCGCTGTGATTGAGGACCCGACCGTGCCGATCGAGATGGACGCATTGGCCAAGTACGTCACCCAGGGGCTCGGCAGTAACAGCTGCATGAACTATGCGTACAAAGCGATGATTGACTACTACAAAAATGTCGACTGGGAGCATGGCGCCGCACGGGGTGCAAGTAAGTTCCGAAGTCGGAAGTCTTCGGAAGAGAGTCTCGAGTTCATGCCATGCCGTTTCATTGCAGTGCGCCAGTGGATGTACCAGACCTGTGCCGAGTACGGCTGGTACCAGATCTCCGGGTCGGCCGACCAAATCTTCGGCTCCAGCTTCCCGGTGGACCTGTTTGTGGAGATGTGCGGTGATCTCTACGATGGATTGTGAGTTTGTTTAGTGGGACCGGCTCCGAGGGCTCCTGTTGATGGTTATGGGCGTTCTCGATTGTTCTCGTCGGTAGCTTCGACGAGACCAGAATGGAAGCCAACGTCCAGCGTACCAACATCATCTACGGGGGCTGGAATCCGGAAGTGACGAATGTGTTCTTCACCCAAGGCCAGCTGGACCCCTGGCGAGCGATGGGAATTCAGGAGGACCTCAACGAACACTCGCCTGCCGTTGTCATCCCGGGTGAGTTTGGGGGGGGGGGGGGGGGGGGGGGGGGGGGGGGGGGGGGGGG
>NC_071286.1:519353-634904 GCF_943735745.2 Anopheles bellator | reverse complement strand
TTTCCCCCCCCCCCCCCCCCCTCCCCTTTTTGGTACAGAGTTCCCGTGCTCTAATCGATTTTTCGTTAAATCTCCCAGGAGCCTCCCACTGTGCGGACTTGAGTTCAATCTCCGAACGAGACTCAGCAGAAATGCGGGCGGCCAAGGAGAAAATATTTGAACTCGTGCAAAAGTGGTTGGCTTGAGTTTTAAAGGCCCCCGAGAACTGTTAAACTGAAATGTGCAATAAAACCGCCGGGTTCCGAACTCTGCTGACACGGATTGTGATTCGTTCCCGAACGTCGGCTTCTCGCCGCTGACCCTCGGTGTTCGTTATAATTAGATGGCCAGCGCCATAAAGCGCGTTTAATGGAAGGCACTCTGTATCGGAATCCAATTTAGGGGTGGGCTGGTGCCCAGGTGAGGTCGGAAAAGGAACTTCGGTCGTTCAAGGGCGCTACCGCTTCGGTTCACGCCGATTTCCCCGGGTTGTACTAATTCATTAATTCAAGCACAGGGCCGCACCGCACCGCCGACGGTGGCCATTCGGGAAAATTATCCAAATCCTCCCCCGCGAGAGATTGAAATGGAACGATAATGGGGATTTCCAGTCGTCGCGGCCAGTTGGACTTACCCGTAGAAATCACGACGAAGTAATAGAAAAATAATCCCAATAATCCTATTCGCGTTTCCATGTTGAGTTTGCTCTCCTCGGCACACGATCCCCGTCGGACTGTCCGCCCGACCCCCGGTGGACGAAACGGAATGTGGGCCACCCGGAGTGACACGGATGCCGACGGCAGCGCGGTGGTGGTGGTGTGTGCCTCCGGAAAGCTTCCCGATGCTCGCCTCGTCAGTACACGGATTGCACAGTTATTGGACCGCACCACTAGTAATCCACGGCGCCCATAGCGGCATAATGGCCCACTTCAACACCACACTTTTAGCATTCAGCCCGAAGCGGCACCACTTTAGGACTCTACTTTGTTGCATGTTACGGTCCCCCGAGGACCGTGTTTATCCTTCGCATTACACATTACGCGCCGATCACGGGAGGTAACACGCGTATCTGGAGCGCCGCACTGGTCGGTCGGTCTTAACGGTGGCCGCTTCGGCTTCGAGAGTCAGCACATTTTAAATTATTCATCAATCATTTCACTGTGACAACGGCCGCGCGGGCGCACGCCGTTTCGATGCTGTCGGTTATCGGTCGGACACCCGGCCCGGCCGATCCACGCCAAGTCTGAATGATTCAGCAATGCTTGATTTTTGAACTCCTCCAGAACCGCTGCGAACGTGGCTTTGAACGGTGGTTTGTAGAGTGACGGGTATTTCTATTTTTTCCCGATCACAACCCACGTCAGCGCTGGTGCCAGGAACGGTTCATCGTCGTCGTCGCCCTTGCATGACGGTCGGTCTCACTCAAAACATGCCTCCGTCAGCAGCAGCAGCAGCAGTCTTCATTTGCATGCGTACCCGCATTATTAAATCATTACGCACACCGTGGCCGGCCGGTCGACGGTTTTTGCTGCCCACGCCGGAAACATACACCCGACGTCAAGGATGGCTGCGAACCGACGCAGCAGGCTGTGGGCTGTCAGTTCATCACCAAGGCGTGCGTGTGAATGCTGCGGGCTCCGCCGGTAAAAACTCCGAACCGATTCGTAATCTAATCCGAGGTGACGTGGCCCGGGCACGGGTGTTAAACATTAATTTAATCGCACCCGCCGCCGTCGACAGCGAGTGGCGGCCACACTGTCAACGCGACTCCTCCAGCCTGAGGACACGCTCAATGGGCAGTGAAAAAGTGTGTCACTTAAAAAAAACCGGGATTCACTATTAGCTTCCGGACCGTGGCCTACTGTGAGCGCGCGCGGAAAATGAAAACAAACGCGTGTCAAATTGTCAGACCTGTCGTACCCTTTTCACGGTAAATTATTCTCCGTCCGCTCTGCGTCCTACGTTCAGGTGCGAAAGCGGGAAAGTGAGTTGATTAACCGGACGCCACACCGACAGGATTTCGCACTCTCCTGCTCCCTAGTTTATCGGACTTAATTACACCACATTTGACAAAACACATTTTCTTTCACTTTAAACCTTTCCTCAAAAAGGGTTGGAACCGCACGAAATGAGCCAATTAATGCGCCGCGTAATCCAACGCACAGCAGCACGATCCGTGCGACGATCACGGAACCACGGAGATGGGATATGCGCCACCACCCGATCGGTATGCCACGTGTGAGGATCTGCACGGAACTGTGACTGGTGCCGAGCAGCGCGTTCGCCGATGGCAAACGCGACCCTTCCGGCGGCGAACTTCGGATCGGTCAGTGCGGCGTCGGTGAGTGCCTTCTCCGTGGGTGCATGCGCACTTCCGTTGACCTCGGGTGTTCTCGATTTCCCCGACGACGACGTGAGCGCTTCCAGCGCGGCCAGCTGATGCGCCAGACACTGGTGAGTGACTTGAGGTCCTCACCACGTCAGTGCCGGTGGCAAGCGGAAAAACCGTCGCTTCCGACCAGAGACCGGAACCAGAGCAGCTCGCCACATGGAAATTAGCGGAGAAATAAAGCAAACGTGCGGTTCATTAATTTTTGAATGTTGTGTTATAATTTAATGCCCTACAGGTAGGGCGGATTGAGGGTCACCTAGGGGTGGCTGGCGGGTGGTTCTGCATCACACTTGTACACCGGTGTTCCGATGAATGTTTCACCAACTTTCCTCCCATCCGGCGGGCCGTTTTGGGGAAGGAAATTTATTTGTTGATTTTATTTACCCCGCTCAAGCGCGCCGGACGAGAGATAATTTTTCTGTGCCAATTGCATGATGAAGGACCACGACGACGGCCGGCCAGGATGTGGTTGAGTGCGGGAAGAATGGCGCGGTTCGTCCACCAACCCGTCGGGAGCCGCTGCGGCTGTGGGAGAGATTTACTTTGATTGCCGTAACGATTTCGAAAAAGGAAATTTATGAGGACGCAGGACACGGTGGTCGCCGCGCGGTCACCAGCTACGCCACCACTCCGCGGCTGGATGGGAAAACGGTCAGCTGACAGCCGGGTTGTCTGGGCTTGAGAGATGGATAAAAGCGTGCGAATGTCGGGGACGTGTTTGCCACGGACCCCGGCGGGGGGTCTTTGGGGGGCTGGGACAATGAGTTGAAATTTCTTTCGCCCATCGGGGCCACAAGAGTGAATGCGTGGAAAGGCGCACGAAAAAAAAGGGAGCGAATAAATCGTTCCGGCCGACTGAGTGGACCACAAACCGGCATCGGAGCGGGTGAGACCGTTTAGGGTGGCGGCAATTGAGTATGTTGTTGGGTCCGCACTTGAGTGTCTGAGGGGACACTTTGGCCGGCCGAGATGTTGTGTAACAAAATGTGAAGAGTGTGCTCAGTTAATGGAGCTCCGGCGGGAGCAGAGCAGAACATAGATTAATGATAAGTCGTACGCCACGCCGAACATGCCCGAGCCCGTAAGCTACTTTTGGCCCTTCAAGCAAGGCACGAAGCGTAGGTTCTGGGCCCTAAGCGGATTGTGTCATTTGAATCATATCTACTCGCTGCTTTCATTAAACGACACTCCAGGCGCTTTATCTATACAAGTATTCCAATTCCTTCTCTGGGTTCAGGGCCGGTTGGTTGATGTTGTTCCCTTGTCGCTGGCAATCTAAAAAGATAATATTGCGTCGACCGGGCTTTTCCGTGGCACAAATATATTAATACCGACTGCCAGCCCCAGATTGGATGCGTTTCTTCCCGCGCCGTTTTCGTTTTTAAAAGATCAAATATTTCGCCACTTTTTATCAGTGAACGATTGTTCCGATAACGCCAAAAGTTTCAATATCTTCGTTTCCTGCTCGCCGGAACCCGAGGAGGGACTTTTTCTGTAGTTCAGCGTGGCACACCAAGCGGCGGCAAAAATACTTTCCTTCAAATAGTAATGAGCATCCTTTAAGGGACATTTGACTGCACGGTACGTCTCTTTATCGGGTTCTGGGTGGGCAACGGGGCAACTCGGGCGAGCCAGATGCCCCGGTCGGGCCCGGCTCGTGGCTTCCCTGAAAGGACCTGCAGTAGAAAGATATTTGATTTTGATTTCTTTTTGCCATTGCGTTTTTCATCAACCCGCTTTTCGTGCTTTGTTATTCCTTAGCCCCCTTAGTTCCGTGGACCACGGAAAAGCGACACCGTGCTCGACGACGACTGTGGCAACGTTCTTTTTTTTGCTGTCGTGATCGGATTAAATCGAGCCGTACGTTGGATGGCGGACAGAGGGGCAAGGCGGCAGATAGAGAGAGAAGCTTACCAACTACTATCTGGTTACTGGGGAAATGTACGCAAAATGGAGATATCATTTGCTGGCAAGCGTGAATAGTGTTTCTAGGCGCTTTTTTAAGACCCTATCATGAGAGTGTTCAGATGAGAGTGCACCGTTCAAGTTACATTCAATTCTGAAACTTTGTGTTGCTTTATGAATTGTAAAATTATGAAGCTGATTTGCTCGAAAGACGTACTCGAAAATGACTGCATGAATTGAGGAAGTCGAATGACATAAATAAAGTTCGAGTGCGTCAATTCAAATGAACTGCGGAGTAATCGACGTCAAATGTTTGATTTAATAGAAGCGTAAATGGACAAAGTTTTTCTATTGGTTTACCTCTAACACAGAGCGGCCATTGCGCAATGGCATTCACCAAACAGTCTACCGGGAATTTCGGAGCAAAGGGAATGGTTTCACCGAAAAGTACACTGCGACGCGCCGATCGGACTCTGCTCGAATAGTTGGCTGTTGCACTGCTACGTCCATCTGCGAGGCACAGAGCGGACATGGTTGCTATGGTTTCAATTTGCGACTAAATGTTTTCGAAAGAAAAGTCATACACTTCACCGTTAAGGGACACATTCTTGAAGCAGTGAACATTGCCAACATTATTAGGACGCTAATTAGGAAATAAATTAAAATTTAAAATGGCTGCAGCTGCGCACGTACCGCGGCAGATCGGACGGGTAGGCATCTTCATCGTAGCGTGGAAGGATTAAAAAAATTAAGCTCTAGCTCGCGAATCCGAACATCCCCTGTCGCCCTGGTGTGCCGGAAAGGATCATGCCGCCATCCGAATCTGCGGCGCTCTGATGTTGACGTGGCCCTAAACGCGACCGCACTTTATGCGCACTTTCTGCTGCTGTTTGACATTCTATTATGATTATGGTAATGGTTTTGTTTATTTGTGCCCGCGGCAGAAGGATCGTCCGCGGGTCCGCCTATCGTCGTCGTGACGATGTCGGTAAGGACTGGCGCTCAAAGGAGAACATTGCCCGGCCGCCGCCGCGGGCATCGAAACCAGAAAAAGTGGTTTTAAATTTTCCGGTTCATTGTAGCGGGCATGAATACGTCTGAAAGTTTGGAGGCTTTTCATTTAGTTGTCCCTTTCCGCGGAACCCCGGGAGCTCTTTGTTTCTTACTGGGACGCGCTTCAGCGAGGACGGCCCGAGAGCAGGATAATATCTCTGAAAGTGCAGAATATCGATAAAAGCACGGCCCTTGCATTAATTATTCCTAAAAGGCGAAAAGTGGGCGCGCACAGCACGCCGGGAATAGTTTGGAAAGGAGTTGGCCCGAAGTTGGGCTACCAAGTTGCGGGAAATCGTCGGTCCAATCCGGCGCGGAAACCGACGGGCCGGAGAACTTTCCATCCGCGCGAGTGTTTGTGGAACTTCTGTTGAAACCGAACTGGCGACAATGGAGCGTGGTCGCGATTTATCCATTTTTCCCGCATTTGCTGCTGCATTATTTCAGCCGGACGCCGAGTTTTGGCCCTCCGGGATTCTTAATTTGCTTGCTGCTGCCGAAAAAAGGCTTTTACAACTTTCCGTTGCACAAACCCAACTAGCATTGTGTGTGGTTGTGGTTGGCCAGTTGCATTCCAATTTTCTGCCCGTGGCCGAAGAGTCCAATTCCGTAGTTTAGTGTCTTTCGCAGAGTGTCCAACGGTTCCGGTGACTTTCCGCGGGGGGCCCTCAGGGCCGCGGGAAACAATAGAAAGCTCAACTTTTCCAACATAATTTCCGAATATGGCCGCAGAAAAATTGTTTGCTAATCCGAGACCGCATCGAGAGATGCGGGTCGTCAATTGGAGGTTGATTTAGCGGAAGGCAGGAAGGAAAGGAATCCGAAAAACACTTCCGGCGGTCTGCGGGCTCAAATCTGCGGCGGGTGGTTATAAATTTTTAATTATTTCCTGCAGCATTCTATTGCCAAGGTTAGGGCCATCTGTTCGGGTCTGTTTTGAGATTGGCTTTTTGGGTTGTTGTGTTTTTTTTTTGCTCGGCAAAGCCATTTTGCAAATTGTTCGTCAGGTCAGTGCGCAACCTACGCGAATGCCAAACCGGGAATAGCTTCACGGAGACAGTGGCAACCCTCTCTCGGTGGCTCGGAACGATTAGCGAGCTGCTCACCTTCATTTCTCTTCGCCCGACCCCAGGATTTTGACCTCTTTTACGGGCTGTAGAATGTCAGTGCTTCACACCAGAGGCTGACCAGAGACACCGACTGTCGATTATGGAACACTTGCTCGCCGGTTCATATAAATTTTAACGTAAAAGTTTCCGCCGTTCCTTTTTTCACCGATCGACTTCTTCGATCGGGTTCCGTTGCAGGGAAGCGGAAAAGGGGTGCCCAAAAGTGTGGTTTGCTGCCGCCCACGTGGTCCGGGCTTCGGGTTGTAGTGATCTATAGTTTCAATTAATTTTCCGACAAAATGATAAAGAGCCACTTCGGCGTTCGGCCCGGCACACTTCTCAATTGATTTTGACTAAGTGCTTTTAATGGGGCTGCAACATACGTCGGTTTCCTCCGGCCTCGTCGGGCCGGACCGGATCATCCCTCGGAGCGAGCAAGTGTTTGAAGGAACCAACCGGTGGTGGTCACCGAGATCTGGCCCTGGTTGGGTGGGCTGGGAGCAAAGTTTAAGTATTAATAACGACATTTTTCATTCCTTTTCACTGGCTTTTGGTGCTTCCCTCGTGCCACTTTCGGGGCGCCGAAAGAGGACACTTGTTATGGGCGATTTCGAGCTCGTGTAGGTGAAGGATTATCAGTGGAAAAACGTTCAGGAATTTATTGCCCTGGTGACTTGCGCTGAAATTATGTGCGACAGCTGACTCCATTAAAGGGGGTCTTAAAGAGTGAACTTACACCAAAAAATGGTTCAAATACGTTGCGGTATCAACGTTCGTTTTAGGATAATTCCAGAATATCTGTGATCGTTACCGCGGCAGGAGTCGCTTTTAATTATCGCCTATGCTGCCATCCTGCGCGCGAAACGGCCATCGGGAAAACACTCCGCAACACGTGTAATGAAAACAATGCGCCCAACAATGCTCTGCTCGCATCAAAGAGCACTAGTTAACGCACTTAATTGCGCATCGCTAAAGGGTGCTCAGGAGATCGCCGGAGCCGGAGCCGGAGCCAGCCAGCACCGGGGTCGTTACCGGTAGCGCCGCTGGGTTTGATGTTTTCCTCCCACTTCCACTACTTTATTGCTCCGGAAAGCGAGGGCCAAACTGACGGCCTGGAGTGTTTGGCCCTTGTGCAATTTGCCTGTTCCGAAATTACAACGCTTCTTTAATGAATTTCTTTCCGGGAGCATTGTGCCGTAACCGAGTGTGGAAACAACCGAGGCACAAAATCGTGCGCCGCCGCTCGTTGTTGATTAAATTGAAAAGGAAATCAAATTTGGCACCACAAACGCTCCGCGCTTTTTTCGTTGTGCGGATCACACAATTGTCCATTTTATGCCAACCGATTGTTTACCGCTCTGTCCTCATTGTGAACCTGTGCGAACGTACATTTCACGGGTTTTTCTTTATTTTTTAAAGCACTTTTTCCTCCACATGTTGTGCACCTTGTTTTAATCATACCTTTTTTGTGTCCTCACTTCAGCCTGGTTACAGGCCTGTTTCAGGTTACATTTGACCCCTTTCGGTGCACTCGTTTTGCATTTCAACCTCCCGCTGGCGCCCGTGTGGTGAATTTGCATTTTTACATTTTTAAATTTTTCAATTAACTTTCTTTTTACAGATTAACAACATGTGCCATCGATGGATCGAAATGTGCTTCGTCCTTCGGCGCACCGGCACGTGCTCCGAGTGAAGCGGGTTCAATTGGACAAACGGACAAATCAATTTGTTGCCTAGAGAGGGCCAGGAAAAAGGAGCAAACGGAAGAGCAATACGACGCACGATTAATGAATTGGATGAAAGTATTCTCCGCCGGAGGGAAAAATGTATTTGAAAATCAATTCTTGTGCCCGAATTCAATCTCCCGTTTCTGTTGCTATTTAATCCGGGGCATAATTCCTGCAAAGATGCTCGAAAGCCGTGCTATCCGGTGCCACAGGTCAATTAAAGGCTAAATAGGATGCCTTTTCCGTCAAGCTTAAGGCACAGCCGGAATCGATATGCGTAGCGCGGCGGGGCTAATAGTAATTCGAGAAACGAATTCCAGTCACCTTCTCGGCGGCCGTCCGTCGCATCCCGAAACGAATTCCGTACGCACCCGAGAAGCAAACTAATTCCGTATTCCCTGTACAAGTTGACATAATAAATAGGAAGGATTTTCTTTGATGCATATGAGCGAAGGGGTCTCGCATGGGTCTCGCTACTCGCTCGGAACGTTCACGCAAAGGAAACCGAAATGGCGAACATTCATCTAGCTTTTTGCCCGCACACGGAACGGAGGACGATCTTTCTTTTCTCCGCACGGCCCTAGCGCCAGAGCCTTCGACGACGTGCCAGAATGGTCATATATTTACTGGCAAGTTCTGGAATAATTTTTCCCTCCCCCGAATCTTGATGATTCTTGTGCACCGAATTCGGCCGGGTCTCGGTTTCGGCCGGGTCGGGTCCCTCCGTCGGTAATTCTGCTCTCGAGCACTGCAAAATGAGGTGAGTAAAAGGACCGATTTTCTCGTGCACCGATTTCCACCGAGCCGAAGAAAGCCAGAGGACCGGACTGGGTGGCCGGAATTAAGGTGGCCGACGAATGGAAGGCCGGCCAGGTGATTGGCGAACAACGCTTTTCATCCTGCAAACCTGTACGAAGGGCAGGAAAAAACTTTGCACTTGCCCTCGTTTTTCAGCCCGAGACCAGAGATATTCAATTTCCAACCCCTTTTATCCTGGCCGGGCCGGGGATAACGTTTTATTTCACCACCGACAACCGGAGTTTCTTTGAGCATATTTTTTGTCGCTTTCCCCCCGAGAGCCTCTCCAAGGCCAAGGAGCATCTCAGCACGGTTGAGAACAATATTCTGCGAAAGGGCATTACAGCCCGGTTTGGAGCCCCCTATCGGACCAAAGGGTCTGCCGCAAAGTTTTTAATGGTTGGTGAAATGCGAATATATTACAACACGGCTCATTGGGTATTCCGTGCCCATCGGTGGTGATTGCATGGAGGTAGAATACATACTTCAACGAGACAGGGAGGCCCAATTGACCCTTCTAACTGAATTTATCGCACAATCGACGGCGGTACGGTGGTGAAGCTACCGAGCCGAGCCGATAAAAAAGGAACCTTTCAATGGCGTCACAATGGGGACAAAATGCGGCACAAAACCCCAATCGCCCCAATCTGCAGTCGCATCGAACGTGCGTAAGGCGCTTAATCTGCAGCGTTCGGTATCGAGCAGCTTCTACGGCTCGGCCATTGACTGGTGCCTCAAACCCACCAGGCCACCCGATAAGGTTCATAAATCCACAACACTTAACTGATTACTACCGATTAGAAGACAAGACTCAAGCTTCTAATCGACCGCCGGTGTCGGTGCGCACAGAGCCCCGACAGCCTGGACGACGCATTATTGCGAAGGGTTATGGCGCCGCTGCGAAGTGTGCCCGTAAGTGGTCAAATTAAGCTACTAAACCTGAAACGGGAGGCAGCATAAAGTTGTCCATGACAAAAAAAAGTGGAAAGAACTGTGAGAAGTATGTGCTCGACACCGAACTGCCCACTTATGAGTAGCATGGCATGGCATGGCACGGCACATGGGGGTACAAGGCAGTTGGCTTAGGAATTTAATTCACTACAAAACGGCCAGGCACTGTGTGGCGAGGTCGTCACCACATGCGTCCCAGCTACAAAGGCAATGGGCGGCTTAAACGCGGTCGGGGAACACAAAAAGGCGGCTGGAATTTCGAGCGTGTTATAATGTTGGCCAGAGCTGCAAAGTCTAATCCCCATTTATCATGATTATCAATTTTGTGCTGCACCACGCCACCGCTATCGCTTTAGGACACTGTCAAGCTTCAGAAAACAAGCCGTGGCATAGTGGCGGGAACTGCACCAGCTCCCAGCGGCCATTTTACAAGACCGGCACCAGGTCTCTGTTATTGCCCAGCCGGGTTGCGGTTTGTCCTCGTTGCTCACTGGGGGTAATGGAGCGATCCTACTGAAACGGTACGCGTGTGAAGTTTCACGGGAAATTTATACTAAAACGTAGTTAAACAGTGCTTCATTGTTAAACAAATAAAAAGAGTTAATTAACGCTCATTTCTGGGAAATAAAAGGTGATGCTTACCAGTTAACCAGTTAACACAATACGAAAGCGAAATACTGGATTTTTGTATCAGCAGGCTACGCAACATTCAATAATTAGCCGCAATACACCCTTTCCAACGAGATTCACATTTTATGAACACGTATGACATGCTATCATAAAGTTCCGGTGCTTTTACACCTTCCCCAAATAACAATTCAATCACTGCACGATACTTTATTTCCACGACGATACTAAATGGCTTGTAAACAAAGAAGGATTTGACAGATTGAAATGAAACTTCACATAACAAAAAAATTAGGCTAGTAGCAGCGCCCTCTGTTATTAAATCGAAAAAATTTTTGATCAAAGCAGTAATGGCAGTTGGTTTTGGGAAACTCCCATAGAAACAACTGGCAATTTAATGATCACGCATCGGATTAGAAGCTCAGCATTAAACAGTGCGTTTCTTCGGAAGCACTCCTACCGATCCACTCCTTAGTGAGAGCAAACGGAAGGGCCTAATACAAACAAATCATGGGGTACATCATGTTGATTGAAGGATTTCACGTGACCGGACGTCCGGTTGAGCAGATCAAAGGCAGTCACGGAGCAATCGGCGGCAAAGCTGTGTGCAATTAGTGCTGCTGAAGGCGAGTGAGATCGGCAATGGTCGGGGCCCTCTGACGTGTGGAACAACTCAGCGGGTCCGATGGTCAACTAATGGCTTCTTATGGGACGTGAATTGTGAACCATTTTTCCTCTAACTAGCAAAGCTAATCTAGGTGAACGGGTGTCGTTGTTATGGTGTTCCGGTTTTCGATGCTTTTACTCCGGAAGAAGGTGCATAATTGTATATTTAAATAATGGTCTCTAGGAAACGATGCTCCTTTCGCTTTCGGTCTCGCCGAATCGATTAAATATAGATGAGAACTTCGGATGGTGTTAGAGCTGATTAACATTAATTATCGTTGAAATTAATAGTGGACGAAATTGCCGACTTGCCTGGCACCACATGACGACCTCCAATTTGTTAGGGGTTAATAGAAAATCAGTAGTGTACTCTAAAGAATCAGGCCGCAAAACATTCTCCGAAACACTCCACGGCTGGAGTACTGAAGCTCAAGCACTTCTGGCAACAAAACATCAAACGAATTAGCACGATCGCTTTCGTAAGTTAACCGGAACTTTCTTCTTGCCGTGCACGTGGCGGCGGTGGTCGCATAATTAACGCCGATTCCGCGCCATTATGGTACGCAGAACGTGATGAGATTGACTCGTTCTGCGAGTTCTGCAACCGTCAAAACCCGGCCCCCTTAATTTAGCTCACCTGCGCCTAGTCCATACGTGAGCCCGTTTGCCGTTGATTTCATGAGTAGGCTTTGCACTTTGATGGCATCACACGACGGGGGCGCCATTTTTACCTTACCTCGTTCAATTTTTGCGGAAAATTCGCGCACTCCATGTGCCCAATATTTATCAACCCACCGACACGGTGCATGAATATCAACGAGCCACGTGGTGGTGGGGACGTTTCCGCCTTCAGACACCCGTCGCCAGCAGCTGTTGTAGGGGCACCAAATGAGGCACAGCTTGTTTGCTTTGGGCATTAAAGAGAATTCATCACCACGTCGCAGGCAGACTGAGCCGGGTCGGTCGGTCGCTGGGCCTCCAGTCGATTCCTGTGTCCGTCCCCGCGCCTGCGGCTCCCTTCCGGTGACTGATGATTGCCGAGCGATGACGTATGAGCCTTCGGCGAAAAACAGCCCACGGACGCTGGAAGGGCGGTTTGTAGCCACCGGATACCCGACCAGAAGCGGATGCCAATGACAGAATGTGACCGGTTGTCTTCCTGTTGGTCGTCCCTGCGCCCTGCGAACGTGTGTGTCCTCTTTGTGTCACCATCACCGCCGTCTGCCAGCTGCCAGTCGCTGGTGATAAGGATCCCGGGCCGGGCGCTCGGGGAGTGAAATTCGGACTACAGTTCGCCAGAAAATGCCACTGCACGATGGCGAACCTGATCGAGGATCCGGCACCGTCCCCCGAAGGACGGACGAGTTCATTCCCGGCGGTGGACGCGCGTAATGTGTCTGGACATCCGTGTATCCGTGACCCACGATGGTGCTGCATGTGGAATGAAAATTTATGTTTAATTTTAAATCAATTTGATTCAATTAAACTTTCGCTAACTTCGGGCTTCGGGGCTATTTACGCCAGCCCGTGGCGGCTGCGTTTGATGGCTGGACATAAAGCACTCCAATCCTCCGGCAATTATGCGGCCCCCGTGTGGACCCCAGCGGTCGGCCACGCCTGACGTGAACCGGCCGGCGTGCGGATCGGTTGACGTGCGTTAGATGGAAACAATTTTCATTAGCGATCGTTGACGGTGACATGACTGCTGGGGCTGCCGATGAGTGCTGCCAGTGTTCACAGAATTTTGCCGCTCCGTCGAGTGGTTGGTCGGTCGGCTTTGATTTTATTGCAATTCCTTGGACGAGATTGGTGAAATATCTGTCGGAGGGCCACCACTTTTGACCACTTTAGTCGAGTTTCAATCGCACGCTTCCAGCCAATGGTTCGCCCAATGTGGCCGCTCGAGTGTTTAGTTTCGCTAACAATGTGTGGCCTTTGTTAAAGAGCCCCGGAGTCATTTTGTAACTGTTGGTTGCTAAGCAACAACTGTGGTGTTTAATAATTTATAAGCCCTCCTTTCCGTCACGGGCTACTGAGAGTGCTGTAACAGAGCCGTGACTACAACGATGCTGTGACGGAAACATTCCTCACCACGTGGCCCATTGTGGCGCGCTATGATAAATAACATGTTCGTAGTGCGGTCCGTCTCATCTCACTATGTCCTAGAGAAGGACGAATGCTCGTGACAGCGGTGCGCCATTTTGCGGGACGTAAACCAAAATACGCGTAATTCAATGCCCCTGTCTTAAACGGCGTCGAGTGGATTGTGTTGGTTTTGCTCTGGAGGATAACATTTTAAAAGCAGGATTTGCTGTCCCGAGGAGATAAGGCCGGGCTGTGGTATCAAACGCAGAGCGTGTGCTGTCCTTTGGCGACATACCACCGCTGGTGGCAAAGCTGATGGCTACGAGATCTCGTTCTCCGTCGAGTTGGTGCCATTTGTTAGAAGGTTCAGTTTGCTAAAGCGCGGTCGATGATGAAAGGCTCCGGTCGCAGGGCTCGGCTCGGCTTAAACTCCTTGAACTTCCCGGCAGCGGACCGGGAAACCCATCGCTCATTCCATTTGTGCATTCTCGTCGTCGTCGTCGTCAGCCGCTCCTTAACGGCTGGGGCCCGCGGGGCATGCGACACGACACCCAACACGTACTTGCTGAAAAGTTAATTTAAAACCACTGCCGGTGGCTAATGCTTTTCTGTTGCTACTGCGCTGCCGCTACTACTGCTGTAACTGTGGCCACTTTTTGCCTCATTTTCGTCGGTCTGGTGTAAAGTAAATCCCTCTGCAGCATACCGAACCGGAAACCGTCACACACTGTTTCGCCTTTTTGCCTCGCTCCTGTCTTCAAACTCGCCGACGAACAATCCACGGGCGAGCGGTGCCCATTTTGTTGCCAGTCATTTACTTACTTCATTTTTCACCACTCGGCACCTCGGCTCGGCAAGTAACTGTGCTATAGTTTCTCCTTAAATTTCACTACGGTGCGTGCTGAAGGGACACTCGCAGTGACAGGAGTCATTTACAGTCCAACGTTGGCATTAATGGGCCCATCCAACGGCAGAGACAGTGAAAAGATTTATTTGGCGGCACGAACTGCACGATAGCGTTTATCACTCACTCTTTCTGTGAATTTCTTTCACGTTCACACAATAATCTTTACGTTAGGACGTCAAAATTATGCAATATCCGTTGCACAATATCACATTCACCCTCAATTTAGCCTCAATTAGTAGGTCGTTAAACGGCTTGTATCGCCTCATATTCCCCAAGTTTGCGGTCTGCTCAAAGTTCAAAGAACCGATCTTATCCCGACCGACGATCATGGCCGCTTAGAAGGCGTGTTGGAGCGTACTTGCCAGCTAATGATAGTCGGTGTGTAAATCTGCCGCACGCATTGGACGGTGCTGGCTTCGTAAATGGCTACTATTAGCGGATCATGAGTCTTCGACCGCTCGGAGCGCATGGTTTCCTGCCGATATGGCCACGGAACGTGATACGCGGCGATTGCTATCTCCACCTAATTACCATCAATTTCCCGTAACGCATCTAGTTTCTTCATTAAAATTTTCCTCATTACCGCGGGCAAACTGGTACGCTTCACACCGAGTAGCTAACGGAGAAGCGAGCAGTTCGTCTCGGATTACAGCGGGGCCAGAATGTATGGACTTAGGACGAAGGGAGCTTAATCCCGGCCTTGAACGCCTGCTGCGCTTCTGCTGCCGTCTGCCTTCAACCTGTGACTCTGTCGGTGTCGATGGCGGCAAATGTTTAGAATCCCAGGCTACACAATCGCAGCCCGGCTCCCGGAACTCGGTCCACCTAATCCGCCACCGGTTCCGTGCGGAGAGTTGGTGCTCGCGAAAAATATGCCCCGAGAGTTCGTAAAGCGGCCAGTTACAACTGCAAGCAGCCCTGCAACCCGCCCGCCCTAAGCTAGCCCAAATCGCGTAAGAAGGCACCGACGCTGTAATTGAGTTTTAGAACCATTTGTCGCTTCTCCCGGCCTCCGACCTGGATTCACTCTACTGCACCGAATGCACCTCGCCGTGAACCTTCCTTCACGGTTTGCAACAACCTGGCATCGTGATAAGAAGCAGCAGTGCACGCCACGTCCACTCGGTGCGGGCCTTTTCGCCGGTGGACGTGCAGAGTGCAGGAAATGCAGGCGGTGAGTAAAAATATCGGAGCACAAAATTGCGCAATTATCTCATTACGGTGTAGTTGGCACTTTTTACCCCGCCTTGTGAGGATTTTGTTTCACATCTACTGCGGCGTAACTGCGGTGGTACCTCTTCGGCGTCGACAACTTTCGCCGTGGTTTTTAACGACGGCGAATGTTTGCGAGACGGGTTGTAACGGTGGCTGATAAGTACGTGGTTCCGATTCTGGTACGTTTTTCGGGCTGTGTAGATAACGAGGAGGCTCGTCTTTACCATAATTCAGCCTTATAAAATAAAGGTTTCAACAAAAACTTCCACTACTTTGATGGCGTTCATTGGAGGCCCGGTTGCAGTTTCACTCATTTCTTTGAGTGATTTATTAAAAGGATGATTTGGAAAATATTCTTTTGTGAAACGAGTGGTCTTTTCTGGTAACCATGGTAACTAGATTGCAGTGTCGAGGCTAGCTTATGTCACTTGGGTTAAACGGACAGTTAATCGAATTTCGTTTACTTTCTCCTCTTTTTCTGAGACAATCGAAGTAACCCTAGACTGATTGCTTCATAACTTTTCAGAATTAATTTCCGAATGCTTGAAGAAAACATTGAGAGGTCTCCCTAAAAGCATCTTTCATCCCCAATTTATATAATGTTTAATTGACGCCTTGTTGTCCAAAAACCCTGTTGCGAATGAGATAAGATAATTTCACCACAGATCACCGAGGAGATCAGAGCGTATCTAACTTCATTATGGATGAATCTCTCTCATCTCTTCTGTTGTTTGTTTCTCAAATTTTAAACTTTATTTTTTTCTGTAGTAGTATAAGAGAGTCACACCATCAAAGGTTGTGGTCCATTTATGCTTTGTGTACATTTTAGCCAAAAAGTGCTCCCACTCACGACGCCCGACATTCCGACATTCCATAAAGATAACTTCAGCGTGACTCTAATCAAATGATCTCACGAACATGGTCGGAAACTCAAAACACATCCCCGGACCTGGGGTCCACCCGGGTTATAATTTGTTCCACCGGTGCCAGTATCGCTCGGTCTTTGCCAAAGGAGCATCGAGCGGATCGTGCACCGCGGCGTGAGCTATAATGTGGCACACCGTTATCCTCGTGTTGGCCATCGCCATCTGCGGACCGTTCGATTCGAGTTGCGCCTCCCGTAAGTGTTGTAATCCTTCCTGCTCCAACCTGGCCGACTATCCCTGCCCCTAGATTATAACCCTCGCTCCGTTCGTAGCTTCTCCGGTAGCAACCCTGTCGGTGGAGGAAGTCATCGCACGGGTGAACCGTGGTCCACGTTGGGTAGCCACCGGAAACCCGAAGAATTTTGCTAGCGACCTGCAAGGCTACCGTATCGTCGGTGGCACCGAGACGAGCATCGAAGCCGTTCCCTATCAGGTGTCGTTGCGGTATTTAAATAGGCACATCTGCGGCGGATCCATCATCTCTCACTCGTGGATCCTGACGGCGGCTCACTGCCTGGAGTGGTACCCCAACAATGACCAAGTCAGTGCCGCAAGCAGCCGCCGTCTGCCGTCAGTCACGACTTTCAATTTTGCTTTTCCACGTGCGGGTCGACTTTTGACAGATTAGAGTTCACGCCGGCAGTAGCCACGTCTCGTCGGGTGGTTCGCTGCATGAAGTGTTTTACTATCACCTGCACCCGGCCTACGATGTGGCCGGATTCCAGTGGGACGTGGCCACGATCCGGGTGCGCTCGGTCATGGCACCGGGCTTCGGCAGGGCAACCATAGCGCTGCCACCACCGGTCACCGGGGCTTCGGAATGGACCATCGGCGAAAACGTCACCGTGTCCGGCTGGGGCTTCGAGGTAGCGAACGGACGGGTTGCCGATAATTTGCGCTCGGTTCAGCTGGTGGCCGTCTCCCGGGCGAGTTGCAACGAAAGCTGGTCCGGTTCCATCACAGAGGAGTGCGTTTTCGGGGCTCGCGACCTTGGTGGTGGCGTCACCAATCTTGCCCATCAGTGCCAGTCGCGGTCTTATCTTATCACAACGTCACCGTATCTATTACTTTTTTCCTCTTTGTTCTTGCAGCATGCTGTGCGCCGGAGCTCCGCTTGCCGATGCCTGCGATGGGGACAGTGGCGGGCCGGCGGTACAGGATGGTGTTCAGTATGGGATCGTATCGTGGGGCGCGTCAAAGTGTGGCAACCTGCCGGGAGTGTACACCAACTTGGCCCACCCGTCCATACGCACGTTCATACAGCTCACCACGATGGTGTAATTAATTCGCCCGAAGAGGATTATTAAGCTCCCGGTTTTCCGGTCCGAACACCGGTCAATGGACGTTGCTCGGTGCATCGAGATTGATGTCCGGGATAGTTCCAACCGAGCTTAAATATGGCGCTTCATTTACTCGAGCGACTTCAAAGCATGGTAGAATATTGCAATTTAAAGCATGTTACGTGATAAGGACGATTGTAACGCATTCGAGAAGCACTCTGCAATATATATTTATCTCGGCATTTTTGTGTGGCATGGGAAATTGATTGGGAATTTGATTTGCTGATTCGGTTCCCAAATCAACCAAATCAAATTTGTGAATCCATCACGTCAATGGAAACTGTTCTGGTATCGAATATTATTGTGATCATCATGATCATTGTGATAATGTGATCAGTGCTCGTGATCATCAATCCCAGTTGGAATGTTCCAATCTCCCGATCTGTTGGAAGCTCCCGAAGTTAATGTTGGAACCTTTAACATTCAAATTAAATTAACCCAACAGAACGTTGGTTAAAGTTTCCACAACTTTGGACTGTTTGTTGCCTAGCAACCATAGCATGCTTGAATGCTGAGTCGGGCAACAAGATGGCGATGTATTGGCGGTGCTTTCGGATGGCTCAACGACATGGCGACAAACAAAAACAGACCGGTTACGGGTACTGGCAGGAAATAGAATTGACTGCATAAGTACGGCGAGAGCATAAACCGCTGTCGTCGAGGGGATGAGTTTGAACCGGCCCGACCATTGAATATGCTACACCACGCTCGGATCGGCCCGCTCCGCACGCTAGCTCTGTGTCATGCATGCTAAAGGGAGCTCGGAACGCTGGAATGCCACCCGAACCGTAAGGAAATAAAAACATACCAAAAATGCCTTCCCTTTCCGAGGGCCACGGCTGGCGATGGCGAGGATTTTTCACAATCGCACCAGACACAATATGCGAAAGCGATCAACTCCGGCGCGGCTGTGTGATGACAAACACTTCCCAAAAACTCGATCCAGCCCTTGAAAACATCAACAACGATAGTGACGGCACTGGGAAACCGGGCCATACTCGGAACCATTTCGGGGGTTACGCCGAAACTTTGCTCTCGATTTGACTGCTAAGCAAAACAAATATGGTCCCGGCTTCCGGCTGGCGAGCGATGGCGGCAGCGGTGAGTGTTTTTATTATTTTTCCCACCGAGTTTCCTTTGCATTTGCGCCTCACGGAGCGAGTAAAGTGTTTTGACAGAACACGCAAGGTGAGTGCTCAGTTACCCCGGATCGGTTCTGTGTAAGGACGCGACGCGCCATTGAGTTTTATTTCACACATTTGTGCTCGTTATGAAAATCGAGTGTCATCGTTATCCTGCGCCGGGGACGGTCTGGGACTGACTGACAAGAGCCTCTCCCGGCGCCCGGCCTGGTGTCTCCCACAAGCTGATCCCGATCGGAGCGTAGGAGCCAACATGTAAATACTTTTGCAACCTGTCGATTACGTCCTGCCAACGGGTTTTCTACCAGCGTCTTCCTCGTTCCGTCGTCATCATCGTCGTTGTCATTGTCCTCACAAAACTGCTGGGTGAAGCCACATGAAATCATATCTATTGAAAAACATGCTCAGACAAATAACGCCCACTTTCGGGGACCATATGGCGTTCGGTGGCGTTCGGGGACTCACTCTGAGAGTGTGGTTCCCGCACGAGTGATTAAAATGGATATCCTGGGCCTTTGAATTGGAAAACAAATCGTTGTGTAACACTGACAATAGTTTACGATTCGACGCAGCGTCCCGTTTGTCGAAGCATCAAGGCCTCGGCGCCACCAAGTCTCTTTAGAATTTAGAATCCACACTCTCTCGAGACTGTGAGAGTGCTCGTCGACAAACGGGTAGATCCATTACAATTAGCAGCGCACATCCCGTGCCTGGGGACGACCATCCCCGAAAGTCACCCAAAGTCCAAGAGCGACTGCTGGTTAGCCTTCTTCAGTGAACATGCTGGAAAGAAAAAGTTTGTTTGAAGCTCTTCATGTAAATTCAACGCTCGTTGAATCGAACGGACGACGACGGACGGGACGATGGGATTTCTCGAGAAGTTTCTTTCGAGTTTCGAGACCAACTGGGTTCCAGCTGAGGCCAACACTTCTAGAGAAAGGATGTGCTCATCGGAAAGCTTCTTTAGTAAGCACTAAGCAACCCGTTGCTCAACGTGACGCATTCAACTGACAGTACTAATCATAGAAACAAAACATGTATTATAAACGTAAATTGAGTGTACTAAAGAACGAGTGCGAAACGTCATACAAAACGAAATTTATAATACTTGTTTAACCAAATAGTAAAAAGCTACCCAGGACTCGTTCGGCAAGTCCCGCATTCGCTCTTAGGGTTCTCGTCGTCCGAGAAGGAGAGTTGGGAGAGTTGATCAGAGTAAAGTTCGAACCCGGCAGTACCCGCAAACCAGGTTGACATTCCGTCCGTTTGGCGGACTCGACTTGGCGGTTGGACTTGAAAGATAAACAGCAAACTTCCGCCGGCAGAGCACTTTCGGGCCCGGGGCGAAACTTTCGGAGTCACAATTAATTCTAACCAAGCGGATCGTTGTTTAGTTGTGACGCTTTTTCCCGGAGCGCGGTTGGTTTGGCCAATATTCGCGGATCCCCCCCCCCCCCGGGCCGGTTTGCTCTGAACTAACTTTTCAATGCGAGCGAGTTTGGTTTTCAGTTCAACTTTTGGGGCATCTTGTTTGCCCACGGATCGGACACTGAGTGATATCAATGGAGCTAATTAACGCGCATACATCGCAGTATCTGGCACTACTTGCGAGCCAACGATACTTTCGTAAGCTGCTGAACGCCCGGCAAGGCCCGTTCTAATCCGGTTTCCCGTTAAACGGTACCACCTGCCCGGGAAGCGTCGGGTTTTCTCCACACACTAATTGAGTTAGGCTTTCGGCGGACCGTTTTTAATGTACTCTTCCGACGACGACGTCAACCGCTAAGACCCGAGCCGTGCTTTCCGTATCAGTCGTTGACCAGTCGCGGCGCCAGCAAGGCTCCCTTAAAGCGATGGTGTCTGTTCGGCTTCACATTCGACTCCGGACTCCGTTCGTTTTGCCTCTGTCCTTCCGGCAAAGCCGAAGTGGATCCGGTCGCGGGGGCCGGCGAAGGTGCCGTTTGGCGTTGGAATTTGATTAAATTCTCCAAGCTTTTTTCACCACCAGCGACAGGCAGCAAGGACCCAGTGGGGTACGTGTCGGGGAAAATCTTTTAGCAACAAGCAAAAAACAGCAGCACGGAATATGCCCGGGCGAGGTGGTTGATGGCGGTGGCGGTGGCGAAAAGTTTATATAAGCTCTTTAAATTAATATTCCGCCGGACGGCCAAACCAGAGATGAACTTGACGCAAACCGCGAATGAAATCGGCTTTTTCTCATTTTGCGTCGGAATAGAAGCGCCCACGACCTAGAGAGAAAGTCAATGCCATTTATTTGAGGCCAGATAATGAACAGAAAGACGGATTTTTTTTTCGGGACCTTCTAAACCGCGCGATGCCCTTTCGTTGGTGGTGAATAAATTTAGCATCGGACGATTCGCTTTAAAATCGTACGACGCGCGATTAGCGCAAACCAGGCGGCGCCGTTCGGCGACAAGCACGTGTCGAAGATGAAAGAAAACGGTTCGCTCATTTGCATCAGCCGCTCGGAG
The DNA here is from genome assembly GCF_943735745.2 of Anopheles bellator. Taxonomy (NCBI): domain Eukaryota; kingdom Metazoa; phylum Arthropoda; class Insecta; order Diptera; family Culicidae; genus Anopheles; species Anopheles bellator. The sequence goes on along the minus strand of NC_071286.1, from coordinate 613,590 downwards.
TCGCGGAAAGGCTTTGGGCAGGTATCTTAAGATCTTGTTTAATTCAATACCGTTCGCTGGAAGCGAATAATGCGGCACAACGGCTAAAGCATCGAAATGAGCCACGCAGAGCCTTGCGCCTTCCGTCTGATAAACAGACCATGTGGCGCGTGAATGGCGGAACATCAGTATAGCTCATCACTCTGGGGAAGAGATTAAATTTTCGCTGTCCATTAAAAGGCCCTTTATTTCAATCTATATTCCATCAAATCGTCAATCTTTCTGCAGATAACAGTTTCCTTTGAACGGACTCTGATCGAACCGAAGCCATCACGAATCAGTCATCGTCATCATCGTTAGCGGACGCTTAGAGCTCGCCTTTTCCCAACATCCGTTAATCCGGCACCTATTAGCTAAACTCTCGAATGCGTTCTAATGAGCCGTGGGGCTAGACCACTAGGAGGGGTCTGATCGTCCCCAACAATGGCACTTGAGGGCGCAACCACGGCAGCCAAACCACATCACGAACCGGAAGCCCGACTTTTGGAGAAGCACCTAATAAAGTCTGCTAATGTAGTGTCCTTATCAGTGCTTGGGCGATGTACTTCCCGAGCGTATCGAATCAGCAATCGACGGACGGAGACTTCGGAAAATGGTTGTTGCTTTCCCGCGGCCCGGAAAACTGTAGTTCGTTCCGGTTGCCGTCCTCGTTATTGGAGCATTGTGACTCGCACAGCATCACCGCAGCAGCAAGAGTTCCCCCTAAGGCGAAACCGTCCGAATGTCGCAACGCTTATTTGATGTCTTTACTTGCTGTCGGGGTCGAGAGTGTACGCTGTAACGTGGTTGTTGTTGTGTTGGAGGACATCTTCGACACTAACCGGCGAATGCAGCCCACGAACCAGACTTCCAGAACGACCGTGCTCATTGCCACTTTCGGTACCGGCCAAAGGATGGGTTTATGGAACGCGCCACGCACACGCAGAAGCACATCATTCGCGTAGTGCTGTGGAGTAAGATTTAAAATTACGATAATGATAATGTATTATGATTACTTTTACGATCACCATCATCCCATATTTTATGCGTATGCGCCGTTACGGACACGCACAACGCACTAAAATTTCACTTTCTTTTCCCAACATGGCACATGCAGGCTACCACCCCCCGGGGAGCCAAAGCCGGCCGCTGCTCCCTCCGCGTTTCGGGAAGCCCGCACGAAAGGATAAATGCACGAGCCGTGAACGTAGCTTTTACGGGAATTAAACCCGAGGTCTGCTTCGACAAATTTCTTGTGTCGCTAACAGAATTACACGAAAGAACAGAATCGTGAGCGTGCCGTACCACTAGCTTCGGCCACAAAGCAGCAACATGATATTACCCAAACATTACAACCCACGCGGCGTCTATTTAATTCTAACAGATGTGTCGCCCGCCAGACACTGTTTGTGCCCTCGTTTGTCACTTTGCTATTGGCATCTATCCATTTCTTTTTCTTAGTCGCAGTAAGTGCCTTAAAACCATAGGCTACTTAGAAACTTTAACATTTTGTTGAAAATTTTATTTATTTGCGTGAGTGAAAGAAGCCCAACGCAATCGTTCTGCTTTCGCCCCGTTTAAACTCGTGTAAAGATTTCATCGCATGCTCCGATAGCCGACACGACATCCGATGGTTTTCCACGAAGTGACAGACAAACTGTCAAAACATCGAAACATTTTTGCGGTTTCTCGTTTGTTCGATCTCGCGCCGTTTCCAGCAAAACTATTTCCGGCCTGACTGTGGCTTTTCACTGCCCCATTCCCAGGAGGGTGGCCTTTGATGGGGGCCCTCCCGGGTCACGTGGTCGATAAGGTTGTCAGGACCGCGCTCGAGCCTCCGAACCAGTTTCGGCCATAACATGAGTGAAAGCAAAATTTCCGGATTTATTAGGAATTCCAAAAACTATCCACGACTTACTCGCACGATGAGCCAGAGTTCGAAATCAACTAACTGGAGCGCAAAAAGCACTTCGTTCAACTGGGTTAAATACTTTGCTGCTGCTGGATCAATAGATCAAGAAGCCTTCCCCGCGTGTTTTTAGACAACACCAAAACCACAAACCGGTCGTAATCCCACTAACTATTCCGCTCGATCACGATTCAACCCAACACCGACCGGGAAGAAAGATCCTCGCAGCCGCAAAAACGGCCTCAAATAAAAATGCGGGAGACGGGAAATGAAAGCGATATCTACCGGTTCCCGGGGGCCCGGAACGGTGGCTTTCACTGTAAAATGATTGAATTTCGATTTTCCATCTCGACGGACAGCCTGGGTCCTGTTTTTCCTCGATCGGGGCGCGGGAGCGTAAACTGTTTTCATCCGAAAACCGGCAGCCACCGGTCCACCGACGCAACTATCGGCCACGACATAGGCCAACCGGAACCGGCGGCCGAAGCCGGTGCTTGGCCGGATTTAAAAAATCAAAGGGTTTTTTTTCGGTCTGTCACAACTTTCTGTTTTCCGTTCCGTCTTCTCCACTCGAACTAACCACCAGAATGGTGCCGTACCGTGTCGTGTTACGGCTGCTGTTCCTTTGCTTGTTTTCCGTTTTTTTTCGGTGCCCATGATCTCGACCACTAGAAAAGGAGCCCCATTACTTGAGCAACCAGACCGGGGCGTTGGGACGGTATCGGGAATCAGGCGCCAAGGAAACGCGCAAGGGAAATGAAAAATGGCACGATGGGATTATAAGGAAATGAATCCTGTGTTTGATTGAAAACTTTCGATTTCGACCCCTGCCCGAGCTGCCAGGCCGATGTCGGTCTGAGTCAACCTGAGGAATGAAGTCGATGGCAAACGTACCAATCGCCGTCATCGCCATCGTCGATGCCGTCGGCGACATCTCCGACGAAGAAAGGAGTGCAAAAATGTTGACGTTCGTCCAGAGGAATTGAATGGTAAAAGGGCGACCGTTTGAAGTTGTCCTTCGGTCCCGAGAACGCAGACATGAGCGATTTTATTATTCAAGCGTGTTTGGTAGGGCTCACCGAATGTCACAGAACCCTGGAAGACATGTGCCGGTAGGGCCGAGGTGTGTGCCATTTTGAAATACGAGCGCCTTTAAAAGCGTGATTGAATTTCAGTTCGGCGCGTTGCAATTGGTTGGTTGGGCGGAACCCTTGAAGGAGCTTGATTTTTTCGCAATCCTTTGCTGTGCGGATGTGTGTGGTTATGTCGAAAAGGTTCAGCAATAAAATACGGATAGCGAGCGGAATCTTGTTAACAATGACGACCGAAGGGCAATTTTCTCACGGCCCCGTTTACCAAACGGGGTACATTTGTAAGAATCACACGGATTCAAGGTACCACACGGTACGATATAGCCGGATTTCATTAGCCCTCGGAAAGCATAGCCGTGTTCTGGTTCCGAGAAAAGGTTTCGGGACTTCATCATTACCATTTCCAGCCTTTTGCAGCATCCGATCCAAACCAATGGCAGGAACTATCAGTATTGGCAACTTCTCATCGTTATTGGCACTTTTGGGGACTACAAAATTAATTCTTCCTCAACATCGTACGAACAAAACGATCGATTGGAAAACTCATAACCTCCGCTTATCGAGGCGCACCAAGATCCTTTGGGGCAGCCTCCCTTAAGACGACCGGTCGAAAGGTTTAGTTTCAAAAACTGGGCAAGTTTCGAACAATGGAAAATGGAAAATATTGCAGCAATTATCGAGATTGGAGCTTAGTGCCATTCAGTCGGTTCGGCGCGTCCCAATATTGCATTCCGTGTCCCCGCACACAACATATGGTCGATAGTGTCTTGCGGAGGAAAGAAGACGTTCCGTGGAACGACGCTCCTTTACCAACATTATGCTCATTTTCTTCCTTTTTCTCAAGCTCGTCCAAAATTCGGTGCGCCTTCATTATGCTTATGCTGTGGTAGAGCACGGACCTTATTCCATAGCGCGAGACACGAGAAGAGAGTTTTATAAATTAAACGACTGGCAACGGGGTCGTAAGGAAGAGCGAACCGTGGGAGGCGGATCTAACACGAAACCGATATTACAGAATCTTTTGAAAATTTGAGCCGGAGTGGCATGAAAAAGCCACCGGTTTACCGGCCCCTCAAAAACCCGCGCATTGAAAAGGGTTGCCCGGAACAAGAAAGACAAAACTAAAAGCATATGAATAATGATCCTCCCCCAAGCACTGACTTGCGTTTCGGCGGAGAACAAAGCTTTTTTGGGGAGCGAAAAATATACCCTTTTCCCGCTTTTTGCCCGGTGCAAAGCCGCTTTCAAAGGGGCGAATTCGGGACCCCGCGGCATCATCACAATTATAAGCTTTCATCGACCAGCGCCGACATAATGGCGAAAGCGAGGTTGAAATTTGCTACGCGATAGTTCCGAGTTAAATTGATACAGCTTTACAAGCACCCCAAGCATTCTTTTAAAAATATTAAAGGCCCTCACGTCGCCGCCACTTAAACTTCAGGATGTTCCGGCTGTCGCCGGAAGGTTCAATTTAGGTAAATTCGGCCAGGGTCGACCGGCTAATTTCGGGATAGTCAAACACCCTCGTTTCATAACACGTTGATTGAAAGAAGCAATCAGAAGTTTGCGAGATTTTTCTCGCCAGCAAATGGGGCCTCGGCGGCCCGGTATCGGACCGTAAGTGGCAGACAGTTTGGCCGCTTTTCCGCCAAAAAATATATCACGCATTTTATCAGTTCTTAAAGAATCCTGGGGATCACAGACACACACATACTTCCAGTTTGCCGGCGAAGCGAGCGAGTCTTTGTTGGCCTAGATTATGGAAAATTTCATTTGAGTTTTATTGAGCCCCGAGTTCGTATGCAAATTGAACCAATTCAATATATTTTGCGCGTGTGCATGTGGCTGTGTCAAGAAGGCACCGCGGAAAAAACCACCCAAAGGTTGAATTCGGTTGGTGCTTCATTTTTTTGGACGATTTTTTTCTTCCTCCCTTTCGAGAGAGAGAGGGAGAGCGAGAACCACACCGAACCCTGGGACTGCTTTTAGTAAATGGACTATTTCCCATAGATTCATGTAAAGCGCGGGCGGTGCAAAGGAAATGAAATGAAGCTGAAAGAAAAAATCGAACGCAAGAGCAAAAGCAAGTGAAAGTTGAACGAGCCTTTTTGCATACATTCCGCCGCTCCATCGTTAGTCATACTTGCGCGAGCGGTCCCTGCTGGGTCTGAGTCCCGAACCCGAAGTTACTGTATGTGTAAGGCTTTCGCGGTGGTTCCACGAAGCACGCCGAACCACTGTTCCCCCTTTTCAGTCGGGACACACAAAGAACTGTGTGTATTGGGCGGGCGAGCATTTGCATATCAAGATCACGGGTTATCCAGTCTAGAGAAAATTTCGTTAAATAACAACAACCACAACCACTACACCAGGGCCAGTGCCACTAGCGGCTGCAGCTGCATCCTTTAAGACAGGGTGGACTCGCCCCCGGTGGAATACGCCATCCGTTTTTGCAGCGTTCCCTCGTAATCCTGTCGATGCAAGTCGCTCGGTGATGCAGAAAACCGTGCACCGATTTGCGTCAATAAATCAATTGTATTTGCATTAAATCCTTTTCCGAAGAATTTTCCTGGATTATGTGGTCAGTGGTGCTCGCTGTGACGTAATGCAGGCTTCCTGTTTTATGCTTTGCCTAAATGGTTGAACAGCAAATCCAATTGCAATCAATATTAACACAAATAAAGATTAATGAAGTCCCCATTCCAATACAGCAAAACCCAAACGAATAGCTTCTTGAACTGTGTTTCTAAGCTTTTGCGAAATAGGCTTCCGAGAATGGTTGAATATTGACATTTACAAATACATCAAAATTATTTGTAATATGTTTTTATCTATAAAAAAGCTATACACTTTTAGGACTTACGGTATGCTTTGTACTCACCTTCAAACAGACAACCTTAAGACTCAATGTATCTCGTCACTCTGCAATCAGCGACTGCACCGAGCATTCAATTTGCTATGTTTGCTCTCCGGAACGGCCCAAACATAGGTAGTGCTTGGACTCTCCTGGATCTCTCCCAACTCCCACAAGGAGTGCTTGGATCCTGGATGTCGTCTCCCAATGCCGTTCGCATTGCACTTTAACGCTTCGATGGCGACGATGCCGAAGGGCAACTAATTAGGCAATAGGCCACCCGGATTCTGTTCCCTTCTGCTGATGTGCAAATTGCCAGGACGACGGCCGATTCCTAATCAGTCGTTCCCAGTAGGATAATCATGGCCACCGGGAAAGATCTACGAATCCGAGCAGAAGCAACTACTAAATGTAAACATCACTGATTTTGAAAGTGTGTAAAGGATGCCAATTAAGTTAGTACACCACACAAGGCGAGCGGCGTAAGGCGTTTTTCTGATTCGAGTGCGTTTAAATAAATGTGTGTTACTGTTGTACGGAATTTTGCACACCTTCAATCTTTATTGTTCACTCAGGCTACTATTAAATAGTTATGTTCCCAACTAAGCCCAGCCCAGGTATTCAAGATGAAATATATGATATCATAAATTAACACCTTTTCCTGTGCCATTGATTTTGGTTTCCTCCGAGCGAGTGAAGGCACATTTTTCGGAACCCGACAAAGGTTTTTTGACAAATTACTATTCTCCGGGCCATAAGGTCGGCAATTTGTTCGGTGCAGATTGACCGTGTCAGCGGTCAGGAAATATCCATTACAATCGTCCCGGGTTTACCTTTGTTGGGAAGTTCAGGCTATTTTTTAAAGAATATTTTCTTATATTACAAATGGCGGTTACCAATCTTTCGTTTCCTCTTTTTGGCTGTAAATGTTTAGTTTAACATAATTTACACCGGGCGCTACTAGCCAGCGCCTCTTACTGAGCCTGATCGCAGAATGAACGATGTCATGGAGGTGACATTTGATTTGCTTGGCTTAAGTTGGGTCGAATAAGAATACATCCGGATCCTCCGAGTGTTATCAGAAAATGAAAGGCAAAAAGGGAGCAACCGTAAGGGAAGAGAACCGATTTTCAGGTTCACGAGATGCTTTAGCAAATGCAATCTCATTATGCACAGGAGATAATCTTGTTTTCCCTATAAACGCGCCTTCCACCGGAACGGAAGCGGGCCATTCCAGTCGACGGGTTGAATAGGGTCGAAAAGCGGGAACTTCACATTGATCGCTGCTTTTGGGGCTTATCGAAAACTGTCGTCTTGCAATGAGACCGCCGAGGGTGTGTGTCGACTGAGCAGAAGATGACGAACCGAACGTAGACGATTGCGGGAACGAGGACGATGATGATAAAGCAATTATGCGACGGTGGGCTGGGTCACCGCTTTCTTGGGACAACATGCACCTTCCGAGACAGTTGGCGGCGATTATTTCGGAGGCTTTCGGGGACTGCTGCCATCGCAGGATGTGCAGCAGGAGCAACATTTCCGTGGCAGATACCTTCGTCTCCTCAGAACCGTCTTCTGCAGTTTATTTCTCTTCCAGAATACAATCTGCCAGTCTGCGCGCTGTGTATGTGCTGCTGGCTGGCCTTTAAGCAAATATATTTTTGCCATTTCTGTCACAAGATTGGCAGTGACTTTTGAGTGTGACGCTTTTGGAGGCTGCAAACGTCGTCGCAGATGACAACTGGACAGCTCCGGTCCGTGTTTGCTTCGATTCAATTACCCTCCCCGAGGATGTTCGAGACGGCTCGGCTGGGCTCATTGTTGGCAGCTTAAACACGGAGGCCGCACCGTTGCAGTCATTAGCAAATTGAACATCTGATCTATAATTAAGATAAAGACGTGTGCAAGCAATTGCGCACTGCACACAAAATGCAACGCCTGCTTGTTCTTCCTGGACCACATGAAAGGCTCGGTACGGCGGCTGCTTGTTGTACGGTTTCAAGTGCCTTCGAGCGGTGCTTAGCAAGCCGTTGTTGGGTTGTGCCTCACAAGATCGGCACAGCTTCGCCATCTTCGTTGAAGTATGAACAGTATCGTTTTCACAAGCTCCTTGGTATCGAGGCTTGATATTGAACCATAACAATAGAATCAACTATTTCAATCCATCAATCAAAGAACCATTAATAACATAGGGTGGCGGTGAGCGAAATGAAGATGTGTGGTTCGACACCATACCATTATATCTCCATCTCAATCGTGTGGCACACGATTTTAAGTTCAACCATTGTGGTGTAAAGTTGTGGGCAATTTTCGCTACCTGACTACATGTTGATTTTCCTTTTTTCCGATTGGTTCCCCCCGAGGGAACGAACAGAGTAACGATCGATCGAGCGACTCACGGTCCTCCGTCTCCGTGGAGACGTCCGTGAAACTTGAACTGGCCGCAGGTGATTGATGCGGGGCAGCTGACCGGTTGTCCGTATCGGTTGTATTTCCCCTGGTAATGCTCGTGCTCGAGTGCTTGTTTGACACGGTCCGAGCCAGTTGTGGGCTAATTATGCAAATTACATGATCATGAGGCCAACCGGGTTAGCACTGCTGTTGAGTCAGTTCATGGTTGGTCCAGTTCCACGCTTCGTTCCCGTTATTGACCAAGAGCAATCTGCGTTGCCCTGGGTCGGGCATTTGCATTATTTGCATTCCGAAAAGGTTGGCCCTATTTCAAGCCTGCTTGAAGCTACCTCGTCGTGTAATGGAAAGCATTAAGACTCATCAAAGTTGCCAGTGTCAAGATATGTGAACAAGCGTTTGAGGTTTGGTGATTTAAAAGTCCATTAGTAACCCAACCCCATGTCAATTTACTGACCGCCTTCGATAACATTTGTGTAACGTCGTGAGTGCAGGTGTTAATTGATAAAACCGTGCACCAATTGTTTCCCGGGCAGCTTTAAAATATACGTGACAATTCAAAGCAACTCGACTGACTCGATATCCACCGCACCGTGTGGTTCCGGATGAAGACACATAACCCGGGTTATCGATTGGTCGTTGCTGTTTCGCTCAGCCGGCCTCTCGTTGGCTCTGTCGCTTGTGCTGAGCGATGTGAAGTTTTCGGCATTTGAAATTGAGTGATGTTCGAGCTCATTAAATACGATTTATGGACACTTTGGATGACAACGGTGCCATTAGCAAAAGTGTTTGGCGTGTTTTGCGAGTCTAGGGACCGGACTACCGCACCGGAACGGACCGGATGGAGCACGAGCCCCAGGCAGCGAATTGATTTATGGTAATGAGTGACGGATAGACAGGATCTTGGACGCAGCCATTAATAGCGATAATTTGTTAAGTGATTTTTCTTCCCATCGGCCCCTAGCATGGCATAGTTGCGTGTCATTCGTTCACATTTCAGCTGTCATCGTTCCTCTACAACTCGCTGTTCGAGTGGCGGTGAAGGGTGAGCCCGCGTTTCAAATATGCAAAACCACGAATAGCTGCACATCACGAATTTCTCACGAACCATTCACACAGTTCGCGCGATTTCGATTGCCGTTTATTGAATCGGTTCGTGCAGCACGATTTGCGGGAAGCTTTTTTAACACGCCCCAGCCAACGCGGTGGCAGAACTTCAAGTTGCCGGTACGTTGTTCAAACAATTATCTACTGACGCGAGATAATTGAGCTGTCAAAGTGTTGGCACTGCGATATGGTTGACCTCTTCATTACGTGCCTACTACAAGCTCACGAATCGATAGGCTCCACTCCAGTACTTGAATTTGAAAATTCAGGAAACTTTCTACAAAAGGGCACGATTCGCCGTCCAGCGAGAAGCGAGTGCCAGTAGATCCGAGAAACCGTGTCCATCAGTTTTTGCTCCTCATTTTTCTTCGGATTTAAATTGGCACCCGTTTCACATACACTGTTGCATATAAAAGCACTTACCGTACCGACGTGCTTCGATCGGTCCTGAAAAGGGTGACCAAACCAATGCCGCCCGGTGGGTGGTTGAGGTATTGCCTTTGGCAGATTGCTGAAAAGATGCGTCCATGTATCACGCAGACACACAGCCCGAGTGCCCAGGAAGTTCTAGAGAGCCAATGGCGGGCCTTCAAGCATCCGCACCCGGAGCCGAGGCAGACAAGGCTATTTGCTCGCTAAGATACAAGCGCCCGAGAATGAACTGTACGGGAGGAAAAAAGTATGAAAAGTCCGTGAATGGAAGCGGTAGTGAGCAAAAATACTTCACACTATATCTTCTGGATAAACTACACGGGATGAAAATACTTGCACCTTCGGTATGCGGCCGTGTGGCTACGGTGCCAATGCAAACAGGCACGTTCCCTCGCCACGTTGGAGTGATGATGAAAAGAAAAAGTGAAAAACGTTGATAGAGCATGGTTTAGGCTTTCAAATAGCCTCACCGAGGCATTCTTCGTCGGCCGGCGGCCCGTGAAGAAGAACGGATTCGATGTCTGTGAACGGTAAAGTACGCCTTCGAGCAAAACGTGCGCCTTCGAAAGGAAATTCCATTTCACAGGAGCGCAGCACTTTACTCGAAGCGTCCAATTCTGGGCTTCCTTCCAGACAACGCTTGTCACTTAAGCAATTCATATTTCTGTTCCCTCCAGCCAAAGGCGGGGTGGGCGAGGTGGAACTACTTCTTGTTGTTTGCTCCACCTGCTACCAGGACAGCGGGAAGGACCTCTGCAATATTGTGTATCGCGTTTTGAGTTGTATATTCTTTACTGCTGCTTTGCTGCTGCTGCTGCATCCGGGTTTGGCGTTATGGTTGCTCTCGTTCAAGCTCCGGACTTTTGGAAAAGCCACCATTGCCCGTAATCCATTGTTTGCCCGCTCAACTGCTCCGGCCATCCCCGGCACCCCGTCGCCCAGGTGGCCCAGTCATCGAACTGTGCATCGAACATTGCACCGACACCGCATTTAACGCCAAACGAACGTGTAGATTGGTGGAAACGGGTTCCAGTTCTACACATCTATGACACGTTGGCCGAGAGAGTTCCACACTTTTTAGGGGCCCGCCGAGTCACGTATTGTCACGGTGCAGTCCAATAATAAAGTAGCGCAGAGTTATTGTTTGATTGCCGCGGTTGGACGCAGAGGATAACGGCAACATCGACTGCTGGCTTTCGAGGATTACCATTCCGCCATTGTCATCCACAAATTCTTGTCCCGTACTGGTAAATTTTTATTACCAATTGCGTTTGAAAGGCTGGGTAACGCAACAAGCGATACAAAATCTACTTTTCATTAGTTATTTGTGGTTATTGGAAACCGTTTATTGGATTTTTAAATCGATTCTTTATCCAATTTATTTGAGAGTAAATAGCAATCCATCTTTTTTAAAGAGCAATTGTATAAAAACTCAAGTGAAATAATTCGCGCTCTGGCATGCACGCAATCAATTAAAAAGCATAATAGTAGGCCATTAACGATGCCATCGAAGCTATAACGATCTAGCAGCCATTGGAACACATTAACTGTTTAGAAACACATCACTCAATTAGCAATCGAATTCAAACTAATTAAACCGAATAATGTTAAATAACTCATACGAACAACGTGCTTAGCACCAGTGTGTTGGGCTACCTGAAATAATATCTCTTTCAAAACCGATTTTAGATTTAGCAAAGGACGTCCTGACCAAAGTTTCCATAGTGACAAACCCGATGGAGGCGCATGGTGGCCCACTAAATGGCGACTCATGTGGTGTGGTCGTCCGTACAAACACTGAATGGGCAGTCTCGGGACCGGGCTGTTTTTGATGTTCTGCGCTCTCTCCTTCCTAGAACGTCGGGCCCCGGGCCCCATTCAGCCGTTGATGTACTGTGCTATGAATCGTCAAAAATCAACCACTCCAGGCCGGAGGGCACCAGTCAATGATAAGCATCGTCAATGGCATGTGTGACATTGCCGCGAAGAGCGATGAAAATAAATCTTTTCCGCCGACAGCAATCGGGCGATGGCGGTGGTGCACCGGCCAGAGAAGTGCAGTGCACACCATACAGCGCCGCAGGGAAGAGCCTTTGCCAGGCATCCATCACAATCACCCGGCCGCCGCCCGCCGGTCCTCTGCTGACGGCTCGATGGAAGCACAGCAGGTTTATGGCCGGGTGTACGCGAACCGGTAGATTTATCGATCTGTTATGGGTTTATTAAAAAGTTTCCTACGGCTCCTAGAGAAGACGGAGGCCATAGGCCGGCCACAGGCCACCTACCGCTCAGCGGCCCAGAGGGAGTTGTAAATAAAAATGTTTTGTTTGTGCAGCGGGTTCGGGTGAGGTCAGTTTTGAGAATTAACGGCCAGGGGCGGCCCGAAACACTAAAAACCGGACCCGACCAGACCGGCACGGCAGGCAGCGAATGATGGAGATGGATGGAGAATCATTGGAAAGTTATGGCTGCGAGCCGCTTGACCTGCTCCGTAAACAAACATGTCTGCACCAAGATGTGGCCAATTGGTCTGCTGGGGGTTTCTCATATGGTGGTGGTCGCAATCCACTCGATTTGGCAAGCATGTCGATGAGCCCAGCGAAGACAGAGTGGTTTATTCAAAGGAAAATAAATTATGCATCTCCCAATAGTCCCGGCACCCGAAGATTAGAGAGACGCGATTGGTCTGCCCTTTTTTGGCGGAATTTTATGCGACGAGTTATGGGACGAAATACGTAAATTATGATGCCACTTCGGGCCGGCTTAGGATGAGTATCGTTTCAATGTTTCTTTCAACACGACAAACCTGACCTCAAACGAGTCGTGAACTGTATCCGTCCGTAGTGTTTATTAAAAAAATAAATGGCCACGAAAACATCAACATAAATTCCCCCCTTTGGACCCGTGGCGTGACATCGCGTGTCGTTTGTTTTCAGTACTTCAGAGGCCACCATTTATCGACCAACCGATTTTTCATTCATTTACGAACGTCCACATACATTAATCAGGACATAATTTTCTAATTTTCCCAGCATGGCTCCATTAGCGCGTAACTTGTGCCTCGTTTCGTTCTGGCTGGCCATCGATCAGCAGCAACCGCGAGCAGCGCGGCGTCAATTATTTGCGCATCAGCAAAATCGAACCATGTGGAACGCGGAGGGCCACCGTACGTAATCCGGTTTCTGTGCCAACTAAAATCAACAGCCCGATAAATAATGCTCATCATTGGCGGAATCCGACCGAAACTGTGCCGTGTAATGTTTCGAAAAGATGGCAACCCGTGCCCTTGAACCGGTGGGCCGGTACTCGTGTGAGCGGAACCCATTTTTCAATCCAGGAAGCATCACAAAAAACACGGGATCTTTGGAGTATGCTCCCGTTACCTGACTGGCCATCTGTAACCGATGCTGTGCGGTAATGCTGGTTCACCACACGTTGTGGCCATTGTGCCGATCGAACCGATTGAGGGTTCCTTTTTATTTTTGTCAATACACAGTCAGTTGCGATCGATGCATTCACTGCAGTAAGCAATAAGCGAAGGTACGTGCGAAAAGCCGTAACCGACTCACATACTGATTGTATCATCATTGGCAACATATTGGCTCCGGGAGTCCGCACTTCGACCGCGCTGATTAGCTGCGAATAATTCTATTATTTTCTGCTAAATCGATACAAAATAACAGGAGTGGCGTGCGCAGTTTGTAGTGGTTCCCCGAACCACTACGGGCGGGTCAAGTGTAATCGAGCACAAAAACAAATTTCGCTGTCGAAATTCCCGCCCCGTGGTGGTGTTATTTATGGTAAAGGTACGACCGCAACCACTCCACAGTATGTTCATCTGGAAAAATGGTGGTCGCTCACAGGCTCCAGTCCTTCACGGTTCGACTCGCCCGGTTCTACCCGCCAACGTCCGTTGTAAGGGTGTGGGCAACAGCTGTTGGCGGTTCGCGCTCTTTCCGTCCCGAGTCAGACGAGCTCATCGGGCGAGATTTCCCATGTGAATTTTTCTCAAAAATCCGGCTATACGAGCTTGAAAAATGAGATAACATATTTTCCACCAACCGACCGACGACGGTATCGAACGAACGAAGAAGACGAGCAAACTTTGCGGAGCGCGGAAAGTGCATTTTGTTGCACCATCAATGAGGATAGTGATTGGGATTTTTTGCTGCCACACTAGGCTGGCCACACAAATTGGGACTCCTGGAGTGGGTTGGATGGTTGATTGATAAAATTCTTTTCCTGCTGGGGGCTGCAAGAGGCTCATTTTTAATGAACGAGACAATTGAGATGGGTGGAAAAGTTTATCTATACCAGGCGTATACATTTCAACACAACTACTACGTCTATGCGTTGAGAATCGGGATGTTTGTAACACACAAAAAATGTTAAGAAAATTGTTATGCAAATTTCTATTTTATTTGAAGTATCTATCATCGCGAGCTATACATTCCACCTATCTCTCTGCTAAATCATGGATTCCCAGACGAAAGAATTCTAAAGAAACGAAACTAAGTGCTGCTCAGCCAATACGTGTCCCATCGATGAAAAAGAATGATATTCGGCAAAAGCCAAGTCTGGCGAATAACACGGGGAGGGATAGTAGTTACCATCCAAGTGATTTGATAGTATCCTGAAACTGTTTTGCTTGTTGGGGTCATGGAAGCCTCAGGCCACGGCCCACCAGGCGCCTCCATGTTAGATAAGAGAAACGGTTTTTTGGTCTTTTTTCGATCAATGCATGTTTCAAATTGATCATTTCTTCTCAGTAGCGATCATATTTAACGTTTTCATCAGGTTTTGGAGCTTGTGAAGCATCACACCTTTCTGTTCCATCAGAATGCCCGTTTTTTGGAGTGCTTCGAGGCTTTTGTTTGTTAAGTCAAAATCTTCATTTTGAAATATTTTAAATCACTTAAAGCACTGCGATCTTCCAAAAACAGGTCCCAATAAGGTGCGATTTAGTGCGATTCCGAAGCAGTTTTCTTCAAGAGGTAGCAGAAAAATAACAATCCCCGTAAAACGTCTTTTTAGGCACAAAAGTTGACATGGTCTAACCCTTTAAAACATGTGTTGCAAGGGGTACTCATGGGTTTGGTTCAGGTATTCATTTACCTGACATCAAAATAAGGTAATGATGAATGAACAGCAAAACTAGGAAGTCCCAATTGGCAGGTACAGCCATCTTTTTAACATCCCGATTCTCACAAGAAGATGCATCTAAATTGAACATACACCGCTTAAAACATATCTTAACAAAGACCAAAACAAACATTTCATTAATTAACTAACACGTTTTAGTAACCGCAACAGACAGCAAGTAAACGATCTTTTATTTCAATTTTATGGCATTTTATGGCATTTTATAGCATTTTTAGCATATCAGCAAGAAATCCAACTTAGTTATACTAGTTCCAAACGACCTAGGAATTCGAACCATCTCTTTTATGAACATTGTCCATTGTCCATGATTTGTTTTACGAAACCACCATACAACTACAACAAACAACAACAGAAACAAGGCCATGGCACAGTCAAAATATCAATTTGCGTTTCGCTTTGCGACAAAAACTTGAATAAGCCACATCAAAGAACGGTGCAAAATAATTTAATACTCCCGTTTTAACATATTGCTAAACGTGTGCCCCATTACTCTTACGCTACAGGGTGGGCTTTAGCGGATCCGATAATGGTAAAGAATGAGTATCGCTGGTGACACACCGCAACACCACCACCACACCGCGTGTGTACCGCCTTTTCCCGACGGACCCGAGCCCGAAACTAATCACCACGATTGTAATAAATGAATTTTAGTTTCGCCCTTTTGTGCCCTTCCGCGGATAAAACAACACAAATTAAAGCGCCGAGCCAGGAGCCAGGACCCGAGAGCAGACACCGAGACAAGCAAACAAAACGCAAACGCATAAAAACGTGACAAACCACGTGGTTAGGGCGGGCGCGAAAAAATTGGCCACAAAACCACCCTGGCCAGCCTGGGGCCCTCCGGGGTGACCGAATTCGCCTTCGCTTCGCCTTTCGATTATAATTCTCATTTATTTCATACTGAAAGTAATTTATTGTACAATAAATAACCAATGCCAGCGAGCCAGCGGTACGCGGCACGCCAGCCTCGACCTGGCGAGCTGGCTGTGCCGGATTTAGGTACACAAGCTGCCCACCCGAAAAGGCTTAATAGAATAAAGAAAAAAAAGACACGTCCATTAAACAAACCGGCAGGACAAACCAATCTTCGCGGGACGTCGTCCAGCGCCCGACAGCAGAATTATGTTACTTGCTAATGGTTTCAGATGTTAAAATTTACTCCAAACAACCGGTCCGGACCGCTCCGGTCGGTCTTCAAAAGTTCATTTACCGGACCGTTCCCCAATGATGGCCAGCAGTATGGAGTGTAAACTCGTTTACCGTCTTGCAATCGCCACTACCGTGTGGCGCACTACCGGAAGCTGTGGCCCTGCAACGGCACACGGAAAAACGTTACGAGCTTGCCGATCTTTAAGTGTACAAACTGTTTTCAATTGAGCTGGCTGGCCGTTGGCTGCAGGGCGAATTTTGGGCCAATTTTACACACGCCAAGAGTCGCTCATATGGGAGCTCCGGATTGCCGTACCTTCGAGAAGGCACCCGTTGAAGGAACCCTGGTTCCACCGAGACTTTTCGAGACAATGCTCTCAATTTATGACTCGGCCAAATTTATACGCTCGATAAAAGCCTTTTCGGGTTGGAATAAATCTCCGACAAGCTTACAAGTGGAGCCATTTTCGGTCTCCTGATGAGTGTTAAAGAGCTTCCGATAAAGCGTCTCGGGGCCGAAAAGTTTCCCTAAAGTTGCGCCCGCTCGAGTGTTGATGTTGGACAACACGTATAGTTATCATCAGTTGAGATCGGCAAGGTGCACTTCATCTCGAGTAGAACCGTCCTGGAAGCCCCGACGGCATAAGATCTTGTGATGGACCAAGCAACGAATGTAATTGTTTTGATTTAATTTGAATGCAGCGCAATGTGATTGGGTGGAAACTGAATGTAATTCATGTAATGTAATCATGTAATTTCGATTGCAATGTCGACATTCTTCATCCGTAAGTAAAAGCTACCGAAAGTACCCAAAGGGCCGAAAAAATGGATTGCCTTTACACCCGACCCGACCGCGCGTTAGAGTTTGTTAACACTGATTGGATAATATTTATGTGCTTCTATGAATCATTTATGAAATTATCCTTCGCCGCCCGGTGGAAGGTGGAACAACTCGCCCCAATCGCGGATGGGACGGCAATTTGGCAGTGTGAATGAACGGAAGTACCGGCGTCAGGGTCTGCCCGAATCCTAACGACCCCGGAGGCGGACGGCGGATGTTACGGGGTCGTAAGATGGTTTGTGTCTCGGTGGGCCAAAGTTCATTAATTTGTGCCCTTGGCCCAGCACTCTCATGCACGTCTTGAGCACTCTTCGCCTTCAAAAAAGGATTCTCTCGATTGGCACCAAGACCCGGGACAGCGGTTGGAGTGCAAAATACCTTACAACTACCGATATCGCCAACGGGCTAATGGAATGTATCGGAGTGAATTGCAACAAAAAAGGATCCAATCGATGCTCGGCGATGGCTCGGCCGTTATGAGGGTCGCCAGGAAAAGAGCGTATTTTTGCTGCGCCCCATAATAATCACAACGTGTAAAACTGTTTGATGGTGGGTTTTTGGCAACCCGGTCACGTCGCGCCGGAAACGGATGTTATTGACGGCCAGGCCCGGGACGGTAGCGTATCGATTGCACGCGCGCGCCTCCAGAAGGATTGTTTGTATGTCTAATTTATCCGCTCGAGTTTCCCCTCGAGACGCACTCGGCCAGAACGTAGTCATTTTGCGACCAAATTTACTATTCATCGGCGCACTGTAATTGACTGTGCATGTTGAAGTTCAATTTGTGCTCCGGAGTCGTGCGCTCAATTGCGAGCATTTCCTGTCCTGTCATCGAATATTGTAATCACTGTGTAGGCGATGATCAAAGCAATCGTCGGGTTGCCATCGACGCATTTCGGGTGCTCATTTTGTCGACGATGCCTAAGGTAAGCCAAAAAGAGCACGGATCAATCTAATTTCGCGTTGTAATGCAAATACTCAAGCTAATTAATATTCTTTCTGTACGCTCTTCTTTTTCGTTTACATTTACGACCAGCCACCGAAGAGCAAGGAACCGAAAATCCCTCCCGAAGAGGCGCGGTAAGTATTGAACGAAAAACTGCAACCAACTTCGGTCACCGCTCACTGAGATTGCTTCGTTTTTGTTGTCTCCGGCCAGCCATGCTTTGCTGCAGCAACAAGAAGAACAGGCTGCCGACGAACAGCGACGGCTCCGGGAAAAGGCCGCACAAAATCTGAAGGAATACAACCAGCGCCGAGTGCTGTTGGTGGAAAGTGTAAAATTATTTCGCCGTAAGAAGCAGAATTCATGATCCGGCGGCCACCAGTAATGGAGGTTCAATTGAGGATCAATTTTCCATTTTTTCGCCCACCCAGGGCTCGAAAAAAGTGCCTCGGACTACCGACGTCAGCAAGCGGACCGGAAAGAGTGGTCCGATTTTGTGTCCTGCCGTAAGCCTCCCGATCCGGCCAGCGCCCCGGAGCTTCGGGCGGCCCTGTACCAGTGGACGTATCGGCGCGAGCAGCACGAAAAGAGTTCCGTCAGCTGGACGCTGGCGGCCGACGAGCGAAGCCCGCTGACGCAGGACACGGCTGTGTCGGAGCGAAAAACGACCCGGCAAGATCTGCGGCAACTGTACCGGAACATAGGCGCAATTTATGTCCCGACGGTCCGCGAGGCCTTGGCGGTGCTGAAATCGATCGAAGACGGCGTGGCCGGTGCGGAGCCGCAGCCCGAAGTGCTGCTGGCGAGGGACGAAATCCGGAAGTTCATTAGCGATTCACTGGACAGGATGACCTTTCGTGTTGGCAGCAACCTAGCTCGAGATATGGAGTAAGTAAACACCGGCTGCCGGCTGCCGGCTTTCGGCGCCGCGCATTAGCATCGGTCCGCCGGCATGGTCTCCCCTCTTTTTTCGTCCTTAAAGAGTCCTGGATCCGGTGATGTGCGAGTTTCAGTACGCGAGCGACATTGTGGCCATTTATTTTTGGTCCTTTCGCCATGTTCCTCTGCCGCCAGATTAGTAAGTTGCAACACGCTTGCTCCGGCGTGCGGCCTTCACATCTCTCGCTCTCTCTCTCGCTCTCTCTCTCTCACACGCGTAGTAATCTTCTTATGAAAGCGGTGAATATGGCCCCGCTCCGGCTCATCCTGCACCGGCCACCGGGGTTTGATTTAAAGAACGCGCTGATCCGGGGCCTCTGGCACGGGTTCGATCACTACAGCAGTATGGACCCGACACGGGTTGTGGGGCCGCTGCCGGCACCGGCCAAGGAGCTCATCGCGGCCCAGGAACTGGAGTGGAACGAACGGCAGGAAGTCAGGCGGAAACGTCTGACAGCTTTGCGCCAGCTGCGGGATGATTACGAAAACGAACAGCGCCGTAAGCAAGCCGAAGCGGAAGCCCTGGCAGCCGAGCAGCAAAAGCCCGGCGCATTCGGCGGCCCGCCAAAGCCTGCCGGGGGCAAAGGCAAAGGGGTCAAGAGGGGGGCCAAAAAAGGGAAAACGAAACAAGGACCGGAACCGGTAGCGGTTCCGGCAGTGATTACGGGCGAAACCGAGGTCGACATAGACGACGAGTACGAGCGCCAGCAAAGCGATCAGTTTCGGGACACTTTGGAGCCAATCGGCCCAAAGTCACTCCCGCTGAGGGACGGCTACCTGAACCTGCGGGAGTACGGCATCACGGGCGGGGTCTACAAGCTCACACGCTTCGCTAAACTGCCGCAACCCGTCGAGCTGCGATCGGATTTCATCTTCACCTGCAAACCGGTCGGTCTGGACCTGTCAGAAAGCCAGCCGGAATATAGGGCACTCGAAAGTGACGAGGTGATTAAAATTGAACTCCACCTGCCGGCCGGCTGTTTCTGGTGGGAAGAACCGACCGTGTGTCGCTGGGAGCCGTGGGAAGAAAGTGACACATTCCGGCAGCTATCCCCAGCCGTCCAACGATTCCATCTCCAGTACGATCAGATCCGAGCACACGAAGCGTCGCGCCTGTTTACAGCCAGGGCCACGGGACCGAGGCAGACGAAAGTTGTGCCAGACTTCCGGCTTGTGGATGTGCCGGTCGAAATCAGACGGCACTACCTGATCCGGGAACACATATTACCGCGCCTCCCGGAAGGATATCGGTTCCACGCGGAGTTGAAACAATTGTATTCCATTTTGCGGGAAAGGACCACACGACGGAAGGCGCTCGACCGGGAGCAGCTGGCTCGGAACGAACTGATGCTGAAGTATGATCGATTTCTGCAGGCTAATCAGCAGCCCCGGGAGTGGCCCTCGTTCTCGGAACTACGCCTTCCCACTGAAGCTGACATCGGTTCGGAGCGCAACGCCGTGGCCGACTCCAGGCGAAAGACCCCGAACGCTGTAATGGATGCAAAATTGGACCACCTTTCACTGTTACATCCAGCGCATCCTCGCTATCTGCACCCTCCACAACCCGTCGCGCGTCGTCCGCTGACCGTGGCCGCCAAGGACCCTGACAGCACGGCGCAAACCATGGAGGAGCTGGAGCGCTCCCTCGAAGCGTGCATCTCCGCGGACGATGACGAGGCCGGCGAGCGGTTGTGTGATATGTTTTCGACATTCCTGAACCTGCTCGCGTATTTGCGGGACAAGGAGAAGCCAGCGTTCCCATCGCTTCCAGTGCCGGGAGCGGAGGATCCGGTGCCGACCGTGAAACACGTGTCCGTCAGAGCTGGCACACGGGAATTCAAACATCGGCACCTGGCATCGAGGCCGTCCAGTAGAAAATCACTCACTCAAGAACTGAGAGGGCGTCCCCAGGAACCAAAGCGAACCCGGAAACGTAAGAAATCGCTAACGAAACGATCCCACTCCGTGGCCGTGGAACAGCCTGACCGGGCGACGAGCGAAGACCGCTCGAAGACGGATGGGATCTTGACGCGGATCGAACACGAACCGGGCCGTTGGTCGACCAAAGCGATCCACAGCCAATCGTACGATCCCGTCGGCAGAGTGTTAACCTTTTGGACCGACCGGCTTGGAGTTTATGGGTTGGCTGCCCGTCGATACAGTTTACTACCCCTTCGCCAGTGGGACATGCGACGCCTGGGGCGAGTGTAAGCACCCGTTTCCGAAATAGTTCTTGGTCGATAGTGTCCCCGATTCGAATTCTTCTCTATATCTCCAGAGCCGATCTGACAACCGTTATTTCACTCCGAACCGGGGCCGGGCTTGAAATTGTTTTCTCCGTCACTTCCGGAGGCTACCGGGTGCAGGTTGGTCAGGAACATCGGGAACCGCCCAACGAGGAGGTCGTGGTCCCCCGGCACGACGAGCTGTCTCTGGAGGAGCTCCAGGAGCTCCTGGCCACGCTCAATCTGCATCTGTTTCCGCAACCAGACACCTGCTTCTACACCACCGGAATGCCAGCTGGGGCTCACAAGCACGAACCGATGGAACTCCACAATCTGCGATGTTTGGCCGTGTTTTGTTTAACCCACCACTTCCGCCACTGCCTGTGGAACCGATATGCCGATCGGCGCACGGCACTCGTTCGGTGCCGCCAGTTGATTGAAGGGCGCCCGGAACCGGAATTGGAAACCATCAAGATAACGCCCCTCGGCGTACTGACGGTCGAAGTGGAGGAGCTTTGTTCGCCCACCCTCGAGCAGATCCTGCTGGCGTACCATCCGCGACCCGCGGACCAAAGCGTAAGTGACCCGGGCGTAAGCGTGAATCGACGGGCTGAGGTGTCTCATTCGCTTCCTTTCAGTACAACGCCGACGGTTACGGTCTGCTGAAGGGCACCCTTGAAGAACCCTCGCGGAAGGCGCTCGCTAAAACGCCGCCCTTGCTCCAGTGGAACGTTGGCCAGCTCTTGCAGAAGCTACGACTGCTAAGCTACTCTTGAAAGGGGCCGGACCGACCGACCGATTGTAGTCATCGGAACGCTCGGGCCGGAGACCTATCATTAATGCATTACAAAATCACGCCAATTGCAGTCACGGGGGCTTGATGAGACACGTCCAGACAGGCCAATTCGAAAGTATCAACCGAATCATCATCATGGCTAGGGATGGCCACGGTTCGCCAAGCATTAATCATCGCCATGGCGGCTGTCGGCCTCGTTTTCGATCCAATTACCGCGGGCTTTTTCGGACCCGTGGACGCATGGCCGTGGCCATCGCCATGGCCTTTTTCCGACCAAGCCCCGTGGGGCCATTAGGGTTCAAATGACGAGCAACAACGTAAAGCGCTTCGTAGCGCCGCCGCCAGGAACCCTTAATGAATAAAAAACACATTCTAAATTGTCCGTTACGTTACTGGCGGCGCAGATGTGTATACTTTTGATGGCCATACTCGAGTGTTTGAGTGCTCGAGTGGCCCCAAAAAATGATGGAGTTTTTGCGTTTTATGCAGCCGATGGCGTGATTGGTGCAGTCTGTTTGGAGCGTGGAGAAGCCCGTCCCGGGAACACGTAGTTTGACGGAATGATTGACTAATGAGTGTCCGGGGTACTTACTCATCGAATGATCAAGCAAATCAGTGCTTCCACGTTACAGTGAATTAAGTTTTTCATTCTTAAAATTTGCTTTTTACAACACCGGGCGAGCTTTATTTGATTACAAAACAAAATATGGCGTTTGCATGCATCTGTGGTTTCCATTCCCTTGTGGTTATTACAATTGAGTTACATGGCACCGCTCCGTTCGATTGATTCGATTCGTTACCAAAATAAGCCCCACCGCAGTCACCGCAAACAATGGAACTAGAAAAAAGGAAGTTGCTACAGAAAAAGGCTCCCGGTAGTTCCCGTTACCTTATGGTACGTAACCGGGCCACACCGTCCGCCATCGCGTGTCGAGTTTTCCCGGGCCACCCTTGCCATTTTTTCCCGCTCTTCGGTTTCGGCAATTTTCGATCGCACCCAAACAATTGCTATCCATCCATCTATCTCCCCATTCATGCGGCCCGGATTGTGTTTGGGCGTTCATGTTGGTCAAATTTGTTCGATCAGATATGTTGATTTATGCACCAAAAGTCCACCATTCGGGGGAGGTGCGCTCCGGCCGGAACTCCCGGAACCCGAAGGGGACCACGGGCTCTGATGGTTTTATGTCTGTTTTGCTGTTTTGCTTCACTAGGGTCGACTCCCCCTTCGGCAAAGCTAGCCTCAAAGTTGCCACCGTTTCCGGCTAGCTCCCCCTATTTTCGGCGAGGACCAAAGCAGACCAAATCTACACTATCGGATTTTCCGGTGATGGGTGTGTGTGTGTGGGTGAAACTCGAAAGATACGCAGCAACACTCGAACGTCCAACGGCCACGGAAGGCTAGGAAGTAGTCACCGAGACAGTCAAACCGGAAAAGGCACTCTCGGCCATCGATCTACATCCACCGGACTCCCCGCCGCTGGTTGGTGCAAAATTTGTGTCCTTCCCCAATGTCCCGCCGGCGCCCCGTCGATGGAAGGCCAAAAATACGACCCAATTCGACGTTCCCGCCCCACGCAACACAAAATAACACGATCGAAAAAGTTTTCACATTTAATATCGATTAAAATTTGTTTTTGTTTAACTTTCACCGTCACCGGCTCGGCACCGTCGGAGTTTCCCGACAATGCGAGAATCGAGGTGGAGAGCGCGGGAAAGCGATCCGATCACCGGTGCCGGGTGCGGCCGGATGGGCCTCCGTTTGTCAGGCAGCTTTATCTCCCGCTTGATTACGTACCATCATAGGCCACTTCCGGTGCCCGGTCCCTGACGCCGGCCGCGAGTTGAAACAATGGATGGGCTGTAATAAATTTGATCAGTAAAAATTATATTGATAAATTCAATAAATTTTCTTATCTCGGTGGTTCGCCGGAGCCGGAGCGGATCCGGCGAACCGATTGTCGCGCCCCCACCCTATTGGCCAGGATGAGCCCATTATGCGCCCGTTATTGTGCCCGGCCACCAGCGGTAGCGGCACGCCCGTAAAATACCGGAAAAAAACTCGTTTCTTTCGTACGTGTTGCAAACGTGCGGCCAGCGGCCATAAAACCGTAAACGGTGAGTTATGGATGCGGTCCTGGAGCATCCAGGCCACCGGGGCCTGATGGCCTGGTCAGCCAGGTCGTTTGTCTTTGCCACTCGAGCCAATCAGCAGTCGGCGCGGGAGTCTGTCCGGTTGACACCTCCCGCCAGCGCGCTCGGTGTATCACATAATTAAGTTATCAACAGGCCATGAAAGAAATTTACCGCTACATAATTAGAGAAAATCAATAAATCAACCTGCGCGCCACCAGGCGCCTCCATCGGTGCGGTCGCATCCGCGCCACTGCGATAATGGTACATGGTCCTCGCTACACGAAGGACACGCCAGACGAACCGGTCGATGCTTTATTATTCCGAGCAAGTTAATCAAAAGTAACTGACAATAAAATGGGTATTGTGCTTAAAAATGTACCATAAACTTTCGAACAGAAGAGTACAAATTGTGATTGTAACAGATATTTAACGACCAAACGCCGGGGCCGGTGCCCTGGCCGTGGTCATTAATTTCTTCACGCATCACGCTTTGCTCTTTGGTTCGATTGATCGATCGGTTGGTCGTTCGCTCGTCGTCTTCCCAGAGGCTGGTGACAAGGTTTTTACGTCGAAGACGAAGAGAAAGATGCATCTCAGCAGGCGAAGGAGACGAAATACATCGGCAACGACCACCAACTTGCGGCTATCCATCATTCTTGACAACTATCGAGAAATCATCGCAGTGACCACTGACGACTGGCAGTTGATCGATAACGAGTCGGCCAGCGTGATGAGGTTCGGATTGACACTCAAAAATCGAAGGAACGCCAAAGACACTCCGAAACCGGGGGCGATGGAAATGAAAGAATCTTTTCTGCATCGCTTATTTTGGTCAAAACACTCGATTCCGATGTGTGCACAGTGGATTATAATTTCCCTCGGTTGTCTATTATTATGATTGCCAACAATTGAATAACATTTTTAATTCGTTTACGACCCCGGATAGCTCCGTCCACGAAGTGTCCGAAGCCCGCACGTTGAGCTTCCACCGCGACACGGACACATCAAATATGTATATCAATAGCATCTCATGAATAAATTTCACCGTTGGTAGTATATTTTCGAATTTGCAAATTTAATTAAAATTACATTAATTATCGCGCACCCATGCCGGTGGCCAAGCCCGAAGAGGACGGCGTGCGTGATGCGGCACGACGATGGCCACGTGTGACTGATGTTCAAAATTGATGCAATTAATATTGGCGAATGTCATAAGGCTGCCCGTTTGGTGGTCCGCCATCGTTCTCGTCGTGTCGCTGGCCCCGTTGTTGGCAGCCGCTTGCGCACTTATGGCGCCATCACAGGACATTCCTCTATCACTCATTCGACGCGGCGGCTATCGATTGCCATCCCGGGGGCACCGTCGGGCACGTTCCGGTTTGCACGCAATCCCGGTTCCAATTGGGGAGAAAAAATGGCCGCCCGATACACTTCCATTTCGTGCCCGAGCCTCCCGCTTTCTGGAGGCACGCCGGGCCCACTGGCTGGCCACCTTTCAACGAGCGTGTTTACGTTTACCCCGGCCTGACAGCTTGCGAGAAGAAGCACTTCCGGCTCGGGCGGATATGGATGTTGCCGCCGGGGTGTCGATGGTTCCCTGTCCAATTGGTGGATATTAATGAAAGTCATCCATTACCATTTGATGCATTGGGAGGTCCTCGCACGACGCATTCGAGTTTCCGGTGACAGGTGGACCTTGCGATTGGGTACATAAATGAATTCAATTTTGGTCTCTCTCCTTCTCTTCATTTCTGTGGTGACCCGTACGGTAGGGCCGCCGAGAAGAACGGCGTGGCCAGCATTTTTTTTCCCTTTCTTGTGTTCGAATTTATGTGGCCGGCCAACTCCATAAACTGCAAAACCTGCCCCAACACGATAAATAATGAATATCGAAAAAGTTAATTAGTTTATGATTGGCTCCAGCTGTTCCCTTCCCGGGCGCTTCAGGTTCCGAGGGCCCGAGAAGTGGTGTGTGACCGAACGACGAAGAGGACGATCTGGGGAGACGATTTAATGACGCAACTTGGTCCATTTTTAAACTATCTTTGCAATGCAGATTGGTGGTGCTTATTATGAGCCCATAAACGCTGCCGTTTCGGACTGTTGCTGCTTTTTAGCAGCAGAGTTTTTCAACTTATTCGGAGCGCTCCCAGATCCTATTAACTGGCTGGTTGACCAACGAATGGGACTAATTTTACGAACCGTTGAGCTCGTTGCACGTGTGTGGGAGCCAATGGTTCATCCCAATTACGACGGGCTCACATATTTTGTGAGTCTCGTGTCAGCCTTCGTTCCAAACAGAGTGAAACTCACGCGTGAGCAGATAATATGATAATGTGACATTTTTTGAATTCCTGCCAGCCGCTTTGGAATAAGGAAACAAAACAGAAATGTAACGATTTTATGCAAATTCCCGGGCATCCTGGCTACCTGACCGCTCAAAGAAAAATCCATAAATCTGTCAACGATAAGCTGCTCTCTGGTGGTGACCAGTTCGTGCGCTGCGATGATTTTCACCCATTAGCCCGATTTAGCCACCGAACCAGGGGCTTGAAGTTGTTGGCTGACTGGATATTCAAACAGAAGCATGTCACGTTTAATAAAAACAAAAATCCATTCGTTTCGAAAAAATGCACGAATCCATGTCGACGGAAAATATGTATATTTATAGACCTGGGAGAGCCTCTGCTGGCTAATGTTGAAGAGAAGCGCGGAACATATTCGTTTTTTTGCTACATATTGCACACGTGCTTGGCAGCGATATAATCCTGTGGCACTTCAACCCAACAGTGACACCGTCGAACAATGGACCGCGTTCTCGGAAGTGATCGTAAGTTGTAGCGAACACGGTTTGTTGAGGAATTCGTGCATCAGACTAATCGCATTTAAAACCTGCGCATCCACTAATCGTAATAATAAGTTGCGATTGTTCCGTCTCTGTGGTGACCGCTGGTTGATGAATATGGTCACAATCGGGCAGCCAAAATACGTTCGCTGTCAGAGAATTATTTTCCACACTCGTGGCTCCGTCCCCGGGCGTTGGAAAATTTATAATCTCCCTCTGCTGGGATGTCTCTTTTCTATGGCAGTGATTTTTCTGAAAGCTCCTGCCGAATGAAGATGGTCACGCCAATCGTCCAGCAGTGCCGCGTCAGCGTTCGTGAATCACACCGAGCAATGTCTGCGAAGCAATAGAGAGACACAGGGCGAAGGAAAAATCACAACGTGGTCCCCCCAGCCCCGAAAAGATCGACTCTCTAATGCCAGGGAGTTTGTGGTACGGCAAGTCCTTCGTTAGTTTGCACTTTCCTCCCGCCCGCGGGATACATGTGAAGGCAATAAGGTTGTAACAATATTATTCCCATCAGGTGGAGGGCACTCGAGGGCGGGCCGGGTAAGATAGCCGGCAAAGAAAATCGGAACATCGGGACAATGGCCGAACGGTGCAAAGCTCTGTGGGTGAGCAAAAACTGTGTCACAGCGAACTTCGGAGCACTCATGACAGGGCGCCAGGAGCCAGGAGACAACTGGAGAAAATAAATAAAATTAATTATGTCAATTACCACAGCGCGCCGTGATAAACTGGCGCCATTTATAAACGTTCTCAATGTTGCTTTTTACATGATCATTTTCTTCGCCGTTTGCGATGCGATGTGCGAGGTGATGGAGCTGGTGATTTACTAAATACGTCCGCGTTGCCCTGGAGAACAAATTAATAAATTAGGTGTTGACTAAGCGACAGTGCACGAAAGCCACCGTGGACCACGGGAGTGATGTGTTGCAATATTTGCGTGCGATGAAGCTTTGATCCCATCGGTTGTATCTATGTAGCTAATTCGCTTCTGCGAAAAATTCGAACAGCATCCCATTAGTCCTCCGATTGAAACGGAACTTCACCGTACTGACCTGTGACGTTTGCATGTTAACGTTCTTTACTTCAAAATAAACCTAAAAAAAATGCGGAACAAGTTTCCGTGTTGGACACTTTCCTCCAGAGAGTGGAACCGAATCAGAGCCGAAAGGGTACAGCTTTCACCTGCGCCGATAAAACTCATCCGACAACGGCGAGTCGCTCATCGCAGCAACAGCACCGTTCGCACCTTCGATTTCGGCCTGCTCGGATTCGTCCACGTGCACGCAGACTACTCACCGGAACTCACCGTGCCTTCGGAAGGCACCCACGAACGCTTTCCACGTTCGTTTTTCACGAGCGCACGGCACGTCGGGGAAACGGGGAAAAATAGCCGATCCGCCTGCCAACATGGATGTCGTTGCGCAGGTTTCGCTCGTTCTGCATCGCGTTCCCCTGCATTTTCGCTCGCAACGGGCACCCATCGGACTCCAGCAGTGGGGTGCCCTTCGGGGGGGTGCCCTTCGGGGGGGTGCCCTCCGGGATCCCGTGCTTCGACATGCTTCCATCAAAAGGGCATCAAGGCGCGCGCGAGAGCCGCCGACGAGCCGACGAGAGTGTGTGTCAGGGATGGTGCGTCCCTGTTTTTCCACCCGGGCAAGGTTAGTTACGGTGGAAAACTGGCCCCGTTCGGACTGCCAGTGTGCGTCCCGTTATCCTGGCCCTGTGTGTCGGTATCGAAGAGATTTTTTTTGAATGATAAACCGTGGACCGTGAGGCGAAGTGAGGGTATCCGGATTCATGCCACATCATTCCACGTTGGTCAAAGCGCCAAATGAACCGCTAAGGCTAAGGTTGTCGGAAAACAGAATAGTGCTACGTGCGAAGTAGGCCTACGTGCTCGAACCCCCGTTCGGTTGTGTTTGGTGGTGGTAAGCCTTTCACTGGCCATCCGTATCCGATTTCGCCGAGCGAACCACTGGCCCGGAGTGGATTGATGTGAGCATAAGTTCCGCAACGGAGCACAGTGTCGAGGTGTAACACGGCCCTGAATATTGTTATGACGTACTCCCACCGGCCATTGTGAGACACCCTCAAGGATATGCATTCACGTACGTCCTGGCCGGCCGGGCCGGTGTGTGACTTAACGCAGTGTGGCCTCACAGCTCCATAATCATAATCATCATCGCAATTCGTGCCATGGAACGTGAATTTATTTATTAAGTGCAAGGCAACACTGCAAGGCTTCCCCGAAGTGCGAAAGTTTCAATGTCTCTGGTCGCAGCAGTCTATGAGCTGCGCTGTAGTGGCACCGGAAAGCGTGGCCGGAAAGTAGAATGAATAATTATGTTAAGTGAACGTGAACGGAGCCTGTGGATGTGAAAAAAGGGCTGCCTGAGGAGTGAATAAAAACAGTGCGGCCAAGCGAGTGGCCTTTCGCGGTTTCGAGCATCAGCATGAGTTGTGGGGAGTGCGTAAAACCTTACCGAAAGCAGCCGTCGGCATACAAACGTTGGTCGGCGTTATGAAACTGAAGGAGTAACATCTCGCAGACATTTGGTGCCGTAGGCAAATAATTATATGTGTAAAACAGAGCGCATACACTTTAATGCTATTTGTTCGCGAGTTAACGGTCGCTTGGCGGACGGTGAAAAGCTTCTGCGCCAGCCTGACTTAAGTGGATTAAAACATCACAAGGGGCTACGGGCCACCAATCGGTATGTATGATTCGTAACCATAGTAACCAGCGCCTCGACAGCGGTTTCTCGGGAATGGATTTCGTTTCCATGCAAAATAGGCAATGAGGGTTATGAAGCCGTTGGTTTACAAATGCTTTTAACGGGAAAAATGTAAGCCGCGGAACGATGCAAGTACCTAGTAACATTCCGGAGCATTCCCAAGCACCGTTCAATCCGTGGTTTTACTGGCGCATTCCGAGAAAATTAGAACAACATTGCACAAAAGGATGCTTAATGAAAAGCAAAAATGGAACTCGTCCGATAAACAATGTGTGACGTCTGCGCTCCAGGGTATTTAAATTACGAATACCATTGTTCTTTCGGAAATAAAAACATTAATATGGAAACATAAAAGTCCGCTCGCCTCATCGGTAGAGCCAATTATTTTCCGTTGCTTGATAGATGGACCTCGTTTTTATACATATTTCCAAATGGGACGCTCTTGAACAAAAAAGTAATGGCCAACTGCTGTATTATTCAGCGCGTTCCCTGTGTGACCGGCCAATCTGTCAATTACCATGCTGGTGCCTCTGGTGGGCCTCTGCTCTGCTCCGACCAACTCAGCCTAGGAACAGGCGGCCGTATGAAAATTTTATTCCCTTGCCAGAGCCGCTTTTTTCGGAGCCAGAAACGTGGCCCACCATGATAAGAAGCTAATAAAGCCCTCGAGGGCGTCCGAGACCGCTCTCCTTCGCGTGCCGATTCTTGCAACGTCAGTCAAAATTCGCTTCCGAACAAAACATGGAAGGTCAGTAAATTACGCGTCCGGGGAAGCAGAAAGTCGATCCTATCTGCAAATCTATCATCACCTCATTTAAAACGACATCAGAATTCATCTTTGCGCCCCGCCCCCTCCGGCACCGTTGTTTTCGGGTGCTCATCCACCAACCTGAAGAATGGTGACATTTTTATCCGTCGCATGCCATCGCCATCACAATCAGTGCGCGCCACGGGAAGGCAGAGCCCGCGGAGTGTCAAATTTCGCAGCTCGTCCTCATCATAATGCTTCTTCCGTCCGCTTTTTTTCCGTCGCTCCTCAATCTTGCCAGTTAACGTCCAGCGTGGCACGGCTGGAGCCGTCAGCAATTTTTTGGCCATTCCTTTGCCGCTTTGTTCGTTTGCAGCAAAGATTAGACTTTTTTGTAACATTTTCGCGAAACCGGTGCCGGTGTGGCCATTTTATGCTACGGCCTCCGGTGTCAGTTGGGAATTAGGCCGCCCCGTAAGGAAGCGAAACGGTGCCGCACAGAAGCAAGATTGAAGCACGTTTTCGCAGGTGATGAAACATGAAGCTGCTTCCTGTCCTCCGATCGGCCCCCAAAGGTCGGGTCAGGCGAACGAGAATGAACGGGACAGAGCAGCAGAGGCTGGCCTCACTGGCCCGGGCAGGTCGAAAATCAAGTTGTTTCCTATCGGTGTTTGTTTATCGTCTGCAGGTGCTGCCGGCTGATTTGCCATCCCAGGGATGCACTTCCACCGCAACTAGGCCTGTTGGCCCGACCCGTCGTCTGACGGAATTCTGTCGCCTCCGGGGCTCCGGTGCAAAGCACCATTAAACCGTGAACGGACATGGAAAATGACTCTTGTGATTTCCGCTTCGCCACACTGCGGAGTCACCGGCTCGTCGGCTCGGCAGAAAGTGCTGCAATATGGCCCGACGAAAGGAGAGTCTGGCGGCGGCCGGCTGGCTTCGAATACACTTCGGCCGGTCCTAAAGTCTGTGGAGCGAGCGCAGGAGGAAAAAAAAGATGCTGATGGCGATCATTATCATTAGGCCGTGGCCGTGCCAACATGTTTTGCTGGTGTTGGTGGAAAAATGAAAATTCCTCACATGCGTCACGGCGCTCCGGGACGCACGGAGCACGAAAAGGAACGAATCAGCTTGATGGGAAGCACAGACAGAATCCTTTTTCACTCCATTCCACCAGGATAACGACGACAATGTTGTCGATATTGGGTCGGCCGGAGCGTGTCCCCGAACCGTGCGGGCTCCGCAGGTGTTCTCGGGAGGATATAACGACGGCGTGTATAGGAAAGCGATCGTCAAAGCGTGTTTTTTTTCGTTACTGCAGGCCTGGCAGATATGTATCTGGTGCCGGCTTCGCCTTTAGGACCTTCGGGTACGCCAGGGAGTGAACCTTTCTGTTCACCCTGGGGGAAAGGTGTACCGGTGGCGCAGTGGGCAACAACGGACGACGACACTGACTCATAAATTATGTATGAGTTATTTCTGCTCCACGATGGATCATTAGTTGAAGGGCGTACCGAAGACGTCGATAAAACAAATATAAAGCTTACTCTAAAAATACTCCGTCTCAAGCGGATCGGTGCTTTGAAGATGGCCAATTGTTTTGGGGAAAGCCATTCTGCGGAAAAGCGCTTTCAGCGACTCCGCCCGCTTATCCCGGCATTCGGGAGGTTTAAGCGCGACTCACAAACCCGACAGCCTGTAAAATGAACTAAATTTCGCAGTCAATTTTCGGGGAGAAATTTTAATTACATTCCCATTTTTTGCATACATTTCCGTCGGAGATATGCGCGGCATTCCGTGTCCGTGTCGTCGGTGTCGCTCTCAAGTCCGCCGGCCTAGGACAGCGCTTTGCCTTAATTATCTTCCAGCCTCCAGCGGTGAAGGCGTGTAGGGCGGGATCCCTACACGGCGTGTAGGGAGGATCACTATCGAAGGAATCCTGAAAAATGCAATCCAAGAAAAATGGCCAACAGGCGGCCACCCGACTGAAGGCGTCGTAAAATTTAAAAGCGCTCCTTTTTCAGTTCCCACCGCCGCTCACACCGGAACCGGAGATAGGCAAAATCTCGGACCACAGAGGAAGATAATTCTGGTAGTCAGGTTTTATTTGCCGTCTTCATCCGCCGGTGGTCATCTGTTACAGCTGTGCGCTAAGCGCTTTATCCTAGAAAGGACGAGAACCGAGGTAGCGATTTTGGGTCTAATTAGAGCTAATCGTAGTGAAGTGAAACTCTCGGCTCGGGGGGTTGGGCACCGTTTGTAGCCGTTTTAAACTCGGCCGGAGCCGGTCCGTGGGATTAGACATGCAAATAATATCGTCTCGGCCACGTTGCTACACCCAAGTGACGCTGGCAGAAGTCAATCAACGGCACACACAATGCCCCGATGCCGGGCCCGGAAACAAATTGCTGGCATGGCTGAATTTATTCATTGTTCGCTGGAATAAAACATTTCTAGTGTTTTCGTTCCAAAACACGAAACGCGAACGGAGTACTCCGGCGTACTGTTTCTTCTCAAGTAATGTGTTGATTTTGTACACGGCACATTCCGGCTCCCCACGCATTGTTGTTGCGGGCTGTGCCGCTTTTCGAACGCACGATTCGTTCCGGTAGCAGAATGTCCGGGTTCGGTTTATGCCCCTGCCGGGAAAAAATGTCAACAGTTTTTTGTTTCGGTTCCACAATCCGCTCGACGTGCTACGCGAATGTCCTCTGGGCACGCGAGTCCTTTCTCCGCTCCACGGTGGCTTTTATTTTCTGCGCTACAAGAGCCCATTGTGAGCGACAATTCACCTCCGGTACTTCGCTCGCACTCCGCACTCCGGCTGGACCCTTTCACTTGGCTGCTTTTGCACCCTTCGGTCACGGGGCGATGGTAGCGGCAGCGAGATTTTATTCAAAAAGTTGCGGAAATCCACCAAAAATAGACACCGAACACAATGAAGGGCCACGGTCCACTTTTAGGCCATGTTTTAACCCGTCCCGCGGCCCTCGTGCGATGACGTACGCTGAAAGTGTTTAAGGGATCATAGCGGTGGCAGTGGAATGAGTCGGTCAAGGCCTCGCTGGGCACGAAACACCTGACGCGTCGGAACGACTCTCGCTCTCTCCCATTCGCCATTCGAGCTGCATAGACCGTTGCCCTAAAGCCACCCGCCGGATCACCGGCCTCGTTGACGGACTTCAATTTATCATCGCCTGGCCACGACCCGGTCGGCCGGCCTCAGTCATTTTGTGCCCAATCAGCCCACCATCAGGGCACCTGGGCAAAACAGAACGCCGGGTGTAGCAGGACAGCTGTCTGACTCGTCTAAAACTAGTGCACCGTCCAATGAAAATGTAAATTTTCCTCGTGATTGATGGTATTGTTACGGTTTCGGGGTCGCCGACGCTGTTGCTCGCAGTCCTGTGTGTCTGGCCCCGCTCCTGGTCCAAAGAGGCTGTGTAAATACTGCAACCTTTGCGATTTTTTGCCATAAATAATGGGTTGTTCTATCACTGCCACAGAACCAACCATTTAACGCACTACATAGGGCACGGTAACGGTAAGGCTTTGGCCATATTTAGTAAAGCCTTCCTGGGGACGACACTATTGAAAAGAAAGGATTGATGCCGCACAATGGAAACATACTTTGAAAGCCTGCTTCGATTGCCTGACTGAACGATTCGAACGTTCGCTCATTCTTTCACTCACTCTTGCTCAGTTTTGCTCATTCTTTCGGAAAAAAGGTTTCCAGCAACAAAAAGGAAAGAACTTTTGAGAGCACGTTACGTGGCAATCAAAGAAAATGGCACGTCGGACCGATACCTGGTACCTGATTGTTGCTCGTTTACGAAATGTCTTGAAACCAATCCTGCGCAGCGAACTGCAATCATCTTTTTAAGCCACTTTCCAGAGAACAAGGCGAGCGGCAGCTGCTTTCCGCTTGTTAAACACCAGGCTTTAATTTGCTCGTCCTCAGCCGCGGATGGTGCCAAAAATGGTTGTCGAGCCCCACGTCCACGTTCTTCCGCTCGTGAACCATCAAAAGCCAATCTAAATTTAAATTTCCTAATGATGATCACTGTGGAATGTCTTCGGTGAAGCTTTCGCCCTCCCCTAATGGCCAAAAATGGCCGGAATGCTCGACGCTGACACTCGTCAGGTATTGACAGTACCGCCAGAGCGTACCACGAAACAGGCATTACTCCGGCCACTCCGGTACACGAGCCGAAGCGTCTGCAACCCGGCCCGACGTTACAAGCCAGCACTTTCTTAGGGCTCTGGGGCGAGATTAAAGATAAATTGAAGGGAGATAAAATGATGCTATTTTAACACCGCAGTGTGGCGCAGCACACATTCTGCCGGGGACTGGGAACACCAATTTGCATACATTCTGCCGTCCAATTTATCAGCACAACCGAAGGACAGTAAACAGATCCATTTGTTACAGCCCGGCTCCTGCCGTGCCTGACGGGCCCCTGACGTTTGCTCCATTCGGACAAGGTTGCGAGATCCCGAGGCCCCCGTGGCCAGCATCTTGCTCCACGTGTTTGAGCTTCAGACGGTGCTCCATTTATCAAACACACACAAAGTGGGGCCGAAATAACCGAATGAGTCCAGATGGCACTGACCACTGACACCGAAGTCACTTGGTCGCCAGTAATGGATGGAGTTCTTCGGGGTTTGTATTCTCGGTGCCACAAGAAGACGAATGTGATTGAATGAGGGAAATTTACTTCCTTATTTCTCCACTCGAACGGACGCGAAAAAAAACGACTTTAAGCACAGCTTTAATGGCCCGCTGGAAGCGGAAAGAACGGAAAGAACTAACGCCCTCGACTCGACGCAGGAGATAAATTTCATCTGCGCTCGATTTTCCCCGGGTTAACGGTGCGCCGACCGGCGGAAGGAAAAACCCGTAAACGTCCAATTTAAAACCAATACTCGGTCGTCGGTCGGCCGACAATGGGGCCACCAAGACCGAGCCGCTCGTTCCGGTGGGTGGACATTTATAACAATATTTGTTTGTTAATACCGTTTTAATTGTTATGTATTTTGCACATCCTGTGCGCCGTAATCGGCGTGGCGTGTAAGCAACAATTGCCCTCCGGGGGCCATATGATTTTGTGTGCCACTTTCGTCCTCGCGGCGTACCCAATAAAGGCGCGGAGCCCGTATCGTTTTGGTGTTACATTAAGTACTGGCTATTGGACAAATTATAGACCGGACGATTTTCGCCTGAATCTTGGTTCTTATCTTTCACTTGAATTTTCATCGAAACAACAACCATTGGCCCCGTGGGGATGCAAACACCGTCCACCGTCGAGTGGCGTTCCACCTGACGGTGTTTTGCTTTCGGGGAATTTAAATGAGAACGTCAGCGGCAGCTCTTAATTATCTGCTGCGCGGCACAAATATTTTGCCGCAAACAGGGGAAAAAATGTTTCCCTTTTTAAAATCCAAAGCATCCAGTAATGGAACCAACCAAATGGTGGTTTTGTTGAAACTATTACCAAGAATTGTCCAAAGCTCTGATTCACCGGTTGATTCCTCCGTTTGCATTCAACTCTCTCCAATCAAAAAGGGACCATTTTATGCCCATCGTTCAGCGCATTCCACCTGCCTAATGAAACGACCCCCGGGTTCTTCCACAATAACTGCCCGATAATCGATTTCTCACGCGGATCCATCAGTCCGGACCGGAGAAGAGGGTCGACTGGGCTAACCGCAAACCGTTAAGTCTCTCCAATGGTCCCGAAAAACGCCGAAACCGAAAATTGAACGGACGAAGATTGATGATCGACGTGATGTAAAGCGGCTAGCTGGTGACGGCCGGAACACTCTCAGTCGTGCCTGAAATCGGCTTAAATCGACTGTCCCGGCGAAACTAAGCAGGAGATTCTCACCAGAAAGTGATTAGGGCCCCCAGGTTGGAGACTTCAATTATCAAATACCAAACTCGCACTTCGGGTGCGATGGTTAAAGGGACGTTTCTCATGTCCGGCCAACACTTACCGTGGGGCGTTCTTAACTCGGGGCTCTGGTAAGGATTAAAAGCGGGTCAAGTATTCCACATGAACAGGTATTTTTTGGGCCTCAACAGGACAACAGAGGCATTCATGGGCATCTTAAAGTTAACATTCAGAAACTCATTTTGGTTAATCAAAGCAAAGCCTAAAAGCCACCAGGCGCCTCCATGCTGTGACTCGCGACATCATGTCTGTTCGTAATCATCCTGCCGAGCCGATTTCCCTGATTTTCCCACGGCACCGAAACGAGTCCTGATTTTTTGGGACTTGGGACTCCTTCCGCTGCCGTCTGCCCAAAAACACATTAATCTTGTTTCTCTCTCTCTGGATAGAGTGGTACTTGGCAGTGACGCCCGGAGTGCGGCCCGTTTTGTCGAAGAATTCACAACGGACGAATGCCCGCCTATAGAACTATTACAGCGACCGCTCCCAAGGTTCCCCGGTTCACACAAAAACTTGTTGTGGTTTGTCAGCAGATAGCAGAGCACAATTTTGAGTCCTGGCCGACCGAATGCGGGGGCACATTTTGTGTAAATTTGAGCCATCGACCGATGGCCGGGCCGTTTCGGGGTAGGGTCCATTTATTTTATCCTCCCGCCCTAAGCCGCCTGCAAACGATTGGCAGGGCGTGATGCTATGTGATTTTAATTAACCGACTGCGCCGGGACGGGAACGGAAATAAAATATTTACTTTTCGGCTAATGTATTTCGTTTCGGACCACTTTAGGGGCCAGTTCTATTCCTGCTTCCTGCCGTCCCCTTTTTTAAGAGGCGGACTTTTTCTGCCTTCTCGATTTTTTGCTTGTTGTCCAATAATGGTCCACTTTTTTCTGGGAGGGCACCCATTACTGTGTTGCAACCAAAAGTGTGCAAAATAATGATAAGAAGACGGTCGCTTGTTTGCCGCGTTGCTGCTTGCCCCTTTTTAACCGCTCTAATTGGAAAACCGCCGAAGGATCGATCGGAACTTTTTGCGAACAAACAGGGTTCGATAAAAAACTGACCCCCTCCCAGATGTGTCCTCCTGTGGGTACCGATTTGGTGCTTTGGTTGTTGAAAAGAAAACTTGGATGGATCCAACGAGTCCCCGACTCGTTGGTCACGCCATCTTCCTTCCGGGAAGGAAAATCGATACGATGCACACGGCGCTCGATGTGAAGCGAATTGGGACGAAGCCTTGCCCCCGGGGACAGAGCAGTTCGACGCATGACTACTTTCCGAACCCTCTAATTAATTGCACATCAATGGATCAATTTTGCTTCACGCCTCGTTGCCGCCATCGGCCACCAGCCCACGGGAAAGTATTGCCGGAGCGGGTAGAATTGAAAGTTCTCCGGCTGCCGGCCCCTTGACAGACAGGTAACGGCGCCCCGCTAGGCGTGGTTCGGTCATGCCAAGTGGCAGTAAAAACAGTAATTAACGAAAAGGTTTCGGGTTTTTGTTTGATTCCACTCACATTGATTGAAATTAAATCTCAAGCCCACTCGAAGACGGAACGAAGCCTTCAAGCTAAGACACCCCAGGGCTCACCGGGGGCTCAGACAAACGGAATGCCACTAATCCTAGACACGCGACCGCAGCTTCGTGAGCCGGCCCGGTTTCCGAGGAGCACCCACAGCAGCAACGGAACACACAAATAATTGCCTGGTGCCTGAATCGATAATTCAAACACGTCGCATTTTTATGGCAGCATAAATTACCGCTGATTGATAACACCACACAGCGGCGGGACCACCGCCCGGCTCGATTGAGGCGTAAATCCGGGGCAGAAACGTGAAGGCACCAACCTCGGTTCTCGACCGTTAAGCCCATCAATCATTGGATTAACACATTAAAACAACGTATACAAGTAAACATGAACCCAGCCCTGAGACGGCAAAGGTCATCACGTGGGAAAATTAGACCAATGTTTTGGAAAGCTGGCCACTACTCAGCTTCAGCTCGGTGTAATGGGTGGCCGAGTAATAAAACGTTGACACACGATATTCGATACCCGACACGTTATCAGACCAATAGAAGTGGACTGCCGGCACTGGTCCAGGGAGCCCACGGTCATGACAATACTCCAATCGCCGTCGTCGGCGGAACGACTTCACTTTCGTTGCCAAATCATTTTCCCTTCTTCTTCGAAGCAAATTACATCATACAACGGCACACAGACGGCACCATCGAAAGTCATCGAGCCGTCGAGCCTCTCATCAGCCAACCCTAATCCGCCATTCGGGCAGCCTTCGATTGCCAATCAGCCGCACCGGGCGCGGAACGGCCCCCGAAAGAAATAGACTTCAGCCATATCCGCCCATTGCGTACTCAAATAAAAGCCAAATGGACGCAGGAAGATGGCAAATGGCGACCCGAACAGGGACGGGGGGCCTCTTAAGGTGACCAAACTTTCATTTGTATACACACATCCACACGTACACGCACATGTGGTCCGCTGGGCGCATGTGGAGACGTGACTCAATTACAGCATCCTGATAGAATTGATTCGACAGTTATTGGTAGGCGAATTGAAAATCCTCACTGGGGATTTTCGGGTCACTGCGGGCGCCATGGCCCTTCCCATCTGGCTGGCCCGTGTCCAGTCCCACATGCCCAACATGGTCTCGCCCGAACCCGAATGACCCAGCGAACGAATGTCTGTGGGAGAGAGCTAGAAAAAAGGGAAATTAAGCTAACCAACCGAAACGATAAATAATTTACGCTTTTCCGTCTTCATACACTTCCAGGTCCGTGTGATCTCGTTACAGCACCGAAGGATCCCGAGACTCCCGGGTACGGTGCCCATCGTCAGTGAAATAATTTAAAGTAAGCCGGCCTCGACAGCGTCCAATTGTGCATCTTTGCCATAAACTCGCGGACCCGGACGGACGGCCGGAACGCAAAAAATATCTTCCCGGGAGCTGGTTGTAAAAAAGAAAAGGAAGGAAAAGTTAAGGCCGAGACCGAGAAAAGTCCCCGTCGTTAAGCGTCGGCCGGCCACCGCTGCATGCTGAACAAGGTGTTGAGCGCTGAAGCTTAAAACAAATTGGGAAACTGTCACACCGCAACCGGAAGCTGCCTGCGGCGGCGACGGCCGGGTCCAGCGAATTGCCACCGACCCACCGGGAGCACCGTCGAACGGGAAAGCCAAACGACTCGGAAAAGTGGATAGGCGCAAAAGTGGTTTGTGTTTTGTGAGCGCAAAAACCACCATCAAATCCGGACCGGTCGCCGTTCGCACGTAACGGCCTGATGGTGCGCGAGCGGAAAGAATTTTCCTCCGACGGAAATTGCTAAGGCGGGGCGCGGCAGGCCCCGTAATCATCGCATCGCCACGGGAATGACGCAAGGCACTACCGCCGTTCGACTACCACCGGCCCACAGGAAGTGCAAATGCAACACCATGAACGCAAATCTGTCGCTTATTGCAGCGTTTATCAATTTTATCGTCATTTGTTTCGCAGGTAAGCACCGGGAACCGCGGTACAAGCAATAAATCGTTTGCAAACTTCCGTCCCCCGGGGAACCGCCTCTAAATGGTTTTCTTCCGAACGGGAAATAAACATAACTGAGAGTGGTATAAATGGGTATAAACAAAATTAGAACACTATCATCGGTGGTGAAGCTAGTAACACACAAAGTAGGCCGTTTATTCTGACGACCAAAATTACCCCATTTTCCGCTTGAGGTGGAAGTGACGAAGAATGGGCCGCGAAACACGACGGTTTAGCCTGCGGATGATTGCAAATATCCGTTCACCGTTCGCCGGCTCAGTGTTGCGTTACACAAAAACATCACCGAAACGGGGCCCCACTCACACGCGCTGTCCTTGTTCCGTTCCCCGCAGACAGCCTCAGTCCCGAAATGCAGATGTACTGGGAGAACCACATGGTCCAGCCGTACTTCGATAACACGACCAAACGGGAGGTGACGGCCATCGCCGGACAAACCTGCCAGCTGCACTGTCGTGTGAAAAGCCTCGGTGACCGAGCGGTACGTGGCGGGGAACTGTCCCCTCCGTCGCTGTAACTGAACTCATCTCAGCTGGTGCCGTTTTTTGTGCCCGTCACAGGTTTCCTGGATTCGCAAGCGTGACCTGCACATCCTGACAGTCGGCATCCTAACCTACACCAACGATCAGCGGTTCCAGTCGCTGCACGTGGACGGCAGCGACGAGTGGACGCTTCGCATTACGTCGCCCCAGGCGCGCGACTCCGGCGTCTACGAGTGTCAGGTATCGACGGAGCCCAAAATCAGTCAAGCGTTTCGGGTCAACGTTGTCGGTACGTAGCCCCTTTCGTAACGCGGCCCGTTTCCAATTAACAGGCTAACATAGGCGCTTCGTGCGCTCCGTTGTTTCCCCCGGCACAGTATCGAAGGCAAACATCCTGGGCAACGCGGAACTGTTCGTCAAGAGCGGCAGCGACATCAACCTGACCTGCGTCGCATTACAGTCACCCCAGCCGCCGTCCTTCATCTACTGGTACAAAGGTGGCCGCGTGATCAACTACTCGCAGCGCGGCGGCATCAGCGTGCTGACGGAGCAGCAAACCCGCACCAGCCGCCTGCTGATAGCCCGGGCGTCTCCGTCCGACTCCGGCAACTACACCTGCGCTCCGAGCAACTCCGGTAAGCCTTCTGTGGCGGTGCGTTCCGTCTCCGGAACTCCGGGGTGTTGCGATGAAGATATTACCTTTTTGAGGTCTATACATGCGGACCACTGTCGGTCGGTCGGTTAACAAAAACGCGACCGGGTTTATTCATGGCAATTGGCAACGCGGTTGGCAACCTATCAAATCAACTCGATTCCCCGCCTGTGTGCAACTGACACAGGACATAATTCGCTTGGTTTACCCTCGACACACACCCGGCTTATGACATGGTAACTGCATAAACGGACTCGCCGGCGTGCATGTTCCGCTCGTCAGCGGAAAAGGGACCTGCTGCGCGGTGAATGGGATATATTACGGTTCGTTTAAAAATTTTATGCACAACATTAAGTGCAGTTTATAGTGACCTCCCGGCCCGCCCGGGTTGCAGAAAGGTTGTGGAGGCAGCACTTGCGTCACTGTCTTCGCCGAGCCCGAAGTGACCAAAGCACCCAGCATCTTCGAATGGAGCACGCTGTGGCAAACCCAATTTATTGCTTCATCCCTCGAGGGGGCCCCCTGCAGTGGCCAAGAAAACGATCCCATCTGGGCCGGGCACTTGAGGCTGGCAGCTTGATGAACCGATGCGAATGCGATATGCGAGAACGCCCTCTGGCCAAGAAGTGGCCATGGCCGTGGCGATGTCTGGTAACTGGC
The DNA here is from genome assembly GCF_943735745.2 of Anopheles bellator. NCBI lineage: Eukaryota > Metazoa > Arthropoda > Insecta > Diptera > Culicidae > Anopheles > Anopheles bellator. The sequence goes on along the minus strand of NC_071286.1, from coordinate 571,936 downwards.
CATGCACCGTAATGGCCAGCCAGCACATGAAAACTGAGCACACCGAGCAGCCATTCCTTGGGACGTAATCTTGGGCCGATCGTAACTCCTAGCGAGATCTGTCCTCGGGCTCATGGCACGCTACGTGTTAGCGGCAACACCCCGAACGATGGCATGTGATGACGACGGCACTTTAAGCACAGCATACTGAGGTGTTGAAAATCCCCGACTGAAAGAAAGTCACTCCTTGGTGCTCTCGCTTGGTTGTGTACCAACCCTTGCCACTCGTTTTCGTTTGATATGCACTAATTTAGATTAAAGCTTTCTATGTACAGACATCGAAGCATGCGTTTCAATCATTTACGTAAACATAACCTAAACGGGGCTTGTTTGGCCCACCAAATAAACAATCCGCCTCTAGGCAGCCAGTGAGCCGGCGACGGCTTCCACTAGTTCTGCGACACACACGGGGCCTTTAAAACTATAAGCATCCAAATTGGATGTCCAAATAGACGACCTTCAGCCCGGGACATGCGAACATGCGTGTACGTTCTCGCATCGGATGGCACTAATAGTATGCGCACAATAATTAATGAAAAGCCTTCTGACCCGGCCCCTCGACCTCGCTGGCTCCGGTGTTGTTCCGTTTGACCCCGGACCCCGGCCTCATTTCCCGGACCCGGACCCCGGCCTCATTTTCATCCCTCCCATCACACCTCATCTGTTCGTCTCGTTCGCAGACTCGGCCAGTGTCGTGGTGCACGTCATCAAAGGAGAGCATCCGGCGGCCATGCAGCATGGAATAAACGGTGCTAACGTGGACTATTCATCAACATATGTAATTATCAGTCTAAGCGGCTTCACTGCCGCTCGGTTATCCGATTCACTAACCCGTGTCCAACCCGTGGCTGTTCGGTGTGGAGGGTCACTTAATTAATTTATTTCTCTCCGAGCCCTCCGCCGCCAGGCAGCCATATTCCATTTTCCACCCCTATCACACTCAGCACCGTGGCCGGAAGGCACCTAAAATGACATGACTTTTTTACACCATATCTCTCGCCCTCCCCCTAATCCGCTTCGGAACTCGGAATATCATGCTCCTGACGCACTTCCCGGGACACGGCTCGGAACGGGGATCCCCGGCAAAAGCAGATAGTTGCAGCGATATTATCGGCGTGCATCCAACTTCTGCGGACCTCGGCGTCGTGGTCATCAGCTGCGGTACGGCCAGTCCGATAGGTAAGTCCGCGCCGAGTAGAGCGCTGGTCAGCATAATGTGATTAATTTACAACGGTTATCGGTCATACGCCGCCGGGAGCGACCCGGGACGGAGGAGCTGTGTGTGCGACACGCAAGCCAAAATGTACGTGTAATTGTGATGACCTCCGGGGGGAGGGCCCGGGTGGAATCGGTGTCGTAGCGGAAGCTGGCCCCACCGGGGGCGCTGCACGCTCCCAAGGCGGTCGGTCGAAGCTTATTGGATTTGTTGCTTAGCTAAGCCAATATCAACAAGCTGGCCGACAAACTGCACACTCTCGACTAACGACTCGACGCCCGTTCGACTAACGCGACAAGTTGAGAAGCTATTCCAGGTGGTCGTGCTCAACCACGGACCAAACGTCCTTGCGCCATCCGCATCCCCGGGGAAGGAGGGCAATTTATTTAAAGTTTACGCTTTTGGCGGACGGAGACGAGTACCAGGTTTGCTGACTGACCGAGCCGACACCGTTTTGTAGAAGGTTAGAGATTGATTAACCGGCTCCGCATTTAACCGACACTGAACCGGAGCTCAGTTTGCCCGAAAGATAAATGGTCTTCCGACCGAATTCGCGACAGAATGAGAACAGAGTGAGTTACGAACTTTTGGTTTTCGTTACCGAAATCGGGTTGGTTTGCGCTGAAGTAGATGGTTTTCCGACTGACGATGGTTCCCGCTTACTAAGCGATTCGGTTTCATGATGCACTATTAGAACGGACATAAGGCACTTCGAAAAAGCGGAAAGGAAACTTAACAAACATCCGTTAAAGGTCAAAGTAAGGAGACTTTCGCTGGCAACATTACAGATGATCGATGACAATTTCTTGATCCGAACGGCTCAGTAAGACTAAGCGATAAATTACTTAAAAATACTTTAGTATGATTGATTGAAATGATTGTCTCAGATCCTTTTTAAAATTGGTACACATTGGCCTCGCTTCTTCCGAGCACCAATTATGCGTTCATTCGATTCCCGCGCCCGGGATTCTGAAACCCGAATGCCATTTCCGGTGATTGGATGGCTTGCGTTACAAATAAACTGTAATTCGCGCTGCGCTAGTGCTCTCTCCTGGCGGCGGCTCTCTCGTCCCTCTGCGCCGTCAATGACCTTGACGGTATTCTTATCACCATCAATCCACTTCCCCGCTTCCCCGGAAGTGAACAAAGCATAATGAACGAACTTATCGCCCCATTCCGTTACGTTTAATTGCAGATAAGCCAGGGGAAACACGAGACCATCCTCTCCGTATTCAGTAACGCAGCCAGCCACCATTGACTCCGGTTCCGGCCACCCGCAACCATCCCTACCCCCGTGCCGCGTCCTTCTCCTCCTTCCGGAGATGGCGTGGCGAACGATGGCGCAGAACCGCGGGCGAAGCTTCTTGACTGGGATGTTTGTGCCGACGCTTTGAAGCGTGACAGCAGTTCGTGTCATTTTTACAACCGCGACCAAGAGAACATCCTACCGGCGCACTTCCTGCGTATTGCGTTTCGGTAGCTTCAAAGAACTCGGGGCACGTGACAGTATCGTGGCTGAAGGAAAAGAACTCTCGAACCGAATGAATGAGCCGCGGTTTCATACCTACGCACGTCTCAACCTCAGCACCGGATACAGTTACCGGCGTGCGAAGGACACAAAAGCAAGGGAGCTGAAAGGCTCACGGACGTCTTCACTCTCGGAGGCGCCGTCATGGTAGCGAAAAAGATAACTAAATTCCATCGTGTCAAAGCTGAGATAATAATCCTCTGGTACAGCTAACTGCATCGCCCCCGAATAGCTGCTAACCCGATGACACCCTCACCCATCCCGGCGCCCGGCTTCGTGGCGCTGAAAGCCGCATGTGGGAAAGGTAAACAAAAATGGCGACAAGATAGACAACATCTGAAGGACACAAGGTGCTCCAGTAAGTGTGACACAGTGGCCTCGGTTCACGGAACCACGGAGCGAGCGGCGGGACCGGAAAAACGGTACAAACACCTCCACTTCTTTCATCCGAGCCTGACAGTAACACGCGGGCCGACCGACCTTCCGCACCTTGGCACTACAAGACCCCCAGGACAGGAACTTCAGCGCGCACACACGCATGTGATCGCACATGCCAAGGTTAAACCACCGTAGACCGAAACGCTGTGACGCAATGAACTAGAAGAAGATTTGCCGGAGATCGTACGTCTTCCACGAAACGCGCTGAAAGCATTATGAGCTTTGGCGGGCGGGCCTTCCGCAATGAGGCCAAGGAGAGACATCTCTCCTCCGGCGTGGTTAGTTGGTGTTACTCAATCTTTCACATACTACACTCCAAAGTGAGACGGTAGAAAAGTTTTCACGTCAAAGCTAAGAAAACACCAACGCCGAGTTCCGATTCCCGAATTGCTTAACAAAACATTACACAATTTCAACCCGTATCTTCTCCGTGAACCGCAATCGTAGCCCGGCGCAGAAGAGCTGAGTGCACAAAGTTGTGTAGTGAAGGATCGATAAATTTAAATCAATGCCCCGCGAAACTTTTGACATCATTCTTGGGCCGCAGAAAAGTTTCACCACCACGGCAAGCACGGGCTTGGAACATAAATTCTCGCGAATTTTTCACGGGAGGGCTTCGGGGTTTTTTATGCCTTGCCACATATGTCAAACGACGGCGACGGCTTCTAATCGGCTTACCATGCACGGGCTCCCCCCCAAACCGAAGTCCCATGGTGCCAGACCAACACGCCGCGTGTGTGCGTAAAGGTCGCGGTAATAAAAGTCGCGAAACAAAAAGTGATTGTAAAGAAACGAAAGGGGAAATCCGGTGGAACGTACCGTGAATCGGGCCACAATCTATGATTGAATGCCACCGGGGTGCTGCTGGTGATGCTGGGAAACGCCAAACTTTTCCCGAGCCAAGCCAATTCCGCGAATTTGGGCTTCGCGGGAGTCGACTTGTCGAAACTTCTTGCGCTCCGGCGGAAGAGAGACAGAGAGAGAAAGAGCTCAACAATGGAATCGAAACGAAACAATTTGTGGCGCCATTCGACCGTGTCCTTCCCATTTCCTTCCGAGTCCCGTTTCCCACAGTGTAAATAGCAATGTAAATACAATTATTAAACGTACTAAGCAACAATCGGGATCGGGCGCAGAGACGGGCTCGGTACACGGCCGACAAAGGATTCAGCGAAGGATTCAAATCGAGTCACGGTTCGTGGGCGATCCGAAGCTGCACGTCGAGGTAGGATGGCCGTCATCAAGCGAGATATTTATGAGAGTAGGAAATTTTGTAATACACAACAATCAAACACAAACATATACACGTATATTGAACCTGACATGGCGACAGTTATTCGGGCATATTATAGACTGCCCCGAGGCAAGTGGCAAGTTGGAATGGACGGCCCACATCACGTTATTGGACGAAAAAGGACACTAGCCAATGGATGAACAGAGAGAGATGTGTAAAGTGGAATGTTTTAACTACTAACGTGAGGTTGAATAAATGAATAATATGACAAAATTGATAAATACCATAACAATCCTCGACTCTTGACGTGTCTATCGGCTCACCGGGGCGGCTCGGTGCAGAAGCTCACCTTCCGTGGGCACCGAGCGGATAAAAATGCAAATATAATTCCGCAACTGAAAGAATATCGACACTGATGACAAAGACGATGGCCACACGACGACGACGCAATGGAAACGAACTGCATGTTTATGCATGAGGAGTTTATGAATTCTCGTTCAGCTCATGCATAATCATTTACCTTTTTTCTTAGTTGCAATTCCATTATTCCATCCTCATCTTCGCTCGGCTTAACTTGTCCCAGCCAACCATGATCTCCGCCCATCAGCTCGTGGTGCATTGCCCGGCAATAGCCTTGTCTTTCGCAAAGATATCGTTAGAATTAGCGTACTTTGGAGATTGATGGCTAGATGGGGCCCAAGCTACTCGGGTAGCAATTTTTGTTTGTTAAAATTAAAAACCCATACAAAAATGAATTATACAACACGGTCACTCGAGAACGTAGCCCACGATTCTGATTTTGTAGCAAAAGCTCCCAAGATGGTTCTGGTGCACAAAGTTAGCTCAGGAAAGTGTCCCATGAAAAGGTCCATAGCGAATTAACCGGGAAACCGGAACACTGCCTGTGGGAATGAGATTACATTGAATATTCAAACCGAACCACCCTTATAAGCATTTCGCTCACAATTGTTAATAATTCGGCGGCATTCATAAAGATGGTCAGAATATCAATTCAATCGCCGACACACAAGGTGCTCGTGTGTTCACTCATCGGATAGTAAAGCTCCATTGTCACAAACCCCATTTGCGCGTATCGTGGGCAAATACCTTCTTAAAGAGAGCTCCATTCTTATATCAGAACGACCTTCTATCGAAATCGTCACTCGCCCGAAAAGCGTGTCACAACAAAACTGTAAGTGGCAGTGGTTGCAGTAAATGAAACTGATTCGCCATATTGAATTTGATTTGACAACTTTGAATGGGCGAAAAATTCTCCCCTCGAGGCGAACAGAACTTAGCAACCTCTGCGCGCCTCTGCTGTTGCCATGGAGCAGCAGTACAGGTGAATGTTTTTCTAGCGGTGAAGCAAGTTCGAAGCTGCAATTTCCTCGATTTCCTGTCGTTGGCAGGGCAAGAAATGGAGCAATAGCAACGTCGGCAAACAGGATGTGAAGCCCCGGCCGTAAGTAATCACACCGACACCGGAAGCAAGCTGTTGCTCAAGTGGCTCATTGCTTCGGCGAAATTCCGGAGAGCGGCGACTTCTAAGGATATTATGACTGATGAATAAAAGAACATGCGAAACAAAGCCAAAGAGTGTGGAACGGAACGATACAGGAAATTAACACGAAATCTCAAAAGGATTTGGGAGAGCCTATCGAATAAAAAGGTAACATCAAAAAATCCTACAGCAAGAAGCATTCCTTTGGGGCTATATAGTTATTTTAATATATTTCATACACACCGTTTTTTACTGTGTTTTTGTGCACAATTCGTGGAAAATTAATTTCAGACACTGCGTGCCAGCGGCATGGTACCGGCAGGGCACCCTGCACATGGCCACACACTGGATGGGGGAATTAGAAGCCTGATGGCAAAGTTTGCTAATTGTTCGCTGCCGCTGCCGACCACGTAACCATCATTTCTGTAGCATTTCCCAAATATTAACAACGTCAGCCGCGTCCCTTGCGGGATATTTTAATTGCATTCGGCCCACGGAAAGCCCTAAGCCCCACGGTGGCCCCCGAGTGTTTCGAGCACTTTACTCGAGCCATCATTTTTGATGCGATCGCTTTCTGTGGAGATCTTTTTTTGTTTGTTTCACCTCATTCGTTTCAATAAGTTTTGCGGTTTTTGTTAAGGATTAATGTTGTTGCATTACTTTAAGTGATAGTTAGAGAAAAACACACAAGCGTTTTCGCTCATTTCTGGAACATTTAATTCATATAAATATTATCTTTTGGTGCTGCCAGCGATTCTTTCCTTCACTTCCCTTTTTTGCTACTAGCCATTGCCACCAATTGGTTCAAGCTTAAATTGATTGTTATTGCCCCGTATTGATGCTAGATTAATAAGCGATGTAAGGAAAGGCGCATCAGGATAAGGACGGGAATCATCGGTTCTCGATTTCTTGCGCCACCCATTAACAGACGCCATTTACAGAATATATTAGATGGCTTTCGTAGATACTTCGGTGAGGTCTAATCCAACATTGTTCTAGTGTCGGTTTCATTACTCAAGAGTACAAATCATACACCCCAATACGTTACCACTGTTCCGTCCGGATAATAAACTGACCACCGGTTCACCGCTCAAGAGACCCCTCGAGCTTGAGAAACATTTTCTGTTCAATGACCGGTTACACAAAAACTAGGGCAACCTAACCCACACGCAAAGCATAAAATGATTAGGTACCTTAGGGCGTACGCATTCTACTTCTCGTTCGAAACGCTAGCGGACCTGGAAGGATTAATTGGAAACAACGAAAAGAATAAGTGCCGTGGCACGGAAAATGATGTAATCGAAATTAATTCCACTGCCAGGGAACGAACCTTTAAGACATGTACACATAAGCCAAGGCCATGGAACCAAGCTCCGTTTTGGAAGGGGAGAATTCCGCCGAGAAAATGGGGCAACTTGCAAAGGTGAGACTAATTACATTTCATCTTATTCCCGCTCGTTTCCTACAACTGATTGTCCGGTGCTTATTTGGCGTGAGTTCCTTCCAGAATTAGGCTTGTAACCATTCTAATCGTCTCGCTAATTAGTTTCACCGATTCCTTATGAGGTCATAAGGGAAAGAAATTTTATTTAACTGCCTCGCTTCACAAGTGCTCTTGAGCGCCGTGTCGTGTACAATCCCGGTTTCCAGTTCAGACCGCGACCGCTTCTTGATGATTTCGGGACTATTTCACATGTGGGTGACAGCTGTCCTCTCCCGTTATGCTGGGTATCTGAAGCAAAATCAGGAGATTAGTACAACATCCGTGGTGCTTCTGACTCCCCAGACAGCCGGGTGTTTGCATTCGACTTGATTTATATAGGAAAGCAATGTGTCCCGTGGCATGTAACGCGGCTACAATATGCTATAGGTCGTTTCAAGCCACCCAAATCTGCCAGCGGAAAGAACAAAGCAATCATATTCACCGAGTTTTTGAAATGGCGCTTTTATGGTCGACATTTCTTGGGACCCAAGTCCCCCACCGCGGACGGCGGCGGGAAATCAAATTTCGTTGCAAAATCATTCATCATTTGTTTGATACTTATTTGCCCGCCGCTTTTTGGGAGGTTGTTCCCCGCGGTGTTGATTCAAAGGCGGCTGAAAGCACTCGGAATCGAAGGAAAAATGCTGAATTACGCTTGTCGCACGCCATTGCCCTCAGCGGACGCTGCTACGTTTCTCGGCCACCGTTCCTGATCCTGATCCGTTCCGTTTTCCCTGTTTTTCTTTCATCCATCCTTGTTCTCACTTCCCTCGCTGCGTCCATTTCAAAGGTTTGCGTCCCCTGAGTCGGCTCGCCAGAAACCCTAACAACTCAGCATTTTCAAAACCTCACCAATACACTTCCCGGGCCCAGGGCTCAAATCGTAGCACCTCAAGTCATATGTAATATCAATCACAAGTTCACGTGACACGCACATCGCGTGTCCATATTCTGTGTGCCCCATTCTAATTGTTCACGAACAAAGTTAGTTTCCCCCGTTTTGCTTACAATACACTTTCACATTTTGCTGGTCAGCCCCTAGCCGGTCGATAGATTACCCGGGCACGGACTAGAATCGTACATTTTCCCTCTTATCGTACCTTGTCTTGCAAATGAATTCCCTGTTCGTCCGATAGCGAACGTGGGCGAACTGCTGTGGGCAACACAAAGTGGCCAAGATTTACTGACATTGACGTCAAGTGGATTGGACGTGACCATAATTGAAGTCGCACCGTATTCGTTGAATCCCTGTTTGCCGACGGGGCCAGGGGACCGGCGTTCGGACACAATCTATCTAACTGACTGCGCCCAGTCCGTTTTCCAACCACACCTTAAGTTTACATCAATCCCGGTGCTGTTTAAGTTTTATGTAGTTTGTTCTTGCATCTTCAAAGTTCTTGTCACTTACCATAGTGGCCAACGAAGTTGAAGATTCGTGAACCGTAATGAAACAAGCGTTTGCTTTTATTGTGTCTCGGTGCAGTTTGTTTCGCTTCATGTCTCATTACACAGGCTGTTAATTTCAAATTGAATAAAAATACTCCATTGACGCTGCGCATCGTCCTCGGTCCTCGAGGCCCTCGGGACGATCCGCTGTGCAGGGAGAGGTTTGAGCGGTGGCCCATCTTGTTTTCACTCGGATGCAGTTTTTGCCACTTCTTTTCGCCTTTTCAAATTAATTTTAATGCGCTGTTTTTCTGCAGCCACATTCAGCGATGATGAGATCCGACTCGCATCGGCAACATCAACGTTTTAGTATATTGGTGGCCCCATTTGTTCTTTCTCCCCAGACATGCCCTTAAGTTCATAGACGAGTCAACGGAGCAGCTTATCGAGATTACGAAAGAAGCGTTACTTTGTAAGACAAGCAAGCATAAGTGCTTTGCTGCGACGTGAAAAGCCCAGACCGGGGCTTGAGGTTCCTTGCCATCTTCAACAAACTTTCGCGAAGGATCATCCTCCATGAATTAAACAAATATTTCAAATATGCAGTGGCAAGTTTTTAACACAGCTTAATAACATCAACTAAGAACTAATTGATCGAAGGAACTGTGGAAAATCGATCAGAACTTTACCTCCACTTACAAACTCTAGAATGAAGCAATCGCTACGGGAGCATGCATGAATTCTAAAGGCAAACATAAAGCACAAAACCCGAATCTTACGTGTGGGTAATGGCACTTTTCGCACAAACAGGCGGACAGCGCAAAACATGGCGAAGACACTCTGTGACGTTGGTTTTAAGAATTTTCACTCCCTTCCCTTCGCTTCTCTTTGATATTGTGTGGCTCAAGAAAGATCTTACGGATAACAAGGATAGACCGTGGAGAGTTCCGCACCCTAGAACCGTTCTCAGTGTCGGCGAAATTCAATACTCGATTCGGGGCCAGTTTTTATCCCGTTAAATCTGTTTAGCGGAAGCGAAATTTGATCCAGTCATTTACCCATCGCTTTGAAACCCCTTTAGTGTCAGTTACCGTCTGGCTTATGGGAGTGTTGGGACCTATCTGCTAAAATTTGTAAAGCATTGAGAGTGAACTAGAACCAACTTTATCTTAAACTTGTTAGTAAAACGTTACAGGAAAAGCTTCCACACGGTGCTGAAGTGAACCATTCGTTCGCTCCACACTTTTTGATGCGACTGGAAAAGAAAATGAAGATATTGGGCCATCTTTTTCCTATCACCACGCTGCGTCAGTAATCGGTGGTGCTTTTTTGTATCCCGTCGGAAAACTCGACGAACAAATACCATTAGACTGGAAACGCCATCGCTCCGGCCGCAGCATGGCCGGATGTTCAATAAGATTTTGCCTTGATTCCGGGCCAGCTCGATTCCGCTGCCAGCTTGTCTATTTATTAGATTGGACTGATTTGGAAAATTGGATTTTATTGGCTGATCGACCAAATCGCGACACACCGTGTCGCAAGTAAAAGAGAATCGGCGTCTCCCTTTCGGCCACCACCACAACTTGATTTTCCGAAATTTCCATCAAAAATATTTCGACGCTTTTTGTAGAAATGTTCGGGTAAATAATTCAAACTTTTAAATTGAAAGTTTCTACACTGAAATACTATTGAGACACAATACTGTTGTAGGAATCTTGGAACATTACACAACGTAAATGCAAATTTCACAAACTGGACCAATTTCTAGCTAGCAATTATACAATGAGAAATAACTTCTGCACCGCATGTGAAACACAAAACCATTAGTAAGCAACAAGCATTTTTGCTTACATCTGACCTACGTTGGACTCTGCAATATCCAGCGTCGTTCGTACAGCATGCAACACGCGACCCAGTGCTGAATCTACACTCTTTTGCTCCGTTGTTTCTCGCACCAGCTCAGTTTCATAAAAACGTGTATCGCAATCCGGGTTCTCGTATATCTTCACAGGCAGCGCAAAAACCGAATATCGATCGACGCAGGAAGGCCCTTCGGGCTGGAAACTTTGCAATGAGCATCCGCTTGCCGGAAGGATCCCGCTGTTGACCTACAAATAGTCTTATTGCTACAATAAGTATTTGTTAAAGATACCTTTCCCTAACGTTCAAATAGACCCTTTCCTAAATCAACAGAAGCGCGAAGCTTTTATCGATTACACTTGTTTTATTCACTCTCGGCCATTGTACATGTTACCACCATACTATGCATTGAACCTATTCGGGAGTTGTCGTTCAAATGAAATAATCCAGCGGCAAAATATGTTTCAAAATGTTCAATTCAAAATTTGCAATCCCCAACACTCCGGTTGATTCTTCAGCAACACACAGCCTGAGAGTTTCCGAAACTCGATTACAGCTCCTCGCTGCTGTCGAAAGGAAGCCATCTAACTCTGACGGCGCCGAATTTGGTAGTGAAAGTTACTGATCTGACTGAAGTAACTGATTACTGAATCGGTTTGAACTGGTTTCGTGGAACACTTAAGTTATGAAATAGCGCTTTCGGAAAACATCAGCGCCGTATCGGAGTGGCCATCGGTTGCTCTTGTAAGTAGTATTTACGAGTCAAATCACAAATTGAATGCAAACATTATACTCACAAGCTTCAGCGGTTAGGTTTAGTTGTATAAATTGTAAATTCTAATAAATAAATAAATTCTAAGTGAGTTCAATGCGAAGGTAGCTATACAAAGTCAATAGCCTACTGAGTTTGCTGTAAGGCCAAGGTAACCACCTTTATGCAACCATTGCCTATGTCTATCTTCTTTTTATGTAAATATTTTTATTACTTTACTAGAACTGATGTGCTTCATCTTCATCTTTCACTCCGCTTTATGCAGGAATCACTGTTGCAGATCTAGGAAAATTAAAGAGGCGCACATACACCGAAAACATCAAACACAAATGTTGAACGATCGAATACAGGAAAACTGAGCGCATGCAAAAAATCCCCCCCCCCCAAATACTCACCGCAGAAGCCTACTTAGTGCAAAGTCCTTATAAGCCTCTTTCGATGTGTTGTGCAACGTAAACTATCGCCTTACAAGTGTGCGGCCGAATCGATACGTGAAAGAAAAATTGAGAATTTTGTGACCAGAAAAAGGGGACCGAAAATAACTTTGGCCGCGACTCATAGCCACCAACCACAATCGAGTCTAAACACTTTTCCACAAGATGATAATCCTTGATAGAAAGTGTAGAAGGAGTTGGAAAGGAGTCAAAAAATGATGCTGCATCTATGCGGGACGGAAACATCGACTATCGGCGAGATCCACCAAGCGGAAATTACACACGAAGGATGATGATGATGTCCCGAGGAAGTCCCTGGGTTGACAATGTCTGCGAATCGAGGTTGTTTGGCATGCGAGACAACATAGGCAGTGTGTCCCAGAGTATAGTCGGGGACATCCGGCGTTAAATTGAAACTATATACAGTTTTAATTGCAATAAGGTTTTCGTAACATTCAGACAACAAAATATTGCAGTGTAAATTTTGCTTTTACTTAGGTCAAATGTCGTTTTAAGCAGTCAACCATTTAAAGATGGCACCAGCGATGAACCAAACGATTTTAAGTAGCGCATGTTACGCAAGAAAATGTTTAGTGCCACGTTAAACCCACCCTGCACCTACGTCATGGACAACGTTTCTTCTGAACCCACTCCGGTTGCTACCCACCAAAAAACGTACTCATCTCAATTCCACGGCCGCCGAAAGACAAAAGCCAACCCATAACGGAGAGATGAAATCGGAATATTTAGATTACCGGAAAATGTCACTTCAAGCCGTACGCATGCAAGGACCGGGACTACCTGGCACCGATCACTAAGCTATAGGGACGAGGCAGAAGAAAATTTCACCAAAAGTAACGCGTCGATGCCGAACAGTCTGCCGAAAGGTGTTCCGAGCGGCCGCTACCGTTCTCCTTGCATTTTACGACACTCGAAACAAAGCGAAGCAGGAATCAGCGGCGGCGGAAACGTTGCAAAATCGCAAAATCGATCCACCGACCGGTCCCGGCCCGCCGGGTTCATATTAGCATAAAATTTTCAAATGCTCGTGAGGTCATAAATAATGTATGTACGTACACGTCTAGAAACATACTGCCACCAGATGGCACCGGCTTCGGCTTCGGGTATGATGATCGCGATGAGCATTTCATCCTGATAACGGGCCAACTTCCTGGCGAGACCAGAAAACGGAGTTCACGCCACGACGCCAGCAAGTGAGAGCTTCGCCTGAAGACCTTGAGCGCAGGCGGAGGTGCAGGAGGACGCGCCTTTTGGATTCGTAATGACTGCCTAAGCGGACGGTTCCGGCGCTATCGGTACGGCGGAATCTGGGAAAGGCCAGAAATGAAAAACTCTCTGCAACCCTCACGGCAACATCTTTTCAGGGCCCCGCGTTAGCTAAAGGGAGTGAGTATTTACGACATCATCGTCATAAGAATGGTGCCAAACGATGCTTTCGATGTCCTGCACCACTCGATACCGTGCCGAAAACGTGAAGCATGTTCTCGCCCCGAACCGCGAAGCCACGCGCCAACAATAACGCTCCGAGCTAGATTGCTAAAATTAATCGACTAATTTCTTGTTCATCAAACGATCGTCGGGCGAGCGAATCCTGCGGGAAGGTTTAACTCCTCGGCTCATATTCGCCATAAGGCCTCACCTCACGATGGCGCGCAACTTTTCCCGTAAACCTCATAAAATTTATCTTGTTAGCGCGAAGTGAAACCATAAAAATGGATAAATTAAGGAATTGCCGCACTCCGGAGTCCGGAAAAGTTACGGACTCGAGGCGCACGGAACGGGATGGAAACTTTTCGGCCGACTCGCCTCAGCCTATTCGGGCAACTTAAGACAAACCCCGCCGTCGTCCTTTGACCCAAATGAGAGCGATTCTTAATTCGTTTTACGCCGCAAGCAGTTTGGCGCACGCCAAGACACGGGAAATTGGAGATACAGCAGCATTCAGTTTTTCTGCTCGTCTGAATCGAACGCTCGACTGCACGGAAACGGGAATCAAGAAAGCGGAACCGACTCGGGCCGACGGTTCCCTCCGGCGTGTATATGCTAACCGTTCAAACGAAACCAAATCGAACTTTTCTTACGCAGTGTCAAAATGCTGGTCGTATCCGTTCCCAGGCGTGAGAGATTTAAAGCCTCGTTGAAAGATCTGCCCTCTAGTTTCAGCTTCTAGACTTGGCGCGCCTATCGTTCATTTCTGCTCGACCCGGCCAAGATTCGGGCTTATGACGTCACTTAAGGAGAATAACGCCGCGCTGAATGTGCATGCAAAAGGAAAAACATGCTCGACACGACTCATCCATTCCACTCATCCGTGTAACGGAATGAAGACGGCAACCGAGTGGTCTCCTTTTGTGTAGATGAGATTCCCTTTTTATCACTGTTAACCGGCTTCAAAGACGACTCACGCTCACTTGCTTCTAAATCATCTTTCAGGGCTTCAAAACTGCGAAGTATGAGTTAGATTCCTCTAATTTTGGTAATCGTAAAATCAAAATGAGTTTCACATAATTTTGGCATTCAATTCGTGAGCAAAGATTATAGCTCGGAATAGTTTGCACTCAACGAGAATCTCGCTTAAAAAAATATGTTATCGTAAAACCGAACTAGCCAAGCGTGCCCTCATGCTTTGGCCGCTTTCAGGGCACATTCTGTAAACCTTATCGGCTTACGAATGGGCAAGGTACAACAGAATTCGTTTATTTTTTTTATAAAGGCGTACTCCGATGAAAAATTGCTCCGATTTACACGATTCACCCGTGATATACGTACCTTGCCCCAAACTGCTACATATTCCAAGCTTGTGAATAAACAACAAAAAGCGCTTTGATAACACGTAATGAATTGAAAAACTTTGGCCCCGCTCTTATCGAACGATAGTCGTGGAAGCTTCTTCTGAATTTTTCAGCACAACAGCACAGCTGGAATCGTCTCTCCTGATCCGTGGTTTTTTGTGCCAGAACTTTCCACTCAATCCTCGTTAAGAGCTGTCATGTGGCGTCAGGACGCTTCCACTCGAAACCATGCTGCGACCGGAACGTCGGAACAGAAACACTCAACTCGCAACTCGACTCACTTTAAGGAAGTGCTGCTACGTGATAGTGGAATTCGCTCCGGCAACGACCGAAGAAAATGTAATAAGATGCATGTAACGCTCCATGCGCACCCGCCAATGCGTTTAACAGTTTGAACAGTTGGAACAAAAATTTAGTGAAAACTATCGAGACTAAACGGAAATAGAAACATCACTTCGGACAACAGCGAACAGAGAAGTGAAATGAGGAAAACGATACTTGAAACGTAAAGCTCTCTCTCTCTCGGTCAGGGCGATAACCGTAAAGCGGTTCCCTGCTCCTGTCGAATGTCTAAAGCCCTACCCGTGCACAAGTTCGGAATCCATCTCGAAGAGTGTCTCTTCCGGACGGGAACATGTATGGATTATGTGGCTTAAGTTGTCTTTCGATTCCGGAATCGGTTTCATCGGACACGGATCCCGAGGAAGAGGAGCCACAACGAGATACAGTATATCGTTCGGAAAAGCTTAAAATCGCACAGGACCGGCGCCCAAGGGAGTCCAGGCTAACCGCAAACTGGAAAATTGTTTCGGAAACATGACAACCTCGTCAGAATGGGAAAATAACATCCCGTTTCGAGGGATTTCATAAAATTCTATTCACGCCGAGCATCCTGGAGCTAATTGCTCGAATTCGAACGGCAGGACACGAGATGACAGGACACACGGAACGATAGACTAGGGTTAGTGGTTGGCAAAAGTTTTAGAAAAAGTCACTGACAAAACGGTGAATTGGATGTGGGGCTCCGTGCGGCAATCGAAGCATTGAAAGTCATGGGCAAACTAACTACACATCCTTCGGCGGACGGAGCAGCCGATGGGCGATGACGAACTTAAAACGGCCAATTCCCAGCTCGATCGAAACTCGGGCGTGTGCTGTTCAAACGCTCTGTGCCTAGAGAAAGTTGAAAATCACAATCCATCCGTGAGTCACATCACAATCTATTTACAACTTTTATTCCTCCTTCAAACGGTGAGTCCTGTTCGGTTGGTTGAGCTGCTCGGTCCTATTTCGCGACCGGTTCCGATCGATCGAAGGACTGCAGCCGATCAAGAAACTGCCGGTTAGCAAAATGGCACTGAAAATATAGATGCATAAAACTTTATGCAGTCAAGGGAAAGGCAACAGCAACGTTATGGTCGTTGGGATTGTTGAACTTAGCTCAGCCTTAAACGAGCCTGTTGTGGTTAATGCAATCCGAGACCGGTACGAGACTTTGGCAGTCTATTTTATCAACACTTTCATTCTCAACAATCCTTATCGGTATTCATGAGACGATTCGACGACTTGCGTTGCGTGCGAGTTTTTCAGAACGAGATTCCCTCTTAGAATGATAAGAAATTTTAGCAGTTTTGTGCTTCAACACGTTGGATGAATACAAAGTGTACGGATCGGAAGGAACATTGTATCGATTGACTGTTCGTTAAGCCAGATTAGGACAACTGCAGGTGTGAACCGTTGCCCTGTAAGCTCATTTAGCAGATCACAGTTTAGTAAAAGCGGAATATCAACATCACGACAATGCAACATTCGCGCCAGACTGTACCATTTCCAATCTGCCGCTGCTCCTGTAACCTGACGTCGGGTACATCCTTCCTGTGCCCTCCCAGAAAGGGATCCACATTTTTAATTACTGCCAGACAGGGCGCGACTTAAATTTTAATTTTCTACCACCCCGGTTTCGGTTTCCCGGTTGTGTTTGGCGGTTGTCGGTGTCTTGCAGAACAGGACGCACCACGGGCCCCGTCGGACTGTGGCCGCTCACCAGGTGGTGAAAGCAAGCCCGACCACCACGACTCCGTTATCTATTCAATTTGTATTTTAATGTTCATTTTCCTGTTTGAGTTTCGCTTTTCGCTAATTCGATACCACCACCATTCGGTTGGGCGAAAGGACGACACTCTCCCCGGCGAGTGAGCCACGAACTGGGCCACGGTTTGGTTTAGGCTCACCCACCGTGGCACACCTGCTGCCATGGCAAACGGCCATATTTTATGCAACCTGGCCGCAATGATTCTTCGTTAACGATCGTTCAAACTCGTAGCCCAACCAGCCCAACAGCTTGTGGGGCTCCGAAGAAATGCAGGGCTCCTTACGCAGCAGTGTACGTAATAAACCAGATTCAACTAGATTGGATACCCGGAAAACCCGGAAAACTCGGTTTCTGTTTCCACTTTTTACCAACGAGCAATCACTTTAAGGAACGACCTTCTACCTAATCAATGGAACGTGGGCAGCCTAGTGAGTGGTGAGCGTGTACACGAAAGCCAATTTGCTGCCCTTCAAAAAGGACCTTCCCGGAGATTACTTCCGGATGCGGCCTTCTGCGATGCGATGGCCTTCGAAAATATGCGAAACCCATGGCAGCACCATATTTATGGACGTCAAGCAAACGAAGAAGGTTATTCGAGTAGTTCCACTTGTACGGTAAGACACGTCTTAAATGTAAAATAATCGAGTGGAATCGAGTCCTCGAGATCGGCACGAAACACCCAATTACTTTACGGCCGTTAATGGACACCACCGTTTAATGCTGGATTGCTGATAATATTTATTCACAATTTTAGCTCGATTCCCGAGCCGCTCCAGGTCCAGGCCTCATGCAAGCGGCGAAGGATTTATTCAACAGGCTAATTGGACGACTTAGCTGGCATAGCTGTGATTACGACCCTCAATATAGTCGGTACATGTGCTCCCACACATCCCACAGTTCCCCGAGAGCCTCCCAACCCGCCCGAGCCCGAGTTCTCCTGGCGGTCGGGTTCCCCGGGAAACCGGCTGAGGCCAGAGTTTAAATCATCTGAAGCGAGGAGCACAGTCGAGGATATTTGCATAAATGTGAGCTGCACACGCCCGAAAGATGATGCTAAACTAAAATAATCGTGTTTTGATGTTGGAGCCTTTTAATCGAGAATGGGGGGAAGCCATTACCGTAAGGTACCCCGAGTCCCGACCCCGTGGTTTTGGGTTTTTAAACACGACTCTATTGCGAAACTTGTTGCACAGGTCGTTTAATAGTTTTTCGGGGAACTGGGTGTTTGAACTGGCGCTGCTGGGACTGCTGGGAAAAGTTGCCAAAAAAGGGACTCACCTTTAGATCACCCGTCCGGCTGTCCGGCCAAACATAAACGGCTAGATTAAATTGAGTAAAACGGATAACTAGCGTGTCATCTCGATCGTAGAATTTTCATAGAAAGGACCGCATTCCGGTCCCCCCCACCAGTGGAACCGGGAATCGATCTTCCCAATCAATCACCGACCGACCGCCGGCTGCGGGACGGATGGTAGAAAAGTTTTCTCATTAAACTCGCATCAACACAACGGTTCGCACACACTCACCCGCCAGAACCGCCCTCGGGCCGGGGTCCTGAAATTCGATGAAAGGCAAATAAGAGAACGCCGAAGGCCGAAGAACGCGGACAAAGTGTCAATCAGCAGGAGGCACTTTTCTAAGCAGACGACAGTTGCAGAACCACGCCAACGGCTCCGTAAGATGATACGTCTCCGATCGTGCAGGAGGCCGCGGAAGTGCCACAGGGAGGTGGACTGGCGGATGACCACGCTGTAATGTCAACGGAAGCTACAGAGAAAAACACACTGAAGCAGGAGCCAAATCAAAGCATTTCGTTGTAGCTCGACCTGCGCCGCTTTTTGTACCAATCTGTGGCAAACTAGTGAACCCCCCGCCCGGGGGGCGGTCAACCCACGGCCCGGCCGGAAATGGAAGAATAATGAGGGAATCGAAAAGAAGAAGGTGACGGAATCTGCTCTCTTTGTTTCCCTTTTTCTTCGCGCGGTGGCGGTTCATGTTTTCTTTTAATTAGGAAAGTTTTCGAAAGTAACATAAAAGAACGAACCGGGGTCGCCTGGGGTGGGAGGCGATGGTCAAGCGAGGCGCCAAGTCGATGAGTGCCCCCAAAATTAGTAACAACCCCGGCTAGCTAACGTTCCGAAGTGGATAGTCTTTGAATTGGCGGGTATTTCACTAAACGGTGTCACTAAACGAGAACGTACGGAAATCGTTCCGGCGAAAGTTTATCCATTTTCAAACACTCTGTTTGAGTCGTCTACTTGAATATCATGCAGTTCCTGTTCCGGGTCCGGCTGAACGCCACCGTGATTCGCTGGGCCTTAAAATATCTCCACGAATGTCTTCGGGACTTTTTCGGGATCTTGTTTTAGGCACCACATTTCAGGTAACAAACAATATTCCGATCCGAAAAACCCGACGTCGGCGTTGTCGGAACATCATCAAACGAACGCTCGGTGGTTGTTTACCGGCCAGAGACACTGCCGAAAGGTAGCGCACTTTTCGGGGATGGTAAATCAAATTTTTGCATATGCGATGAATCGGAATTTATCATTAGGTCCCGGCCAGCGGGCCGCCAACTCCACCGACGTCACATGTGCCTTTGAACGTTTGCCAAAGTGGTTGTTTTCAGAGTATCCACTTCTTTTGGCAGTGTTCGATTCGTGAGTGCATCAAGCGTTTCTCGGGAACCATTTCGGTTGATTTTTATTTCCATTTTTCTCAGTGGAAAAACAATCTGATTTTCTTGGTCCACTTTGAAGATTCCGCACAGGGCATTCTGCAGAACCGGAGCCGCCGAAGGCAGATCTTACAAAATACTCTGATTCGGGCAGTTTTTCTTGTGCACAATTCGTTCGCAATCAATGACGCTGATTCAATGGAAAAACAACTCAATCGGAACGAAAACAACACGATTGTAGCAATCACTGGCTGACCACTTCATAGAACCGTTCCCCAGCATAACATTAAATCATACATTCTACGGTTAGAAAAGGGAAACAGTTTCGCTTCACCTACTCATCTATTGGAGCTCACAAGCAATTTCCCAAAATCGATTTGCGTAATCGAATGCTGCGGTTCCGAACCGTCATCAGTCGCGATGCCGTATCTTCGAATATTCATTACACACCTTACTGTCTGCGATGAATCGGCTCCGCTTCCGCTGCTGCTGGTGCGAACTACCGTAAATCGCGGCGGATGAGGGTCGACAGATTGTTTCAATGGGTTGTCGCGTCAGGTCTCACGTCACGTCAGGTCACCACCTTCTCAAATCGGCAGCTACGAATCGTTTGACGGAAATCGAGGAACGGTACGGCGCCTGAACGCAGCTGCCATCGGTGGAACGACTTTGCATCGTTCCGATGGCGCTGCGCTGCGGTAACGCGCTTCAAAACCACCATCAGAAAACCGCATCTGAACCATTAACCGTCGAATGTTCTTGGGAAACCTTACACATCCTGCACAGCGCCTTCACATTGGCGCAGATTTATTCACCACCTCCAACCGGTTCCAACCGGTTTGAAATTGAGCGACTGCAGCGCAGTTTGAGGTTTCGCGCAAATCATAACGGATCGGATCAAGCACAATTCCTTCAAATTAACCGTCTAGGATCTTAAAACCACCATACAAAGTTGGCGGTTCGAGTTCGGGTTGCATAAGGCATCACGCTACGAGCAGTTTCTCCCGTGGAACAATTGAATTGACAATCGGATACAATGTATCCGATCCGTATCTGATGCCCGCATGCACCACGTAAAACTCCAAGGGTTTGCTCCATTTGCAGATATGCAGTTCTAGTCTCTTCCCAATTCCTAGAACACGATCCGAAATAGTGATTTGTGGTAAAGCAACAAGTGTTGGACCACCACGCTTCAACCAATGATTTTCAAAGACCATTTCCTTTTCCGGATATTGCTAAATCTTGCGCTAACCGCAGGGCAATCAGGGAGCGTAGCGATGGTTTGAGCAACGATTGGCGATTTTGCGATATTCGATGTAAGATTGTTAGCACACTCAAAAACACTACGCCTATGGAACTGTGATCGTTGATTAAAGTTCCAACTTAAGACGGGCAACAATATTTTTTTAATTTCAATGGGAACAGCAAATTGAAGCGCAAGCAAAAATGACAGCATATTTTTAACAGCGCCATAGAACATGCAATGGAATGGCCCGGACAAAAGTATTCTTTTACCTACTGGTGCATTCGAAAAGAGTCGAGCACTTCCAGCACATCGCGCACTCGTGCTTGACACTGCTCGAATATTGATAAAAAAAAATCGAATTAGGAACTTTAGGAAAAAGTTTGGTTGATTACAAATTATTACTTACTTTAATAGTGAAAATGGAGCGGCAAAACAATTTGTTTGTTCAAACCTTTCATAAACTTCTTTCTGATTTTTCCAATTATATAATAACAGAAAATTTTCATCTCAAGATTACTCATCCCTTTCAGTTATCTCGTAAACATATAGATGGCTTCAATAGCAGACAGTCGGTTTGTGTCGACAAAATGGAGCGCGTTCATGAATGGTCACCGTTCTAAGATTTTCAAAACGTTCCATGTAACGTCGTATGAACAAAAGATACGGTCTGGTTACCGAACCGTATTGAGCGTCAACATAGAACAGATCCCAAGAGACGGTTGCTGTCGTAGGATGAAAATTATCCAACATATTCATGAGCTCGTGGACCGCACTCATGCTCCCTTTGGAATGCTGACCACCCGCAGTTCGACCACTTCTTTCCCACTCCCTAGCATGGATGGCCACGAGCTTTCCAAACATTTCTCCTTCAATCAACATTTTGAATTTGATTTTCAATCGATATTTTCACTGTTCGTCTTTTCACCAGCGGAAGAACCTGTGGTCGTTGGGACATGAAATATAAATGAACGCCAAAACTTTGGCCAAGGATATGGACCTCGGTCTCAGGGCCGGAAAGACAACTTCCCGTGGTTGAATTTGGCCAGTGTTTGTTATTCCCAAATCAGAACACAATTTGCTTGTCTGGATATCAGCTTCGACCACCGAAGCAATCAGCCAAACAATGAGACTTAGCTGCGTTTTCAAAGGGCCAATAAGACCCAGGGACTCGCATAGGACTGTTCTCACTCACAAGCTGTGCCGTATTTCATGGGTCACATACCAAACGCGACGGAAGACTAGACTTTGCAGGTTAACATGTCTCTTGAAAGCTATCGATGTAAACCCCAAACCCTAACATTTACCACTGTCCCCCAAATTAGCATGACACGACCGAAGCTCCGGAGATGAAATTTGTCAATTTGTTCCAGTCAAATAATTCTTCTCTGCAAATGTGGCTGCGTGAGCTCTATTTCACGTAAGCAACGTTACATCTGGGGCCTATTGGGCCGAAAATGTCTGGCACACTCTCACTCTGCACTCTCAGACCTTAGCTTCGCGGACTTCCAGACTCATGAATGCCTACAACACACCAGGGATGCGGCCGATCAATTTTTATCCATCTTGCCCTAGTTACCTTCTTGCCGCCTTGCCGCTTTCGAGAGTGGAACCAAAACGAGCGTCCTACCATCTGGCAAACAAAGCCGACATTCCGACACTGGAAGCAACATCTGGTCGTAATGTGCGAGAACGCCCTTCAGGGACCTGCCCAATCCGAGGTCTAATACGTTTCGTTGTCGATCGGCAAAGCCAATCTTAAATTGACTAAACTCGATTCCTATTTTAACCACATCGGTGTCCTTTTTGTGATACTCGACAGAGGACATATCGTGGACGATAGTTGAGAAACTTTATTTCCCCAAAAATATGACCGACATGCATATAATAAATCCCATTTCGGATTACGACCTCGATTTCAAGCTGGTGTCTCGTATCGTTCAGACAACTTGATTAGTTTATGTCGTCGTTTCTCGATAAATTTTCTGCACAGGTGGTAATATTCAAAGATTGACTTTTCAGCACGTCGATCGTGAGTCACCGAATATAGCCTTTTTTGGCCACAGAGTTCATAAATCTTTAAAATAGCTCGTTAAAATCCCTCGATCGAGCGGCAAAACTTTGCTTCACTTCTTAATTAACCGTAGCTTCGCAGCTGCGGCGATTGAAATCTTCATTTAGCCACCCGGATCGGATGACTCATTTACACTACTCCCTCCAATGGCCGACATCGAAGCCGACTGGAAGGACGAACGGAAATGATAAATTTTTACAATTTATACCCAACTCATTTGGCGCTCCTGGCGACTCATCGTCCAGATGATCGCCTCTAGAATGGCACGGTGGAAAAGGTGAAAAAGTTTCCGTCCACTTTGCTGCACACCTGCCGCTGGTTGACCTAACTCTTGCCCGAGCTATCAGCCATCTCAAGTTGGCCTTGTCCACCGATTTCGGTATTTCATATCTTTCGCAGCTCTTCAGCACTTCAGCTTTATGTTCCGGTCTATCATAATCATCATCATCGTGATCGCTGTAACAGTGTTTTAAATTATCTTTTTAATGCTCTTGCCTGGGCAAGTTATGAAAGCGTCACCTCCCCGAGTGTAGCTGATGGCTATTAGCGAAAGCGATTGCTCAACTTTCCTATGCGGAGCGAGGAGTTTGCCACCCCGGAGATTATTGAGGCGGCGGTCAACATTAAAACATTCCATTCCACGGGGTGCTCCGAGTTCTTTGCGCGCGTTTTTACCTTGACGCACGGTTTTATGACGCAGATATTAATTATGATACGTGCCACTTTTTATGCAACGGCCGTACATTGCGGCCCCAGAAGGTGAGCAGTTAATGTACGACACAGAATTTAATAGATTCCAGGGCGCACGGTGTACTTTTAATTAAATCCAATTGACATCGTCTACACAATTGAAGCAAACTGTTGACTCCGTGTTTGGAACCATAAACCCTGCTTCCAGATTTTTAATGAGGCAGCATTACTCGTTCCTACCTCAACCACAAACCGGATACGGAACTGGTCGTAGCAAATTCTTGTGAAAAGGGTAACAAAATCTCGATTGCAAAGCTTTCTCGTATCTTAACTTTCGCTTCTCGCTTAAAGAGGGCCAGATGCGGATGAAGTACTCATATCGAAGCACCTGAAAGTGCTAATTGTGAAAAATTGTTAATATTATTATTATGGTTATTAAACGCGTAATTATCTGTGCTATACTCAACGACTCTTGACTCGATATGCTTAAGTTGGTTTCATCGCATTTTTATTTCACTCCCTCCATTCAAGCACCAGTGACTTTCGACCTTTTTTGGTTACTATCATGGTTGATGGAAACGCCCGCGTAGCCTCATATCGGAACGGATTTCCATTATCGTATCCCCCGGATAAGCCGTTGAAACCTTTTAGCTGTAGTGAATATTTCATCTTTGTTGTGAACCGGGTGCTATCAGCTTGCAGTGCTATTTGCAATATTTCCTTCGCATCATCGATCAGCACAAAATTAGTTTGGTTTATGAAAACTGTGGCTATTTATACCACAGTACTAGAGCACTAACTTTCAAATCGGCTCCCGAAGTTTCCATAATCCAATTTCAACTACAAGCAATTGATTTGAAGTTATCGTTATCCAATGGGTAGCACTTTCACCGCTATTATTTATCGATTGGGAACACAGAGAAGAGAACTACAGTTCCGACCGCAAACGTGCACAGCACATACCGTACATAGCCTTTGCTTCAAAAAGTGACAAACATACTTACACAACCCCGGCCTTGGCCGGCCATACTCAGCCTCGGCTCATTTAACTAAGTACCTTCCGTGTTTTCCTTCGGCTTCGGGTGGTCGTTGCCATCGAAGTGAGCCTGGGAAGTGAGAGCAAGTGTCAGAACGAGTCACAATGCGTGAATGATGAATGAAAGCACACGATCAGGATTAAGCAATAATCACAGCAAAACCGCTCGTTATCCTCATTAACGACGCTATAAATGTATTAAATTGTCTGTGCGCGCGGGTGTATGTGTGCGTGGTGTTTGTTCGGGCTCACTGCACACCAAACACACCACAGGACCGTACTGCTCTGGCTGGAAGACGCCAAGGTAGCCGAAGGATAATTTAATAACACTCTCCGTCTAATCCGTCTCACCCTCCGGTCCCTCACATCCGTGACATCCTGCGATCCCGAGAACCACATCCTTGGCCATCAACGTGCTCACCACCGAACCGGATGTTCCGGTCCCCGAGCAGAGCCGCCGGCTTGCCGGCCAATCAAAGAAAGAACTAGAGAACACATATTCAATTGCGTAACGGCATAATGGCCTATCGGAATCGCCTATCGGAGGCCACTTGAAGCAGGCAATAATATCATTAAAATCCATTGCAGAAATCAGAAGCTAAATTTATCGACCTTGCCGGGCCATATGCCCGGGTACCCATTGGCGATGCCCATTGGCTATTGGAGCTCTGTCTTCGAAGGCTTTTAATTAGAGGCCATTTATCAAAAAATTATCATTCCTCCGCCGCTACAAGACAAGCTTCACCGCCGTCGCCGCCGCCATAGCGCAAAAGCCCTCAATCTAATTGAAGACGAGAACCGGAACCGTTAAGAGAATTTATTTTCCCCTGGCCAACGTCTCCCGCCGCTCCTCCGTTTCTATCGCCATTCCCATATTGAATTGCCGGCACAAAACGCCCGGAAATGGCGGTCCACCTTACCCCAAAAAGCCCATCGTATTGGGTTCGGCGCAGGGCGCAGCAGCATCGGTACACCCGATAACCATCGCCATTCGGCCAGGTTAAAGGTGCTCCTTCAATGATATAATGAGCAAAATAATCGCTTCCCGATGGGTGAGTTTCATAATTGATGATTGGTTTTCTTTTGCCACTGTTCAGTAACCTAACCTACATCAGAAAAAAACGGGGCCAGAAAGTGGGGCAAAGCTAAGAAATGTGTTTCGGAAATAATAATTTGCCCATTCTAATGCAATCGAAATCGCTGAGACCAGCGATTGTTTTGGATTGCTTCGAACGGGGGAATTGTTGGTAAAACTGTAGCTCTCAGATATTTACTCCAGACGTGAATGCTTCCCTTTGCTTTAACGAAGCGTAACAGATATAGACATAATTCTGGCCGGCAATCCCAGCACAGCTGGCACAGTATATTCACAGAACCATTTCAACAAACAATCAACGTACTTTGCACCATTGCATCTGATGTCTGCAGAGCACTATTATTTATGACTAAAACGATAAGCACCATTTCATGCAAAATAAGGGAAACCTTAATAGGACGGCAGGACACCGACCCGTCCCACCCGTATGGCGTCATTAGAAGTTCCACAGAACAATAACGGACAATGGCGTCCACCACAAAGATCGAGCCTCCATAAACAATGGGCGATGTAACTAACCGAGTTTGCGGAAAGTGTGAAAGGAGTTGTAGTTATGCGCCCAACAGAAGCCCAAGCTTTAGTTGCATCCGAGTTCGAGGCAATGGTCCAGACTTTGCCACCGGTTTGCATATTACGTATTACGATGCAGGAAGGAATCGTCGTTCCATGTCTGAAAATACGTCACACCAGAATGCCTGCATAGATCTCGAAATTTGCTCAATATTGAGGCCAACGTTGGTAAAAACGAAGCCTGTTACCTGCACCTTCTTTTACTCTCTTTATTGTCCTGGCTCTGGCCAGGCATAACTAACGATATTTGCGTTTGTCTTTGCAGCAATGAATCGCAAATTCATCATCGTCCCGGTCTGTTTTCAGCGCTGGCCACTGACAAATCGCATCACACAGCCCACGACCAACCGACCGAGCGACCGGTCGGTTCGGGAAGTGTAAACATGTTTACATTTTTATTTCCCTTTAACGGGTCCGCTAAGTCCACCGACCGTCCCCAGCACGCCCTTATCACATCCACGAAACTCGCTCCTTTCGCTAGGAGCGCTAGGTGCAAATTTATTGGAGCTTACAGTCATAAAATACTCCCGCCCCGAGAGCTCCCCGCTCGGTACGGTCCAGTTTGGTTTGGCCAGCCATGCCAGAACTCACTCACACACACTGCACAGGGAACAACCTTCAACTACCACCAGGATTTACCCTATCATTTGTGGTATCCACCAGGCCGGTGGCCACGAACGCCCTGTTTGCTGCTTCCTGTGGAGCTATCATATGCATGATGTTGCTTCCCGGCTGAAGTCCATTGGCTGGCCCGTCGCATCAAAAGGGAAGCCCTTCCGGAGCGACAACAGGATCTCCAGGAGCCATAAACTAGCCACGCCACGCAATCATAAAAAGAAACGAAAAATAAATCCACCACCCAATAAACAATTTTTACTCGTTGCGGGACGACAGACAGAGAGAGAGAGAGAGAGAGAAAAAATCCTGAGCCCCGCAGGCACTGGTGTACCTTCCGAAAGGACACAACCCTGTCCGGCGAAAGCCTCGAAACATTTCACTGATGCGCTGTCAACACTTTTTTGCCACCCCAGCCCCCGGCGACCTGTCACACCCAGGATTCCGGCCCACAGTCGGGAAGTCGATCGGGTAAAGTCAAATGTATCTTGTCGTGGCCAAAAAAACAATCACACATTCGAATGGGGTCTACATGGAGGCGCCTGGTCAACCGTGTCATTCGCTTATCCGATCCCGCAAATGACTGTTCTGGCTGCTGACTCCGGCCTTTGGCAGGTGTTTTTATGTGACCATCGACCGATGTGTGTACCGCAGGCTAAAATCCATTATGGTCAGTCAGGCCGAGGCACGCTGGAATGGGCGGAGGGGGCATAACACATCAGAACGGGGGCTCCAACACAGGAGGCAATCATCACCCAGTGGTCAGTTTAGAATCGCTCGGTTCAATGGCTTCCGGTCGCGATCGGACAACCAGCGCCACCGTCCGTCTACACGCCTCATTTGGCCGCCGGCCATCACATAAGCAAGTGCCATTAGGTCCGTCTGATATGGCTCCGGAGGCCACAGCTCGGGCATCGAGAACAGAACACTGAAGCACTTGCCCGGTCCAGTAACCCGGTCCAAATCCTTGCAACGGATCCGCATTCAGCAATTTGAAAGCGTTTCTAATGGTCCGAAATATCGGACCAGAATCACTTTCGTACGTATTTCGCCTTAATAATCCCCGGCGTCCCCGTCCCCGTCCGAGGCGCAAGGCAATGGAGCAAGCGCTCAGCAAGTGGCACCTTACACTCTGCTGATACAAGCTAATATCTCGTGAAGAGATAACGATATAATCGCCACTTAAAATGCCGTAAGCCATCCCTCTGTCACACGTTGCCGTTACCCCCAAAACCGGGCAGCAATAAAATGGCCCCTACACCAAAGGGGCAGAAACGGAGGAAACCCATCACCGGAGGAAGCTGTAGCTTTCCGTTTTTCACTTAAACTCTCTCTCTCCCGGCCCCAATCTGTCTCCGCTCATCGCAGTGAATCTTAAGGAGGGGCAAAGTCTATAAAATTTGCTGGTCAAAGATCCTTCGCGAGGTCATAAAACAATATGTGTGACGCGCCCGTACACACTTTCGGAAAGTATTCCAATAGAAACACTGTTTACGGCGTTGTTTGCATTGCGCAGAGCTTTTGTCACAAACGTGCTGACTTCAATCTAAAGTTTTTCCGTCAAACAATTTCTGTGAGCAACGCAATAATGGCTGAAAATGGCGCCTCGCAATCTCACATCTCAGTTCTTGCGGTACGTTCGGCTGCATTCATTCATTCTTGTTTGGAATAAAGATTGAAAGGTCAAAGTGCGTTGCTCGAAATTGGGTTCAGCCATCAAACGGGAGCTTTTGGGACAGTAAACCTCAATTCTAGCATCGGTCCACCGGTCCATGTCAGTCTCGGAAAAGAAATCCCAAACTTGTGTTTCATCACGGCGTCTCGACATTCCGTTTTACTCGAGCCCAAACTCGAGTTTCTTCATCCGAGGACGGTCTTTCACGCATCTTGGCCACGTCGAGAACAGGGCACAATTCTCGCTCGGTGCGCTCGGTGAAATTTGTTTTATTAGCCCTTCGTCGTCGGCTACATCCAGCGTTTAGCGGTCTCTAATAGAATTATTTCCACTTCCGCGGACCGACCTTTTCAGGAATTCAGAGAACAGTCGAACGTCGCGTCGGTGAAGAGGCATAAATCACACACATGTGCCCATCACGACTCACGCTGGATCACGGGCCAAAAAATCAAAAGTCCATCATCCTTCGCCGCCTTTACAGAGCAATCACATTAAATCATAACTACCTGCCGCACAAAACATTCAGTGTCCAAAATCGAGAGTCTAGGGCATCGAGCCACGAATGCCTTTCGGAGCCTCTTCATTGACTCGGAAGGGCGCTCGATAGTTGCCCATCGGTTGAACTCCTTGTGACCCTCAGCGCTCTCGTCCTTCAAATAAATCAAACAGAAATCCACTTGTCATCGGTAAACTTTTTCCTGTGGCTAGCAATTTTCCGATGGCACCGGAGAACTGGGCCCGGTCTCCCCGGAAAGACCGTGTAAAGAGGGAAAGAGAACATCGACAAGTAATTTATTTCATAAGCCATCATATTGATTCGTCTCACTTTGTTTGATTGATATCGACAGGGTTTGGAACGTATCAGATTGTGTTGCTCCTGCCCTTACTTCTGACCGAGTTTGGACCTTAACTACAAACGAAACTTTTAAATGAATTATTACTTTCACTTTGACCTTCATTCTCTACAAACCACAAAAGCAGTACGTTTGGTGTGTGCAATGATGCAGTAATAACATAAATTTGGTTTTTAACAGCGTTAGAATTTAATAAAAAGATAACAAACAATAAATCAGCATGGGAAATAATCTATTGAAAGCAGCATAATTCACTTAAATCCTTTCATTTAGCCTCCAACAGCATCAGGAAGATCCATCGCTTTGGCTGCTTTTCTCCGGTCCGGTCCTGGTTTTCTTGCAAGAACCAAGGATAACTAACGAGGGGTGACGCAAAATTCCGGTCATGGCGGCACAGCCATCATCACCATCCTTCGTGGCGTGCGCGCTCGGTTGAGTTTTAAATGTGCATGCCTCCGTCGTAAAGGCACCGGTCCATTCGGCGGCCGTACACCCTACGGGAAAGCAAGTGAGACCCCTCAAGAGTAAGCAAGCATCGACAACGGAAGACCAAGACACGAGAGCGAACCACTTCAGTTTCCTTTCCACTCGGTTCCCTCCCAGAGCAAGCATTCCACGACGCACCATCGGGCTGTGTCATGAGAGGGACGGTTTTTTTTATTTACTTTTTAAGCTAACCAAACATCACACATTTCCCTAATTCTCCTCAGGATCCCTTTCAAGCGATGCATTCACGTTTATGCTCCGGAGCCAGCATGGCCTCCCCCCGGTCCGGTACTTGTACTGATTGCTTAAGCCAAAGTTACAATACTTGTACGACATGCATTTAGCTGCAGGCGGCCATCTTTTCACTTTTCAAGGACCCCCATTGATGCGCATCACCAACATTCGACCATATCTCTGCTTCTCCGCGCAGACCAACCCTGCTACTTCTGTATGCAGAAACCACAATGGCAAAGCAGAGACTCAACGGCCCGATGCCAAACAGGCAGACATATCGGGAGGGAAAAGCAACATTAAAATGCCCTGCCAGACAGAGATGCGTCTGCCGGGGAAGTGCATCGTTTGGAAACCTTTAATGTTCCCGCTTCAAACACCGTTTCTTTGATAACATATTTTTGCGGTGCTTCATGCTTGGACGTTGAGTGATTTAAAACTAAGAGAAGCTTTGAAACTTGTCCCAGGATTAACGGTTTTTAACGGGCATCAGTATGCAGAGGGTGAATTCAGAAGCAGTCCCGTCCAAATAGCTACTCTTTTCAATGAGCCAATATTGGGCAGAACGTTCTTCGGCCATGGGTAATTATCAATTTCAGCCAGGGAGCGGTCGTAAAATGAAATGACATGGGCATTTCACAAGACTCGTGGTGCGTACGCGTGTCGACGGCAGAACCTGTGGTGCCGAATGGAGTGTCACCAACGATTGATGTTCCACCTCAGGAACGAAAAACGTAGTAATGGTGATATTTTAATAATTGATGGCAACATGGCAACATAAAATTTGATTACCAACCCAACCATTGATGACACACAAAAATGTGCTGTGTGAAAATTTGATGATATTCAACAGAATTCAAAACATTTCCAAAATATAAAAGTGAGGTTAAGGTTGCTGTAATGTAATAGGCCGTAACTAGTTGAAAGGATGGCAGACCACTGCTTAGGTTGTTCGCACCAAAGGTTGCTCTGATAGTAAACGAGCTAGTTGGAGTTGACAGCAGCGGTAAAAACAGTTATTGAAAGTGATAAAAAACAATTTTTATTTCGAAACGATTTATAATCTTTTTCAAATATTTGTTAAATTAAAGCATAAACGTATTATTCTCCGTAGCATTGTTCGCCAATTTTGAAAGCTGAAAGTTTCTGGCTGGCCGAAAATTTGCAAGCTCCCTCGTAAAGCTTTACGCCAAAATAGAAGCTTTCGGTCACGCACTGAATTCATTCCGAATCAAGATATGGGAAAGAAAAGCTCCATCCACACTTTCGATTTCAAATGGCAGTTGACAGATAACATGTTTTGGGGCGATAACGTGTGTTGAAGGAGACGCGATAAAAGGCACAGAAAAAAATGTTAACGCACTGATTACAACGGCCCCATTGAGTTGAATGTTTTATTATAATTTGTTCCTGTGCATTCATTCATTCCGCGCAAATCTTTCTCAAACACCCGTAGTGGCACTGATAAAGGTGCGTATGGCTTGGTTGCCCAAATGAGTGTAGATAGCCGCCAGTGGACCACCACACCTGGTTGACCCCCAGGAAACGATGCCGATTTGGCGTCCCCCGGACACCAGTGGGCCGCCGCTGTCGCCATTGCAAGAGTCCCTACCCAACTCGCCGGCGCATATCATCCTGTTAACAACAGTTAGTGGCTGTAATCTCACACGTTCTGGTATCTTTGTTGAAGCCGCCCCTACTCACTGCGGTGTCACCATCACTCCAGCCCATTGGTTTAGGCAGTCATCTTTAGCGACGATGGGAATGTCCACACCCGCAAGCGCAGTCGCTTGTGAAGACTCTTCGCTCTGCCAACGATAAGATAGTTTAATAGTTTCTTCTTCCCATCGAACCTCCGCCACAGTGACTCACTTGGCGTCCCCATCCGGTCACTAGCGCACGCATCCCAACCATTGGTTCGTAGTGCATAGGGACCAGTTGAATCAGATTGGTGTTTGGGCCACTGAATGGAGCAACAACACTTATCACTGCCACATCGTTGTCCATCCAGCTGGGCTTATACATCGGGTGGATGATAACTCGAGATGCATTGTAGATTCTGCCTCCCGTCGCCTTGTACGTCGTTCCAGCTCGGAGGGAAATCTAAACCGAGGACGATTCAAACTCATCGCTTTGGGCCCTGTTGCCCCGTGGTCCGTGAGAACCCTTCTTACCGTTCTAGGGTCCGGATCAGGATACAAACAGTGCGCTGCAGTCAGCGCCCAAGTGCTCGAGATGATGGAAGCGCCACAGATGTGGTAGTCGTAGTTGCGTAGAGAAAGCTGGTACGGGTGTGTTTCGATGCGTACCGGTTCTCCACCAATGATTTTTTTTAACCCAAACACACCCAGGACTGCGTTACTGTCAACCGTTTGGGCACCATCTGGCTGCATTCGACGCTCGTATCCGCTCGCCACCGTCAGTGCAGTCACACAAATGATAAAAAACGACTTCATGCCTGCACTGCTGAACCCCGACGACTGCTGTAACGCAGTCACAACGTATGCCTTCAAATATTTATAGTTCGAGTTTACTTATACGTCTGATGCAGTTTTACACCGACTGGTATAGCGTTCCCGTATCCACTCAATCATTGTTCGAACCGGTGTTAAAGGTTGACTGCCTGCCAGTTAAATTAGTTGACACTATCAGCCTGCAATCAGCGCAAAACAGGAAAAAAGCTTATCAAATACTGGTGAACTGGTCCGGTCTGGACTTGGGACAGCAGAGCTACTTCCGTTCGTGTTTCGCTCTTAATGCTTCGTATCAACCAACCAACAAACAAATAGAATGGCCACAGGACAGAACTAGCTACCAACAGAACCATGGACGGCCGTGATTGCGTTTTTTTTACTTCGCAGGTATCCAATCGTATTAAAATACCTCTACAATATTAAAACCTCTTCATCATAAAATCATTTATGCATGTTTATTCTTCGTTCGCATGTAAAATGTGTACATAAAACTGTTCATAAATAATAATGTTTTCCATTGTAGAATAGAAATTCTTTGAAGTCTTATACACCTGTTACTTCCAAAATGAAGCTGCGGATTGTTGGGTAGGCGACACGAGCATAACCTCCCGGCACAGTTCCCAGGCATGAAGGGTTTCCCCACGACACGATTCCAATCTGCGTGCCACCAACGACCAATGGGCCGCCACTGTCCATTGAACATGCATCACGTCCAGGCTCATTAGCGCACAACATACTGGAAATAAAATATTATGAAAAAAAGGTACTCTAAACTATTCAATAACATCTTACTCGGGCGAAAAAAATCCAGGCCACGCTGCCATGCAAGCGGCATCAGAAATGATTGGGATGTCGACACGTTGAAGAATAATGGGGGAACCTCGGTCGGCCTAAAACGGATAGAGAATGGTAATTGGATGCTTACATTTCATTGTAAATTTTCATTCTTTTTCTTACATTGAGACCCCAGCCACTGACTACCGCTCTGGTTCCAGGTGTATGGGTTGCTCCGGAAGGGTCCAAAGCAACCGGAGTTATATGAAGTCCACTCATGACCGACGTGGTGTGTAATACACAAACATCAATCTGTATGGTCGCCTCATTGTAGTTGGGATGGTTTACAATTTGATCTATATCGAACACTACACCACCTTGGGTGCGATCCGATGATCCTCCACGTAACTGCAGGGTACTCGGTGCTGGCGCCGGAAAGGTGCAGTGTGCGGCAGATAGGGCCCATTGCGCCGCAATGATCGATGCTCCACAGAAGTGTCCTCCATCACGACGCTGCAGCGACAGTTGGTACGGATAGTTAGCAATGTTCGCGTCAGTTCCTCCAACGATCCACGGTGTCCATTCCGGGCTTTCATATGGTTCTGGCACACGGCGATTGAAACGAAACCGAGCTGACGGCCCTGCCGATCCGCTAACTACAAGCACAGCCAACACAAAGCACACCTTCATCTTTACGCTTTCAAGTGCTGGACACAACGTGCACCTTGCATTTATAGTCACAATTGGTCCCGTTCGTCGTTTATCAAGACGAATTTGGCCGTTTATCTATACGTCGGGAATATCCCCAACGCACAATGATGAGTACCCCAGGGCTCATGGATTTCCCAAACTCCTGGTAATTTCCGGTAAAGTTCTATAAAGTGATCGAAAAATCATTATCGTATAATCGTCAGCCACAAGCAATAAATCTTCTAGTTCTAGTTCGGAACAGTGGGGCATTATCCAAGATTTGTACTGGAAGTCATCGAAAGCTTTTAGACATTTCAAGAAACATTCACCTGATTTTGTTAATAAAATACGAGGACCGAGGAGGATTGATCCGCGGTCGTCCCTCACTGGACATAATGACCCGTGTACACGGGTCTTACAATTTCGGCTACTAGCTCCTGCGTTCGTTTCGCCAGTTGTGTTTAGAGTTAGTGTTAGTTCTAAACTATGTTAAGTTGTCAAATGTCATTTAGGCTACGTTGCCCGTCGAATGGTTTTTTGTAATAAATAAAATCCTGCAACCTATCTGTTGGTTTTTGTTTGGAAATTGGCAAGCAGCACAATTTTTATTTAACACGATCATTTGTAGTTTTCAATCATGTACGTCAATGTCAGTGAGTCAGTATGTTTTCGTTGAACGTTTTTTCTAACAAATTATTTAATTAACCAGAGTTCAAAATGCCCAAACGGGAAGGCTATTTCGACCATCGTTATGGTACATTTTTGTACTAAAAATTACGTATACGTACATATTGGTACAATATAGAAGATTTAAAAGTACCACAGATCGAAACCTCCCCCAGAAGATCAAATATATATATAACAAACGCATCCATATGTATAAAAATGGATGTTTGTCTGTCTGTCTCTCTGTGTATGTGTACCGCTTTTTGTCAAAAACTAGTGAACCAATCCACGTGAAATTTTGCACAGCGTAGTTTTGTGACCTCGGATTGTGAATAGGATTGTGATTTGACCCTCCCACACCTCCTCCCATACAAACGTAACGTAACGCCCCATACAAACGATAGTTTTCAAGCAATTTGAGCCAAATTCAACTGATGCGAGTTTCGACATGTAACCAACGGGAAGCGAGAAGGAAAGCCGATTATGTACGTCAGCGGGAATTCCGATTGTCTGAAAAGGAGGAGTAACAGGTATGGAACAGGAAATGAAAAGAGAAGTAGATCGGATACAACACGGGGAAGCCCGATCGACCGATAAAGAGAAATAACGGGAGGCGGAAAGGGAAGCCGATCGGATACGTCATCAGGAAGTCCGATCCTCTGAAACGCCAGATAGTCGAGAAATGAGGATGAAATGAGGCGTGGCGAAGCGCGCCGGGAACTGCTAGTAGTAAATATAAATGAAGCAGGGGCCATATGTTTATTCAGCAATATAAATAGTATGATCACTCCATGATCGAGCGACAGCTCGAAAAAACCGTATCTTATCTACGACTCAAACTGTATCTCAACCGCCGGTCGCCATACAATGATTTTGGACGTTCTCTGACACATCTGAGCTCAGACTACGCTTCACAGGTTCAATAGTGAGTCATGTTATCATTGACCGACCTGGTTGCTCTGGCAACCAGGAGCATGACCCAATGGGTGACACTTGAACTATTCGATGTTTCTGCTGACTTGTTTAGGTATCGTAGCCAATTAGTTTAAAAATATGTTTCAACCCTTATCAAATCAAGGTGAAATGGCACGTAATAGATTAAGCCACGAAATCCGAAACCTTATCAAGTCTGTCAGTAACTCGACGATAAGGAATCAAACTGCTCATGCTCCAACTATCGAATGTCTGTTTCGGATGCGTAGAATTAAGCTTGGAAACGGCACACAATCAAGTAATTGCTCATGGAAAAGTTGTCATATTTTGTGCTGTGTCGAATAAAGTTACACTCCGGTCGTCGACTGAATGAAGCTTCGGATGAGCGGGAAGGCAACGCGTGCAAACACTCCCGGGCTGGTTCCAACGCAGGCAGCATCGCCCCAGGACACAATACCGATCTGGTGTCCAGCAACGACCAGCGGGCCACCGCTGTCACCGTTGCAAGCATCTCGGCCTGGTTCGCTGGCGCAGATCATGCTGAAACAATGCGAAGCGTGAAATATTCATGAATCATGAAGCGCGGCCTGAAGGTGGCTAATACTTACTCTGGAGTAACCCAGCCGGACGGCCATGCACCGGCGCACACGGCTTGATCCACAACGGGGATGTCGACGCGTTGTAGAATAATTGGAAGGCTACCAGTTCCCTGATGGTGAGATTAGAATCGTTAACGTGTGTCAAAATAATAGGGAAATCTCCGGATTCGTACGTCGATTCCCCATCCGCTGAGGACGGCGCGGCTTCCGGGCACATGCGTAGCTCCCGAGACATCCAGACCAATCGGAGAGATGTTGGGTCCCACCAAGTCAACGGCCGTACGCAGCACGCACACATCGTTTTCCAGATTGAAGTCGTTGTATTGCGGATGGTTGATAATTTCTTCGATGGCGAAAATGATGCCACCCTGAGTGCGGTCGGTGCTGCCGCCCTGGAGCGAGACGGCAGTCACTGCTGGTGGTGGGAAGGTACAGTGAGCGGCAGACAGGGCCCAGCGAGCGGCGATCACGGAGGCACCGCAGCTGTGCGATACACGGCGCAGAGAAAGCTGGTACGGGTAGTTGGCAATGTCGGCATCAACGCCCCCGACGATGCGGCCCTGGAACGGTGGGCGGTCCTGCTCCACTCGGATGCCTCCTCCGGGCTGGCGGCGGTT
Organism: Anopheles bellator; assembly: GCF_943735745.2. Lineage (NCBI taxonomy): Eukaryota > Metazoa > Arthropoda > Insecta > Diptera > Culicidae > Anopheles > Anopheles bellator. Next base: position 535,140 of record NC_071286.1, on the reverse strand, counting down.
GTACTGCAACCACACATCCTCCTCCGGGCCGGCAACGACCGACGCCACAAACAGTGCCAACACTACGAACAGTTTCATCTTCTACCGATCCTGAATGAACTAGGGCCCCAATGCTTGACCAACTCCTTTTATACCCCGAAACAATGGGCCACGGTTTCGGACAGATAAAGAAAATATCAAATACCGCTCGGTCATACAATCGGCCGCCGAAACTGCTATCTAAAGCCCATTGCGTAATTCGGATTTATGAGACGAAGATTAGCGGAGAAGCCCGATTCCCTTGCTTCGAATTTCTTCAAGAAACGGTTCCCGCTTAAAGTAAAGTTCATACCGATACCGGAAATACCGGATGGTAAGGTCGTAAAAACAAAATCAAATCCGAGTCAATTTTATTTTCAAAATCCATTGCGAACTGTAACGGTTTCTTCCGCTGTGGAAATTCCGCCTATCAATCGCCAATCACTGGGACTACCCATTTCTTGTCTCATGCTGGCCAAAACATTTATCATGGGTAATACCAGAAATGCGATTACAAACACTGCCATACCCAACACGGAAGCTAAGTGCGACTGTCCGGGCTGACCGGTCGTCGGACGCACACCTCTTTCGATTGATAAGCTTTGCCAGATAATCAGCGCATCGCTATCGTAACGATTGAAGAGCTGAGGGCAATTTGAATCTGAAGAAGGCCCCGTTAGCGGCATAAAAGATCAGCTAAGTATTGCGCACAGACACTTCCTCAAACGGTGTTTGTCCCGAAGCACCCCAAAAACGCTGGAGATGAATAACACCAGAAAAGCAATCAACGGGCGAAAATACATTAGCGGACCCGTACGTTGGAACCAGGAAGATGCCGTTTCGTATGGTTTTGTTCAAGGACACAGAATTCAGCTGTGCCAACAGCCGGCTACCGTTCGCTTCATCTCTATTATTTAACCAATCTGGACCGCGCCGTCGAAGAACAGTTTCTGGTTCGCTTTTGGGTGTGACGTTGGGCGCAAAATGAAGTTCTGGCTTATAGTACTAACCTGGTGCATCGTCGGGGTGGCGAGCGACGAGGCTCAGGACGTGTGGGAGTCGCGACAGAAACGTGTCCAAGTTCCCGATGGCAAAGGACCGTCCCGAGTTAGTGGAAGAATTGTCGGCGGAGTTGTGGCTGATATCGGTGACTTCCAGTTCCAGCTGTCGTTGCGAGAGCGTCGATTCCACATCTGCGGCGCGTCGGTTATTTCGGAAACCTGGTCACTAACGGCCGCTCACTGTCAAAGTCCTCCCTCGCCGGCTAAGGATGTACGCCCAGAACCACGTGTTGCTCGGCCACAAGCTACATACTTTTGTTTGTCCATTCCGACCATTACAGTTAACGCTTCTCGGTGGAACCAACATTAGAAGCGATGACGCATCGGGGGTCGTTTTCCAAGTCGATTTGGTAGTTCCCAATCCAAAGTTTAATCCCAATACTTTCGCAAACGATATTTGCGTTCTGCGTATCAATGGTTCCTTCTTGAACCACCCCAACGTGGCACCGATCCCGCTGGCCGCCACCGGTATGAAGGTGCCGGTTGGAAGTATAGTGACCGTCTCTGGATGGGGTTTGACCGCTTCCAACGAGACCCTGGCGCCCACGCTACGTTCCGTCAGAGTGCCGACCGTGAGCTTCGCCTATTGCAAAGCGGCCTGGGCACCTATATACGTAGCGACAACGTAAGTGTTGGCCGTAACCCAAACGGGAGGAATTAACAAAGTTATTGCCATTCCTTTTCCCTCTTCTCTAGAGCCATATGCGCCGGCCAGAAAGGACGCGACTCGTGCAACGGAGACAGTGGGGGTCCCCTAACGCTTAACGGAACGCAGGTTGGGCTTGTCTCGTGGGGCGACGAAGAGTGTGGTAGTTCTTATCCCGCCATTTATACCTTTGTTGGAAACGCAAATATGCGACAATTTATCTTTAACAATACTGGAGTGTGAAAGGGGGTCTAATTCCTGATCAAACAATACACCAAGTTTAATAAATAACAGGATCACAATGCTTCATCAACTTCATTGACATACAATTCTTCACAGACTAGTTGAGAGATTTATTAGGAATGTTTATGAAAAAATGTTGTACTCGTGTCAGCTTCGAATGAAATAAAACAGGGTTCAAATCAAAGGGTTCGCCGAAAAGGGCCATCTGGACAAATATAGATCGGTACTATCGTATACCAACGACAACTTATACCGTTTTCTGTTTTCTGCACTGAAAAAGCAATATTTTTCCTTGTTCTGGGTTTTTTTTTTTTGTTTTGTAAAGTTGCAAGGTACGGTGACGTAACGTACGACAGTGAAACCCTGGCAATCCTCAATATATCGATCATTATAGTCGCTGTTTGTTATTCCCCAACTCGGATTGCTGCTGGGTGTAGCTACGAGGAGTACTGTGGATACCTATCAGAGCTATGCTCCAATGGCCAGTAAATGATGTAGAACGCTGATGGCCAGTCATGTCATGGTAGGTGTTCCGGTTAAACATAGGATGTACAGTAATATCTTCCATTGTAAATACCGTTTCTTCCTTGTCCGTATGGTTTGCGCTTCCTCATTTCAGCGTTATCTACAATGTGATAAATGTTAATACATCACCATAAACACCCTCCTACATATACCTCAGAAAACGCGCAATCTCAACGGTTGGCTTAGGGAACATGCAATGGACCGCGGTAGCCGCATGCCCCACAAATGTGGTAACCGTATCTCCATAATGACAATCGGTAAGAGTCTGTATTGTCCTCAACGAATCTTTCTACTATCCTGCCACAGATCGAGGATCCAACCGAAGTCCTTGCGAACCCTCACATAACGCCACCATTGATTTACTGGTCTTAGTACTAGTAGAGAGCAACAAACAGATTGGCCAAATCATATTACTGGTTTTTATACGTCTAAATGGGTAATCACAGCAGAACTGTATTGAACTTTTACGTCATTAGTGTAACGCCACGTGCGGACAAATAAACAAAAAGACAGTAAACTCGAAAAGTACTTATGTGCCGTACAGCTGTGTAATTCCAGAATACTCCACCAAAGCAGAATATTTATAATTCTAACCAATACATAATTGAAATACAAGTAAACTACAGACAGTATGCGCTCTGATGATCGACGGCGTCGATTTACCGTCCAGCGAAGGGCTTTTTTCTAGTTCTCAGCGTTTCCGGACCGCACCACGTGTCAGTCTGCGAAGCTGTATAAATATTTGAATGTAAGCCGATATCGTTGATACGAACAGTGTGAATCTAGCCTGGCATCTTACTCTGGTTCACACAAAAGTGAACAGAAAAAACCAACTTGACACCTTTGTTGTCATAAATTGGATCTTGCTCTTTATGTTTAGTATTGTTGCGAAGCTTCCAGCTTCGGTCATGGTTGCTTCCAGGTACGCCATCTCACACGTACGGTACGAGGAAGTTACGGATCTTCGCTGCTGTGACCCGCGTGTAGACGCCCGGGTAGTCGCTGCCACACGTAGCCGATCCCCAGGACACCATCCCGGCAAGGACACTGTTGTTGTTGTTAGGCGAGACCACCAACGGTCCACCACTATCGCCTGTGCAAGCATCGCGCCCTTTGGCCCCAGCGCACATCATTCTGAGAGGAGAGTGCAAGAGATTGAATTTGCACTGCGCAGACCGCGGATAGGAGATAAAGAGCCTTACGTGTTGGTGATGGAGATATTTTTCCACGCCGCAGCGCATTCGCTGTTGCTGATAATCGGTATCGAAACGGCTCGCAGGGAAGCCGAAAGTGACCCACCGGTCGTAGTACGACCCCACCCGAGAACGGTGGCTGTCATGCCTGCCGGATAGTTCCATTCAAGATCCGCCAGCTGCACAATCCCCACGCCCGTAGTCGCTGTGAAAGAGGTGGACACGCGCACTACCGAGACGTCGACGTCGAAAGTATCCGGATTGTACTCCGAATGCCTGATGATAGCGGTTACAGTAAATACCTTACCGCCCGTCGTGCGACTAGTAGAACCTGCGTATATGGTGACCTGCAAACAGTTGCGGGGATTAGGAATGCGCGTGGCACCGGTTGTATTCAATACTTACACCACTGAGCGAGCTCATTGAGTATGTGCAGTGGGCACACGTCACGGCATAGTACGGCGATATGACTGATCCTGCACAAACGTGGTCCAAGTTGCGCCGCAAAGACACGACGTAGGGATATTTGTCAATAGTGACTGCCGCACCGCCAACTATTCTTCCATCTTGCCGCTTTTTCTTTGTGTCGAGCAAGAAGTCGCTGGCCACCGAGAGCTGCACCACGGCGAGCAACAAAGCCAGTCCAAGTAACGACACCAGCGAAATGCGCATTATACTCGCTCCTGATCCTGAGCTGCGAGTGGACTGGCGCCTGGCAGACCTTCCGCTTATGTCGGCTTGGGGCCAACATCAATCGCACCGAAACAGAGCGCCAGGCTCGCAATAGCAGCTGAGCAAACGCGACCCACAGAACGATAAAAAGTGTACTACATCGCACGAACGCTCTGTTTCTGTGATTTTGCACTAATATTTTACATTCTTCTCAACGTTCATCTTGACGGGGGGCTGGCTCATTTAAATTTCGGTGTTCGGCGTTCAAATTGCTCATTCGAATCCAAGTACACATAGCAAACTGCGCATGCGCAATGTTCTAGCAAGTTTGTGCTGCATCGATACTTCAGAACAGAGCTCCATCAAACAAGCCATGATAAGATAGACACAAAAACAGAACTGTTGACAACTGGACGAAACGATGACAAACGATCGCATCAGCAAAGAGGTCTCCTGAACCATAGTGATCGCGTAGACCCCTAGCACAGACCTTTGTTGCAGGAACAAGCTGCAACATGTCGCACGAATAGATCGATCAAAGTATGTTATGGCCACCTCGCATTTCTTTCCCGTCGAGCCTTTTTCTTCATTGGAGTAGTGACGGCGTACTTTGCATGATTAGTGCGATCGAAAAAATGGCTAAATCGGATGGCTTAACTCTCCAGACGCACGTTCCAAAATCCCCCGGTTGTAAATGTATGACGTGTTGAGATTTTCCCAATCTGCTTAAGTTGAAAACAGAGTGTCCCAACCCGCGACGCGAGCGAGCGATAAGGCCTGAGCGGTTTCTTGGCCAATTTTATCTTTGCCGCCGACTTGCAACCTGGAATTACCCGATTTTATTGATTATTTGTTATCGCTTGTTAACATCTGATTTTTGGTAAAACATTGCTCCGTGCGCTGCGTGCTCCTGGGCCGTGTGATAAGGACCGCTATATAAAAGCTACCGAACGGTGGCACCGTAGACCATCAGTGTTGGTTACGGAGCTACAGTTAATTATGAAGACGTTCATCCTGCTGTCGTTGTTCGTGGCCAGCGCTCTGGCTGGATCCACCGAGGACGATTGGTGGGCCAAGCAGGTCCGCATTGACGCTGGCAGCAGTGCCGAGAACAATGGCCGTATCGTCGGAGGCTCAGTGGTCCCAATTAGCCAATTCCCGTACCAGCTGTCGCTGCGCCAGAACGGCAACCACATCTGTGGCGCTTCGGTCATCTCGGGCAACTGGGCTCTGTCCGCTGCACACTGCACATTCCCGATGCCCAATGTGAACAGCGTAAGTGCCTCCGCTTGACGCTGCCTATCGTGTGGTACCAGGTTTGAATACACGTTCCCGTTCCCTAAACTTCCCAGATCACCTTCCGTGGAGGCAGTGCCAGTCGTACGGCCGGTGGATTGATCTTCCAGGCCGCCCAGATCATCAACCACCCACAGTACAACAGCAACAATCTGAACAACGATGTCTGCGTCATCCGCATCACCACCTCCTTCACTGGTGCCAATATTGCGTCGATCCGTCTGATTGCCAACGGAGGAAGCTTCGGTGCTGGCACCAACAGTGTCGTCTCTGGATGGGGTCTTACCGCTCCGGGAGGATCTCTCCCAGTCGACCTGCGCGCAGTCAACATTCCAGTCGTTGCCCAGGCCACTTGCAGCTCACAGTGGGGAGCTGGACGCATCACCGCCGCGTAAGTATCCGGTCAGTCCGGAGTGTCGGAGGGTCAAGCCACTGATATCCGTCTTGTTTCCTTGCAGTATGGTTTGCGCCGGAGCTACTGGACGCGACTCGTGCAACGGTGACAGCGGTGGCCCGCTGGTCGCTTCTGGACAGCAGTTCGGCGTTGTCTCGTGGGGTGCTGTGCAGTGCGGTGGTCCACTCCCAGGAGTGTACGCCAACGTTGGAAACGCTGCCATCCGTAACTTCATTTCGTCGAACACCGGAGTATAAAGACTCTCTCTCCAGGGAGTTTGTGTACTGAAATTTTTGAAGGATAAAACAGAGTAAAGCAACCAAAACTTTGCTTTCATTTTCTTTTGCTTGTTCAAACCACCAAAGACTCGGGTCGGTTGGTGGACTCCTGATTAGTATAATTCATCGGAATCCGTGCTCCGGCCTTGGAATATTTGACAAGCTATCTACCGATCTGAGCTATAAAACGAACGGGACCACAAAAGAATCAGTCATGAGACTAGCTCTACTGTTTTATTTCTCGTGGCCGGTTCGACTACTTTTGACTTTGGAATCGGCAGAAGATGGATAAAGATTCAAGATTTAGTTTTGAAGCTGTATCGAAAAATTCTGACTAGCGGAACTCGGGGTACACGCGCTTTACCGGTTCTGTTGTGAAACCGACGCACTGAATAATGATTCCGATGAATCATATCAATCTCTCCCCAGATACCACAGGCGCCATTGATTTGGGTCCTATCTAATCAAGTACAAGTTATCATTGTTTGGAAAAATCCCGCACGGTGATCGTATGCAAAGTAAAACTGTCAGTTGATTTTGTTCGTGTCTGGAAGCAGCATCCGACATCACGATGGAAGTGCGCGTCGAACTAATGTTGTGCTTGTTGCTCTTGGTAGGCTGGGGCTCCTGCAATCCTAGGGGTCGTCTTAAGGAGAACCTTTCGCTACTTCCGGCTGCAGTGGAGAAAAACACCAAAATTGTCGGTGGGTACGATGCTCGGATCGAAGAGTTCCCTCACCAGTTATCCCTGCGTCGACGAGGTGTTCACGGCTGCGGAGCATCGATTGTTGCCTTGCGCTGGGCATTATCAGCAGCCCACTGCACGTTCCCAGTTCCGGAGCAGGATGTGGTAGGGAGTTGTCGTTACTCCAAATTTCACAGTACCTAAAGTGCCGTTCTTTCAGCTAACGCTACGAGCTGGTAGCGCCAATCGCTTAGCCGGCGGAACCATCTATGGAGTGGAGCAAATCATCAACCATCCTCTTTACAGTGACTACACGATGGAGTTTGACGTTAGCCTTCTACGTGTCGGTTCGGACTTAGTAGGCCAATTTATCACGTCAGTAACCTTACCCCCGGCGACGAGCGGGTACGCTCCCGGTACGAGGGCAAATGTTTCGGGTTGGGGGCTTCAGACCGTCCCAGGCACGCTACCCGTTCAGCTACAATGGATCGACGTACCCCTGATAAGTACCGAGGAGTGTCGCAACTACTGGCCTTCAGACTGGATCACAGAAGAGTGAGGGTCTTACTGAGCCAATCGTTGCGATGTAAGACACAATCAAAACGGTTTCTTTTTTTTATCAGAATGCTGTGCGCCGGCGAACTCAGTCGTGATACTTGCAACGGAGACAGTGGCGATCCACTAGTAGTTCACGGATACCAAATGGGCGTCTCGTCCTGGGGGTCGAACGATTGTTCCGGTAGACTGCCGGCAATATACGCCAGCACCGCGCATCCGACAATCCGCAGCTTCATTCAGGAACACACGGGCGTTTAAAGTCCGAAACCATCTATAAATGTTTATGGCAGCAAATAGGTGTTATGAGTTTGTTAAACAAACTTCCGAAATATGCTTGCGCCGCGCACCAACACACATTTCCGGCCTTATCAGCGATAACAGGGTTCAGTAACTGCTCGCACCTGTCGTGTCCACCGTTTATGATACGGTACATTATGCTAAACAGGTAAATACGGTACAACGCTAAATCAGAACTTATCTCTTTCTGCCCGCTGTATCAATAAAACCCCCGACACCAGAACTTGAACCACGATTTTACGATCGAAGACTTTTTAACAATAAGAGAACACATTTCTAATATGGCATATTGACACAAATATCCCGAAGCTAAGCGTTTATTCAAACACTCGCATAAACCTTGATAAACGCTCGAACTTCATCGTTGGTAAGCGCCGTGTACACGCCCGGAAGGTTGATGGCGCAAGTATTCGAACCCCAGGAGACGATACCGATTTGATATCCGTTCAGTATCAACGGGCCACCACTGTCTCCGTTGCAGACATCCTTGCCCACTTCACCGCCACCGGCGCAGAACATGCTGCAACGGAGAAAAACTTGTAAGCATGGCCGATCGGACGCCATGAGGACGAACTGCACATCCTTACCGCTCCGTTATCTGGTCTATCCACGACGCCGCACACAACGAGCGCTGCTGAAGGTACACTTGCAGCGATTGCAGTATTAGGGGCGTGTAACCACCTTCCGCAGTGCCCCAGCCAATGACGGTGGCGGTCGACGGGATAGGATACACCGTGTTGGTGTCCGCCAATGCTATCGCCTCGATGCGGTCGATGAAAAAACTCTCCTTCACATGTATTACTGCGACATCGTAATCCAGTGTTTGCCGATCAAACTTCGGGTGCAGATAGTACTCATCCGCGTTGAAAATATAGCCACCTGCCAGACGATGCGGAGTCCCGCCTCGGAACGTGATCTGCAAAGAGTCTTGTGAACAATCCGCTACGCACGACCCGTTCTCTGCACTCACTCCTGCCGGATAGGTGGCATCATCTAAGCAGTGGGCTGCACTCAATGCCCAGCGTGAGGATATGACGGATGCACCACATATGTGCGTTCCTTCGTGGCGCAGCGACAGCTGGTACGGATAGGTATCAATGGAAGCAGTGTCTCCTCCGTAAATAAACGGCGATGGGGCGTCACGGTCCACTTCCGGTTTCTCGTACTCGATCGTTTCATTTTTCGGCCACAGACCGTGTTTGATCAGCAAACGAAAGAGGGCCGGCTGACGCGAGTAGTAGTAATTTTGATGATCTACAAATTGGTACGCCACATGTTTAAACACAAATGAACCCGTTAACCTTACGTCCACACCGTCGCCAGTTTACCGATAATAGAACTAAACACTGGTCCTACCAACAGGGCCAATAGTAAGGCCCGCGGCATTTTCGAGCAGACCAGCCTCTGCCTCACTAACTTTGAATTTTTGAAGCCAAACTTAGTTTTCGGTCACCGACGTTTACCAACCAATGACAGTCCGCACGGGATGTGCAGAGGCTTACATTTAAAAATCTGAAACAGAGCTTTATCTTACACTTTTAGCATCTGCAAACAAGAGATATGTGAGGTGACCGGTTATCTCTCGCGAACCTGCCCGTTGCTACAGCGCGTCACAAAGCCAGACCCAGCATCAACAACACCCGATTCCGCCGGGCGATCCCATTTCGTATCCAAGCCTCTGCGACTACGGTGACGGCGTCCTCGGCGAAGGAGAGTGAACCGAATCAACAGCTTCCAGCACAAAACACTTGTTCAACAACGTCACCGACAAATATCAGCCGGTGCGTGCTTATCAGACGACGCACGATGAAATGCAAAATAAAAGGAAGCAAATCTGTTTACTTTCGCGTCTACCGAAACTACCATTAAAGAGAAATCAGTCTACACAGAGAAAGTGACGATAATAGTGGCAGATTGATCAGCTTCGCATCCGCAAGGAACCTGGTGATTGGAAGTGATAACTTTGCGCCAAAGGACATCCACAAAACCACGTGGGTGTCTCCGGATGGAGTTACTTCCAATCCAATTGATCACGTATTGATTGATCGGCGACATCAATCGAGACTGCTAAACGTCAGAACGTTTCGAATTTGGCCCTTCGAATCAGATCACTACCTGGTTGGTGCAGTGACTCGGAACTCGGTAGAATAACTCGCCCAAGTACAACGGGCGGGAATAACGCACAGACTCGATTCACTACGGACTCCCTGAAACAAGAGCGCTTGCATCCGCTTAATTGCAAAGTTGTATAAACAGGCCATCCGGGAATAGCTACAACCACTAAATGAAGGGACAAGTACGAGCGAGAGATGGAACCCTTTAAGAACATGTTTAAGGAGCTGTGCCCAAGATGTCTTGGGCACGCGTCGTAGTTAGACCAGATCTGGCTAGTTCGACGACGAGTGTAGACTTGTGACGGAACGAAAGAACATTGCGTACAAAGCAATGATAGTCAGTTTTTCAGTGATCTACGAGCCGTTCAGACGTATTTAATTTAACGCTAACTTTCAACGAAGACATTAATCTATTATCACCGCCAATCATAAAATAAATATTAAGGAACTACTAAAGGACAGGTGTGGGGGACAGGACATACTCCTCCGCGGGACAGCGTAAGGGAATACAAGAAGCTCAGGAGAATAGAGAAGCAAGTTAGTAAGAAAAAAGAAACGATTGTGGGAAGAGTAAAGAGTACGTGAACTTGAAGAAAACAGAATGCGCTACAGACCCACAAGACAATTTTACAAATTGTATTAAGCAGCTAGTGCTAAATACAATCATGAGCTTTACGCAATATGAAAGAGAGCTAGCAAGCATGAGAGTAAGAGATAAGATAGCAGCATCAAGAAAGCAAGGTATATGGAATGGTGGAGCGATTCCCATTGGTTATGATGCAAAAGAAAGTTAGTCTTTCTTTATATATAAAAATGGTCGTTTGCCTGTGTGTACCGCTTTTCTCAAAAAGTACTACACCAATCAGCGTGGAATTTTGCACAGCGTAGTTTTGTGACCCCGGATTGTGAATAGGAAAGTTTGACCCTCCCACACCTCCAGGAAAGGGGGGGCTCCCATACAAACGTAACGTAACGCCCCATACAAACGATAGTTTTCAAGCAATTTGAGCCAAATTCAACTGATGCGAGTTTCGACATGTAACCAACGGAAAGCGAGAAGGAAAGCCGGTCGAATACGTCACCGGAAAGTCCGATCATTTGGAACAGAGGAGCAACGGGAAGTGACAACTGAAGCCCGATCGTCCGAAAAAGAGAAATAACGGGAGACGGAAAGGGAAGCCGATCGGATACGTCACCAGGAAGTCCGATCCTCTGAAACACAGGATAATCGATAAATTACGATAAATTGAGGAGTGGCGAAGGGCGCCGGGAACTGCTAGTAGTAAAGATGATGATACCCATCAGATCTGCCACAGGGGTTTTTTTTCCAATTTCTATATACACAGATGCGGTTACACATCCAAAATCAGGCACAGTCATTAAAACAGCCAAGCGAACAAATTGCATAGACATAGGCGCTGAGGCAACAGTTGGAACCAGGTATCAACCTAGCCAGTATCCAGACTAAGGTGAGCCGAAAGGTGGTTTAATGAGCGAGAATGGTGCGATTCGTTGTCGTGTGTCGCTTAAGGGAATTTTGCCGCTTCCTACTTGTTCTTTCGTATTGAACCCTTGGCCATCATTTTTCGGTGCCTTGGTGGCCTGCTTGTCGAGCGACACTTGCCCTAGTGCGAACCGCGCATCGGTTTTAGCAAGCGCATGAATTGTTGTGTCATTACGGCAAGACGATAAGAGTCGATTGTGAAGAGGCAAGAAGATAAGAGTGGATTATGAGGAGACCAAGAGAGGATTGAGTAACACTAAAATTCGGCTCGAGGCCTGAAATTGGTGAAAAACAGAACAGCTTACTTATATCTATGTGTACACGAGTATAAGTAAAGCATAAACCGCCTCAGAAATCAATCAGTCTGAAGACGGAGTTGAAACCGATAACCTCGTGTTAGAGTTTTCTTATCCGAACGGAAGCGTTCACGTCCCCCCACACGTGGTAAGGAGAACGCTCTTCCAACGAACTGTACCGCGTAGGGGAAAACGCTCTGAGTGTTACTCTCCAGGGTTGTCCGGTAAACCAGAGTCCTCCCGAGGCTCTCCGCGAGATAAAGTAAGTGCGCATCCGGAACCGCGCGCCCACGGTTGAAAGCTCCGTTCGCTTCCAAACCTCATATGCCGCGCCAACGACTGGACCGACCGATTCGGGCACGCCGCCCCAACAAGTGATACCGGCGGTGAGTAAGGTGACGTTGGCGGGTCACGTAACATGGTGATTAGGGTACCATTGTTGCAACGTTAAGACCCCACCTTTCTGAGAAAATTTTCCATAAACATAACATTGTGAAAGCAATATTAATAAATTAAGTAAAGTAGTTAGCTATACAATGTCCTATGGTATATAGGGGAAAGTAGGCCAATGGGGCGGGTTTAGTGGTTATACTAGATTTGGTATAGATGAGTTCATAAAACAGTGGAGGTTACCATACTAAAAAACTTGCTCTCACAAATGTTACGTAAAATGGCTATATTAAAAGTGTTTCAGTAATACTTATTTACATAAAGGATCATATCCCCATGGGAAATGAGAAAAAAAATAAGTAAATTTGAGTAAAATAGGTTAACAAAACCATAATCTAAAAAATAAAGTAGTAGAACATGCTTCTTATTAGCACTGATTTGTAATTCACAAACACAAATTAATTACTAGAAAATAGAAAGCTAGAATACGTAAAAACATCTTGCACTGCTAATTTTTCTGATTTCAAGATGATTTATAATATCAAGCTTATTATAATATTATACTTAGGTTTTATATTAACAACAAATTATGATTAAAACACAGCATCCAGTAGATTACTTGAAACAAAGGGGTTATTAGTTCAAAAATGGCTGAACAAGTAAGAAAAGAAAAGCAGACAGAGCAAATAACTAAAGCCTGGCAACAAACTGGAGACAATGAGGGTTTAAAGCGCTCTACGGAAGATGCATTTTTCGATCAAGAGCCTTTATTTAATCAAGAAAAGAAACGTAAAAGTTTTGAAAGATCCCATGTTCAGCAACCTGGATCTTCTAATCATGATAAAAGTAAGATGCTACGAGAAGAATTTATAAAGGTTTTTGTTAAGAAATTTGAAGAAAAGTTAGATAAGTACCGAGAACAGGCGGCTGTAGCAGGCACACCAAAAACAGGTACAATAGGAGGGAACATAGCAACACCAGTAGGAGCAGGAATAGGTAAAGCACTTGGATTGGCAACAGGTATACCAGGAGCAGCGGGAGGTGGATCAACAGTAGGAGGAAAAGCTAGTAGCTATATTTGGACTTATTTTAGTAATAAAGATCGTAGAGACAAAGCTAAGAGGATTGTCGAGGTATTTAGAAAGATAGAGAAAGGTTCTATTAGGAGTACATTGGTTGAAGCTGGTATTTATATTTTTCGTAGTTTTGAAAGTCAATTTATTACAGTTACTGATGCTGACGGAAGTTGGGAAAGGGCAATGGAAAAGTTAGCAGTAGATGCTGTGAACAGAGCAATAAATTATATAGATGATTATAAGAAGAAAAGTCTAAGTATAAATGAAAAAGATTTTTGTGAATTGATAACTAAAGGTGTCATTTCAGGTAAATCGGAAAAAGGATTTGGTGCTTCAGTTGTTCATTTTTTTAAAGCAGATAAACTTATTAAAGGACATAATATACCAGAAAGGATAAAAAGCCTTATACCAAAGGCTGGGCATACATTAAAAAATGAAAAAGAGGAATGGAAAACTGCGGAGTTATATGAGGGAGTAGGTTTAGTAACAATAAATGACAACGGTATTTGTGACAAATATTACAGAAAAATAGATGGAGGTAATCCTGAAAAATATGGTTATCGTCTTCCTTTTGAATGGGATAATATAGAAAACTATATAGAATGTAAGGAGAAACCATCAGAAGAATATAGATATACTTTAAAATCAGGAAAGTTAACGCAAGAGTTAGAAAGAATATTACAAAATATTAATAATGAACGTGGAGTTGGAACAATACCAGTAGGAGAGTTTATAGGTATTCTAGCAACAGCTAGTCAAAAAACTATTACAAAAGAGCCAGTTAGGTTTGATGTGAAAGAACCAGTCAAATCATTTACTGGAAGAGTTGGAGATTTAAAAACTTTGCATGATGCATTACAAAATAAAAGTGAGCAAGTAGTAATATCGAAAATAGCCTGTATTAGTGGTTTAGGAGGGATAGGTAAAAGTGAATTGGCTAGAAAGTACGCTTATGAGAACAGAAAATTTTATGATGGTAATCTTATATGGATAAACACTGAAACAGAAGAAAGTCTGAAGAAATCGTTTCAAGAATTAGCTAAAGATTTAAACATCCTTGTTTGGGAGAAAAAAGAGGTTTTATCTACGGATAGAAACTTATATGATGAACCACAGAGTGAGCAACAACAAACAAAGAGTGTACATCATACTATTGATGATCTAAAACAGCCCGTTCGGCAAAAATCCAGAAAAGATATTGAAGATGAAGCGCAAGAAAGCGTAAAAAATATGCCTAAAAAACCAACTAAGAAGAAAAATTATAAAATGCAGATGGAAGATGAAAAGCAAGAAAGAGATATTAAATCTATCATTAAAGACGTATATAAACATTTTAAAGATACGAAAAGTCTGTTTATTTTTGATAACGCTGAAGAATATAAGGATATAAAAGAATTTTTACCGTTATCTCAATTTCCTGATAATAAGCCTTATATACTAATTACTTCTCGTAATCAAAATTGGGAGGTAGGTGAAGAGGGAAATATAAAGGTAGTATTATTGAACGATTTTACTCTAAAGGAAGCTACAGAATTTATAAAGAAAGCATTAGGCATAAATGATGGTTCGCAAGTCAAAAAAATTAAGAAATTAGCAGAGACATTGCAAAGGTTTCCACTAGCTTTACGGCAAGTAACAGAATATATAAACGAGAAAAGAAAAAAGTTAGAAAAGAGGGGAGTTAAAAGATATGAAATTAACGACTATTTAAAAGAATATACGAAAGAGGCAAAAAAAACAGACGTACTTGGTTTTAAAGCACAGCATGGAAATGACCGTTACATTAAAACAGTGTACACAACCTGGCAAGTAACACTTAAAAACATAGAACAAAAAGGAGAAAGTGGTAAGAAAGCGATAGAAATAATGGATATTATCGCTTATCTTGATCCTGATAAAATTCCTATAAACAGATTTTTTTCAAGTTTAGAAGGAGACGAAGATAAGTTATGGGACGCTGTTGAGCTACTTGAAAGGTATTCAATGATCAGGCTAAAGGAGGGAATATCGAGTGTTCATAGATTAGTACAAGAAGTAATAAGATTGGAATTGAGAGGAAAGGAAGAAGAAGTTTTAAGAAAAGCTTTAGAATTAGTAACAAGAGCTAATTTAGTCAACGAAGATGCAGATCACATTACTTCTATTTGGGCCCATGCAAATAGGTATGATGAATTAATTAATAATTTTTATAATGCTATCTATGGTAAAGATGAAAATACTCCACTACATTTGCTTGCTAGAAGTGGTAAAAAAGAAACAGTTGAAGCTATAATAACAAATATAGAGAAAAATCACTCAGATCAACTAAGAAATGTCATTGATGCTAGAAATAATTATGGCAGAACTCCTCTCCACTTAGCTGCTTGGAATGATCACTTGGATACCGTAAAGTATCTAGTAGACCAAAAGAAGGCTGATTTTAATGCAGTGACAAATAAGGGCAGTACTCCTCTCCACTTGGCTGCCTTATATGGTTGCTTGGAAATCGTAGAGTATCTAGTAGACGGAAAGAAGGCTAATTTTAATGCAGTGACAAATGAT